>NC_092588.1:57117500-57431428 GCF_047663525.1 Anas platyrhynchos | reverse complement strand
CAGTTTGCATCTCTAGGGAGAAAAACACCCAACTTGAGTTGACACTGGCCACTGTGGTGTGAGACAACAAACAAGACTTCTTCAAGTATGTCAACAGCAGGAGGAGGTCAAAGGATAACATTGGACTTATACTTGGAGCAGATGGTCACCTAACAGGTAAAGAGGAGGAAAAAGCAGAGGCATTTAGTGCCTTTTTTGCCTCAGTATTTGACAGTAATGACAGATCTCAGGCTGCCCAGACCTCAGAGGTAAAGGACCATGTCTGTGGGAGCAATAACTTTCCATCTGTGGTCACCAAAATTGTAACAGAACAGCTGTAACAACTCAATGTTCATAACTGCCAGACAGGATTCACTCCAGAGTGCTGAAGGAATTAATGCTGAAGGAATTGGGTGGACCTCTCTCAGAAATTTACCAAAGGTAATAGGAGTTTGGGAAGGTCCCTGATGACTGGAAACTAGCCAATGGTATACCACCTACAAAAAAGTCCTAAGAGAAGACCCAGGAAACTACAGACCTATTAGTCTAACCTGGAAAAGTTAGGGAGAAGATTGTCATGGGCTATATTGAAAAGCACGTAAACAACAAAACTGTTATCAGACATAGTCAACATGGGTTCAAGAATGGAAAATCCTGCCTTAGTAATTTGATCTCCTTCAAATTACTGATAAGGTCTCCAATTTAGTGGATAAAGGGAAGGTTGTGGATATAATCCTTTTTGATTTCAGAATGCCATTGATACCATCCCTCATGGCATCTTTGTCCAACTGTGAGATAAACAGGTTCATGCTATGCTGGAGGATGAACAGGCTTGGCGGTAGTCCTCAAAGGGTTGTAGTGAATGGGGCTACATCTGGCTGGTGGTCAGTCCCTATCAGTGTTTCCCAGGGCTCAATTCTAGGGCCAGTACTGTTCAACATTTTTATCAATGATCTGGATGCAAAACTGGAGCATCAGCTGATGAAGTGCTGTTGACTTCCTGCAGGGACAAGAAGCCTTGTAGAGGAACCTAGTTAAATTGGAGGACTGGGTGATTAGCAATAGGATGAAGTTCAACAAAGGTGAATGCTAGGTTCTGCAGCTGGGATGGAGCAATGATGTACACAGGTACAGACTGGAAGATGAGCAGCTGGGAAGTAGTATCTCAACAGAAAAGGGTCTGAGGGTGCTGGTTGATAGCAGGCTCAACAGTGAGTCAGCAGTGTGACCTGGCAGCCAAGAGGCTGGTCAAAAGATGTAATCGTTCTTCTTTATTTAATGTTGGTGTGATCTCACCTTCAACATTGTGCACAGTTACGGTGATCACAATATAAAATTGATATTAAAATTCATGAAAACATCTAGAAAAGAGCAACAAAGCTTGAAAAAGGGCTGGAACCATGTTTATGAGGAGAGGCTGAAGACGCTTGGATTGCCTAGTATGGAGAGGTGACCTCATTGTTCTCTACACCTTTCTGAGGAGAAGTGGAGAGGGCAGTACTAGTCTCTTCTCCCTGGTAACCGATGACAAAATCATAGAATCATAGTATCATTAAGGTTGGAAAAGACCTCCAAAATCATCTGGTCCCACCTTACTACCAATGTCACCCACTAAACTATATCCCTAAGTACCACATCCAAACTTTCCTTAAACAATCCCAGGGACAGTGATGCCACCACCACACTGGGCAACCTGTCCCAATGACTGACTACTCTTTCTGAGAAAAAATGTACCCTAATTTTCAACGTGAACCATTCCTGGCACAACTTGAGGCCATTCCCTCTAATCCTGTCACTAGTTATGTGTGAGAATAAGCCAAACCCCAACTCCCCACAGGTAATTACTTTCAGGTAATTAGAGAAAGCAATGAGGTCTCCCCTGAGCCTCCTCTTCTCCGGACTAAACAACCCCAGTTCCCTCAGCTGCTCCTCACAGGACTTGTGTTCCAGGCCCTTCACTAGCTTCACAGCCCTTCTTTGGACATGTTCCAGGGCCTCAGTGTCCTTCTTGCAGTGAGGGGCCCAAAGCTGAACACAGTACTCAAGGTGCAGCCTCACCAGAGCAGACTACAAGGGGACGATCACCTCCCTGGTCCCGATGGCCACACAATTCCTGATACAGGATGCCATTGGCCTTCTTGACCACCTGGGCACACTGCTGGCTCATGTTCAGGTGAGCATTGACCAACACTCTCAGATCCTTTTCCTCTGCACAGCTTTCCAGCCACTATGCCCCAAGTCTGTAGCACTGCATGGGGTTGTTGTGACCAAAATCAGGACCTGGCACTTAGCCATGTTGAACCTCATCCCGTTTGCCTCTGCCCATTGACCCATCCAGTCTAGGTCCCTCTGTAAGGCCCTCCTACCCTCCAGCAGATTGACACTTCCCCCCTACTTGGTGTCATCTGCAAACTTACTGAGGGTACACTCAATTCTCTCATCCAAATCATCAATAAAGATATTAAAGAGGATGGGCACCAACACCTGGGGAACACCACTGGTTACCGATCACCAGCTAGATTTCACTCCATTCACACTACTCTCTTGCCCAGCTGTCCAGCCAGGTTTTAACCCAGCAAAGAACATTCAGGAATTACATAAAACATAAAACAGATTAGATAGAAGGAAAAAATTATTTCTTGTGAGGGTGGTCAGACAGTGGTACATCCTAGAGAGTGGCATCCTAGAGAGATGGTTGGTACCCATTGCCTGCCAGTGATCATGTGGCATTTGGATAATTCCTTCAGTAATATGCTTTAACCTTTGTCTATCCCTGAAGAGGTCAAGCAGTTGAACTAGATGATCTTTGAAGATCCTTCCCTACTAAACTATCATATCCTATCCTATGTTATGCAGTAGTTATTACGTGAAGAATATCAGTTCATTTTCAGAAAGAAAAAAAAAAGTATGCTTTTTAATGTATTTCAAATTGCAGAGAAATTGCAGAGAAGCCATTGAACCCATTTAGATTTTTTTCTTTAATTTTAATTAAGGCAGTTATTACAAAGACACCTCATTTTTGGAATTAATTTGTTTAGCTTTAGATTCTGAAGACTAGACCTTTTTTTTTACATAGCCTACTTCAGGATTTAAGCAAATAGCTTACTATATAAAAGAATTATTTGTTGTTTCTACTCAATCAAAACTTCCAGTCATTTATTGAAAGTGATCCAGAATTTGTGTTCAAATTTTCATCTCTCCTAAACAATGAATTCTTTATTCAATCATTTTTTATATGATGGCTCTTTGTTATATGATGGCTATAAAACTTGTTTTGATTTCTCAGTCAGAAATATTGATTAAGGTAAAATTAGTCAGATGGGATTTACTGGAGATATTTTCTTTCCAAAGTTGGTTGACTGTCCTTGCGGCAGAATAGAAATGTACTTCTAACATTTGCTATGTTATCATCTGTTTAAGGTACCTAAAAGACATAAAAAACTGTTGGGAAGCTATGGGCAAATCCCTCTTCTCAGATGGTTGAAGTGAGAGCAATGTTAAATGTGTTGTGATTTCTTGAGGAATGACAATGATAACTGTGTCTTGAGGAGATTTGTTTGGATGTTTATTTATGTACTTATTTTTTAAGTAAACCAAGCCCTGATGAAGGGGATATGTCTATAGTTAGGACTTTGGGTTTGTATTACTATCATTATAGTTGCTTAGCATCTCAAACCCCATTCCTGATGTAGGCTGATTTATACTCTGGAAAATACCATCCGTGCCTATCTGTCATCAATAAAGTCTTGTCACTAGTGATTACTGCACCCCAGAATACAGCATATCATTTAGGTTGTGCACATTGATAAAACAGATTGATGGAATGCAGAGCGTTTCAGAAAACTACAGGTGTTGTCTCCCTTATTTTGTGGAAAGGAAAGAGATCGAAATATTTTTCTCCCATTTGACAATGACACACATAAAACGTGTGGCAGCACAGCTTGAAAAAAAGCTAGGTCATGCCCTTGCTCTGTATTTATCTCTGCATAGTTCTTGAAGCCATTAATAAAGACAGCACTGTCAGAATTCCTGCTGAGTAGGCAGCTGTAGGCAGATCTCAAAACAGTGGACTGAATGAGAGATTTAATATTGGGCTTAAAAGTTCTGGGTATGTTTTGTCCATACCAATGGATACAGAAACTGCAAAAACAGCTTGTCAAAATGGAAAGGAATAACCCTTCAGGCATCTGAGGAACTGAGAAGGCTCCTGGCGTGGTGGATATCTGTCTCAAAAGCACGTTCATCATTATCACATATAGGGATAAGCCAATTTTATTACTTCTTTCCTGCCTGTAACTAGTGCCATCACACATCTTCTCGTGACTCAAAAATTGATGTATTCTTTAAAGTAGGACACACTGTACACCTTTGAGTGATAATGCATATATGATGGATAACCCTGTTAATTGATGGAATAGTTTAGCCGAGGAGTCAGCAGAGTCAAATTTCACATTAACCTCACTCTGGCTCAGGAATATCAAATAACTATCAAACTGGCAGAAGCCAGAGTTTGCCTGTTATAAGTAAAGTTGTAGAGTGTGTTGAGATTATATCAATGTGTTGAATCCTATTACACCTTAAATATCTTTGCTACATCGTTTGTAAAATGCTTCTTCTTAACATGAGTTTCTGTCACATCACCTAGCATGAGTCTTCAGACAAAGACTAATTAGAGTGTCAATATAGATGACAAAGGACCATTTAATGAAGAATATTCCATATCAGGCATGACATATAGTTCATTTTTACTGACATATTTCTAAAAGTATTGAAACTGATGTATCTGTAGCTCAAATTAAAGGATGCTAATTTAGAGGAAAGAGAATATAGAGAATACTAATTTAGAGATATATCTCCATCTGAAATATGGTTTAAAATAATATTAATTAAAAAGACTTAAAGCTGTATGTTGCATTAAAAGGTAAAGAATTTTGGCAGGACTTAAACCCCCTTGCATTCCAGCTTGTCCTCAGATATCAGAGGGGGTGGGAGTGGCTGGGCTTAGATTCTGCAGTTCTTGCACAATTCATCACTGAAGTACGTTCACATTCAGCATACTGAATTACCACAATCATGGGTGCACAGATAGTTCAATACACCTTCAGTATAGTAGATTAATAACTGGTGTAGTTTACTGAAGGAACAGGAATGCAGGTTCTTTTGGATTGCCGGTGATAAATACACAGTCTGCAAAGCATGTGCAAATACCAGGATTATGACTAACACAACCAACTGCATGTAAGTTAAGTTATGAAGCAACTCTACATGGATTGTTAGGTTTCCTGGGGAAGCACTTACTCATATTTAAGGTTGAAGGGTATGTTGCCAACGGGTCTATCATTGAACAGATTCCTTGAATATCTGCCGCAGCTCACCCTGGAAATTTCCTCAGTGCTGTACCTTCTCTTAAAATTTGGACATATCTTTAGTCTCAATAAGTCACCTCCAGCGATTATTCCACATTGTACGACCTCAAAAATATAAGCTTTAATTTTAAAAATGAGGTGCAGCAGCAATATACAGGTCATAAAGATTAAAAAAATAATTTGTATTTTCCAAATCTTGTTGTACAAGTTATTAAAAAATAACCTAGATCTATATTATGCATTTTTTCTGTGAATTTAAAAATATTATATTTGATATCAGTAAATACAACAAATATACAAACAGTGGGGCTAAACATATGAGAGATTTCTCCAAACAAATCAGCAAAAAAAAATTAGAAGTGCAGCTACAAAATTATGCCATAAAAGCAATGATTTGATAATTGGGTCAAATGTGAATTGATCCTTGACTATATAGGACATGAGAGGTTAAATATAATTACAGCAAGAGATTCACTCTTGCTGCTGTAGGCTGTTAACGCATTAATATTGTGTGTGTGTGTGTGTGTGTGTGTGGTATTTCTTACATGATAGTTGACATGGAAGTATGCAAGGATTGCAAAAACAACATTCTGACAGTCTGCTATTAAAAAGTATTCAAAATACTAATGATAAAGCAAATTCTAAAAGGTCATGAACAATAACTAGAATGTGAATTGTCAATTTTGCCAGTAAACTAGTTTAAAATGATTTAGAGGTCAAACTTCTCATTTTCACTAATCTGTGATTTTTACACGCTTCAAATATAGAATCATAGAATATCCCAAGTTGGAAGGGACCTACAAGGATCATAAAGTCCAACTCCTGTCTCCACACAGGTCCATATAGGAGGAGCAGCTGAGATCAGTCACTTGGTTTGTTCAGCCTGGAGAAGACTGGGGGGAGCTTCCTCACAAGGGGAGCAGAGGGGCAGGTGCTGAGCTCTGCTCTCTGGGGACAGTGACAGGACCCGAGGGAACAGCATGGAGCTGGGACAGGGGAGGGTCAGGCTGGGTGCTAGGGAAAGGTCCTGCACCAAGAGTGTGGTTGTGCTCCCCAGGGAAGCGGTCACAGCACTGAGCATACCAGAGTTCAAGAAGCATTTGGGCAATGCTCTCAGACAATGCTCTCAAACAATGCAGTTTGAGTTTTGGGTGCTCCTCTGTGGAGCCAGGAGCTACTCAATAGTCCATGTGGGTCACTTCCAACTTGGGATATTGCATAAACTCTTTCTTAACTATACAATAATAATTACTGTATATTGTGCTCGTGCAATAGATATTTAGCACACTTCAGTATGCCATGGACAAATCAGGACTTGAGAGTATATCCAGTTTGTCAGTGCTATGGTAAATTCCTGTTTTAGAGTATTTTTATATTAAGTTAAAGTCCTTGCCATCACTCATAAACCATTTTTGAGTATATACCAAATCTGCCAGTGCTAGCGCAAGTTCTAGGACTGCAGCATTTATTTTAAACCTAAAATGTATCTCATCACAGACTAGACATATTCTCAAAGCAGAATATCTGTTATCACTTATGTAATTTCATCAGTTTCAGTGGCTCTACTGACCATGAATGAATTTGGTCCAATGTTCTTACTAAATTCAAATGTTAACAAACAAAAGCTATTCGAGAGGTACGGCTGAGAAAGTGATCTCTTATTCTCTCAGACTGATGGTGCATGATACCAGTCAACTATTGTCCTCATCCAAACTCGGATAAACTTCTTGGACTAAAATAACTCCAATCCAACAACTCCAATTTAATTAATACGTAATATTTTTTTTTCCAATACCTCTCACTGAACTCCAGTTTAAGACATTTTAAAAAATTAAATCTGATTATTTATAAGTCCAAGTAAATGTAAACATATATTTTATTACTATGATTGAAAAAAATAGTAATAATAAAAAGGTATCAGCAATTTAAGTCTTGTTCTATTGGTCTCAGTTATTTTCTCAGCAAAGAGCAAGGCAAGCAAATGAATGAATGATTTACTCTGTAAGTAACTAGATGTTCTCAATTTAAGCAATACAGCAGTTTTCTAAGTTTAGAAACATTTAGAAGTCACCTTCTTGATATGCCTTATATAGCAGAACCAACTAACACCCCGGTACCTTTTCTTGTTCCTTCCCCCTTACTATCTCAATTTTTTGTTTGTTTCTTTGTTTTTGCTCTCCATTTACAAACCTTGTCAATTCTGCTTCTACGTGGCTTCACAATCAGATGTAGCATGCAAGATGCTGTCCTACTTGGATTGTGCCACATTTTCCTTATGGACGGGAAACGCTCTTCTGGGAAAAAGAAAAAAGAAAAAAAAAAAGTCTTCCCAAAACAAGAACCACCACCTCCTACCCAATGAAGATCAGTTCAGATCAGCCTCTTCCTCTTCACTCCTTCTCTTTTTGTTAACACACTCCCTCTCCTCCATTCCCCCAACCATTCAAAGAGCATTTCTGGTCCCATCCAGCCCAGCCCTGACTCCCATCATTTCCTCTCCACTTTTCTACTGTTACCTGCTACCATGCAGTTCCCACTTCTGGGGGAGTGTCTATTGGACAATGATGGCTGAAGCTGCAGAAATAGAAATACAGAGACCATTGCTTATTTGGGAGATTAGGACAAAAAGGCAGAGGATGAGCCATGCCCTTTCCAGGAAAATAGAAGAGGTATATGTATGGATCTAAATCTTAAACTCTACTGAAGTTGAATCATGCCAAGTCTGCTGTGAGTATTGGCAATATGTTACCTGGATTCCCAGGGAAATAAGAAATATACGATTATTCTGGATGGCCTTGCTCATAACTTTTCAATCTATTTTCCAATTTTATAAAAACTTGGCAAGTTTTAAAAGGTCTGAACAGTTTTTCATAGACATGTATTTTTTCATAGACATTGTGAAAAGCAAATGTCAAGATACATAAATTCAGCTCATTTCTTATGGCTTCTTTTCATTGGTCTGTGGGGACAGGACAAGGAGCAATAGCCACAAAATGGAGCACAGGAAGTTCTGCACCAACATGCGAAAGAACTTCTTCTCAGTGAGGTTGATGGAGCACTGGAACAGGCTGCCCAGGGAGGTTGTAGAGTCTTGTTCTCTGGAGAGGCCTGTCTGGACACCTACCTGAGCAGCCTGCTCTAAGGAGCTTTGTCAGGGTTGGACCCGATGATCTCCTGAGGTCCCTTCCAACCCCTACATTCTGTGATTCTGTGATTCTTGGATTCATGGACTATATGTGCATGTTGGCACAATATTAGATATTGGAGAGTCTACTTGTATGAGAGAAAGACTGCATGATTTGTTAAAGATCTATCTTTATTAATTCTAGCTCCTACAGAAAAATGAATAAATAAATATATTTTTTTTCCTTTGGACATACAGCTTATGCTTTTGCAAGCAACTATAATACAGAAAAGATCTGCTGACAATGTATATCATGTGTCATGTGTAAGAGCTTGTTCTAGAGCAATTCGGAAAATCACAGCTATTGCACTCAGTGGTGTCATTTTGCTTTCCATTCCTCAGACTGGACATGAAGAATTGTAAATTAAATGGAGGCAAGTCCATTTATGCAGAAAGACTGAGCTACAAATCTAACATGTTTTTTTATCTATTCTCTTTACAACACCTTAATTTTTTATTAGGAAGGAGTAATATAGTTTACAGTATAAACAACAGCATAAATGCAACAAGTAAAGTGACACAACGCAACTGTCATAGGTAGGCATTTCATTTGAGTCTTTCTATAATAAATGTTGAGATTAGCGTCCTTGATTCTGGAAAACTTTCCGATTTCTCATTTTTGTTTCCAAAGAGGATTTCCTAGATCAGCCCTTGTTGTCGGAATTCGGTGGGAAAATAGAAGTATATAATAAGAATTTCTCTTCCTTTATTTAACCTCTGCTTGTTAGATAGGCCCTTTTTTTTTTTTTTGGTGAGAATTTGGTGAGGCCACTGGGTGTGCAAAAACAGTATGACAGTAGGCAAGTCTCACACATTCAGAACTTTGGGTCATAACTTGAGGATATTTTTTCCTATAACTACCATTAGGTTTACTTAATTTTAGTTCATTCCATAAATACACAGAATGTGTCACAGTAGATAAGCATATTTCAAGAATGAAGTCTTGAAGATAATTAAAGGTATATCTTAAAGACATAAATATCAGAAATTGAGTTCCGATGGATTTCTCCTAGGGACTGAAATGCATAACAAACACATTTCACTTGCAATGAATATATAATTAGTTGTAATTGAAGTTCAAGACCTTGTAATTGTTTTGATGTGGGAAAGCAAGGAGTCGAACAACATAAGAAACAAAATATGGCTGATATATTTAACGAGAGACATCTTAGTCATCTGAAAGACTAATACATAAAGGAAGGAGTCAGTAAAAAATCACTGACTCATTTAAAGATTGTTTATAAGAAACAACGTCTGGGAACAAATAAAAAAGGGAAAACAGAAATACTTGGGAAATAAAAAGAAAAAAGAGAGGAAGGAATACTAACTGTGGAGAGCTAGAGTTATGTAGGTACAGAGAATATTTTTTATTTGTGCAAATTATCTAGCTTTTGAGCTTAGAAATCCTGTAAGCTGAGAAGTCAAAAGATGAAACGAGGCAATAAACTACAAACTGCATGCAACCGAGAGAATTTCTCTGCATTTTCACTGAAGTTTGTATCAATACAGCAGTATAAGTGGGTTAATCAGATAAACCAGGTATATATTAATAAAACATTCTCCCTGTACAACTTTTTGTATCCTGGACCCTGAGAAAAAGGACAACCATACTGGGTCTGGCTGGGGTGCAGTAAACTTTTCATCATAGCATCCCGTATTATGTTATGCTTTGCTTTTGTATCTAAAACAGCGTGGACAACACACCGGATTGCTGACCACATCCTGCACTGCTTCAAAGTTTTCTCTCCAACCACCACACACCCCGTTACTGCAAGGCCAGTAGGCTGGGGGTGGGCAAGAGTCTGGGAGGGAGCACAGCCAAAACAACCTATACAAACCAATGGGATACTCCTTACCAGCAATAAAAGCTGAAGAGTATGAAAGGAGGGGACATTTGCAGTTTCTCTTCCCAAGCATCTGCTACATGTACTGAGGCCCTGTTTCCCAGGAAATGACTGAATATGTAATTGTGGATAGAAACTGTTTCTTGCTTTGCTTCTGTGCGCAGCTTTTGCTTTTCTTACTACACTGACTTTATCTCAACACACAAGGTTTTCTGTCTTATTTCTTCCCCATCATGTTGAGGAGGGGAGTGAGAGAAGAGCTGAGTAGGTGTCTGGCAGCCAGCCAAGGTCAACCAACCACAACAACGTTTCCACTTCAATTCATGGAGAGATTAAAAAGGGTGTGTGTAACAAGAAAATAAATACTGAGCAGCTAATATTTTAATTAGTAAATAAGAAAAAGCTCAAAATTGATGCATGTCAATGGATGACAAAGCCTGGGACATTAATTAGGCCATGAAGCATAAATCACAAATGCATATACATAACAAGTTAGGGCAGATTAAGAAATGTTTGAAAAATCCAAACAGATAAAAATACATCCTAGAAAACAGAAATAATTAGCATAATAGTTCATAAAACACTCATTTATTGTTGATGGCTACTTTAAATTGAAGGGATATCACAATAAATGAAAGACATGATAAGTAAATTAGTAAAAAAAAAAGTTTCTGATAAAGATTATTACATAAAACAAAGATTATTTAGGGCTACCTATGTACATGTGTTTTAATAATATCAGTAATATATAACTATGTTTATACACTAGACTATATAACTACACTGTTTTGAGAACTTTCCTGAAGAACTTTCAAATTTATTTATTAGAAATAAAAGTGTTTAACTATAGTTAGAAAGAAACCATTGGTTAAAATAAGAAGTTACAGTTAACACCACTTTGCATAAAAGATGACATTTCTGCTCATGATTTGATGTTCAATGAGTTATTTACTCACGATGCAATTATGAAAATAAATTAGTATATATCAACAGTAAAGCAGTTATTTGCTCCTCCCCCCCAAAAAAAAATATAAATCATAACCATTATATAGCATCATATGGGGACATATAGGACTAGGGAAGTGATTGTCCCACTGGAGAGGCCGCACCTTGAATACTGTGTTCAGTTTTGGGCCCCTCACTACAATAAGGATGTCGAGGTGCTGGATGGTGCTTTGTGCTACAAAGAAAGGCAACAAAGCTGGTGAAGGGTCTAGAGTACAACTCATTAGGAACAGCTGAGGGAGCTGGTTGTTTAACCTAGAGAAAAGCAGGCTTGAGGAGACCTTATCATGGTCTTAAAGAAGGCTATAGCAAGTTGGGTATTGGTCTCTTCTCCCAGGCACCAAGTGATAAGACAAGGGGAAATAGCCTCAGGTTGCACCAAGGGAGGTTTAGATTGAATATTAGGAGAAATTTCTTTACTGAAAGGTTGTGTGGCATTGGAATAAGCCATCCAGGGAAGTGGTTGAGTCACCACTCCAAGAGGTCTTCAAGAAACATGCAAGTGTAAACTTAGCATGGCTTACTGTTGAACATGTCATTACTAGGTTAAAGGTTGGACTAGATGTTCTTAGACGTTCTGTCTTTCCAACAAGAATGATTCTATGATTCTATATTTTCTCATATATTTTGAAAACTGCTAGAGATTATGATACCTACTAATGTGTACAGTGCAACAAAAATCACTCGTAGATAAAGAAGGAGTCACTTCTGATAAAGACTCACAAATTTCAATGCCTGTGAACTAGCATGGAAGCCAGAAGCTAGTATATTATCCTGCTGGAAAACTCCAGGAGCAAAAAGAGTACAGTCAGCATTCTTCATTTTAAGTTAAATATAACCTCAGGGTAACATGCAGGGATTACTGTTTGCCTGAGAGGGGAAAAATAAAATAAAATAAAATAAAATAAAATAAAATAAAATAAAATAAAATAAAATAAAATAAAATAAAATAAAATAAAATAAAATAATAAAAGAAAAGAAAAGAAAAGAAAAGAAAAGAAAAGAAAAGAAAAGAAAAGAAAAGAAAAGAAAAGAAAAGAAAAGAAAAGAAAAGAAAAGAAAAGAAAAGAAAAGAAAAGAAAATGATGCTCTTTCTCCAATTATAAGATAGCATTAAAAATATCACTGCAAGCTGGAGAAGAAGTTGTGGTTCTAGCAGTTGGACTTTTGGAGAAGAAACTAAGCAAGTTCTTGTGCTTTTCCCTGTATGTATGTATGAGAAGTAGAAATAGAACCCCAGAACTAAATGTTAGTAAATATAAGTACATATAAAGGATTTGATTTCCACAGTAAGATGTGAAAAGTTGAGTCTGAAAAAAAAAAAAAAAAAAACAGAAAAAATGAAAGTATTCATAGCTATTAAATAATTAAAATTAAAGATTAAATTAAATTAAATTAAAATTAAAAATTAAAATTAAATTATTTTTTGTTATCTGTGTACAGTTGTATCTGAAACTCAGTGAATGAATGAAGGTGAGAAAAAAAAATAAAATTGCTCCAGCCTTATTGAAATGTTTGCATTCAAACAACATTGACATAAAACTTTGAATTTTCTCCATTGCTACAAAGGCAATATGTAAATATACAGGCTTAAGTTTAGTCTCAGTTTTAACACATAGCATATTGCATGAAATAACTTGGAGATCAGTTTTCTTAGAAGTATTCTGAATAAGATAGAAGGCAATTTTCCTGGTTAAATGCAAGTGAATAAAAGGGTTCTGATTTCTCAACCCTGCCACCTTTATTCACAAAGTGAAATATGTATGTCTGCTTGTCTGCAAGTATAGGTATCTCTCTCTCTCTCTGTATATATATATAAGTATATATTTATATATAACTGCCTTTGTATGGGTTTCTGTCATATTCAGTATCTATTCAGTATGTATAAACATGAAGGTGTTCATGACTAACTAGGTGTTCGGACTAACTACTTCTTGTTGTTTTTTGTTTCTTAACATAGGAGGAAGTTACTTCCTTTTCATTTTAGACTGGCTTAGGTGAGTTATTGAAGGAAATCAGCAACTCACAACCACGGCAATGCACCCAGCTAGATACTATTGTTTATGGAAGTTGAGTGGACTCTGATTTAATGCACTAAGTCAAGCAAACGAACAAAAGTGAATCAGCATCAATGCCATTCTCAGCGTGGACAGTCAAAATTACTTTACAGTAACAGAATCTTCCACATTTTTTAAAAATAATACATAACTATAGATACAACAGGTTTTAGGTACACAACTGTTGTCGTCAAAGCACATAGTTCTCATTGCATATAAAGATGCAAACAAAATATGATATAAAGTATTAAATCATATACATTATATATTATATTTTATCCTGTATCATTTTAATTTATTTCCATTCCTGCAAAGATGCACTGTGGATGAAAGACAGGGAATTTTCAGTAGAGCTTCAAGCATGGGTTAATTTATTGCAAGATTTAATAACACAGGCAATAAACCTTTTTTTTAATACAACACTTTTTTCCCCCTGCTGACATAAATTGTTCAAGCTAAGGTGTTTCTACAAGGTCACAGAAGTAAAAGCTTGCTTTATTCGAGCCTTCATATATCTAAAGAGAAAATTCCAAGAAATTCCCTAAAGGAAATAATTACTTTGATAAACAACCTTTATTGAATATAGTTGGAGGAGTATTTCTTCAGGGTGCATTGCATTTGAGGTATTTTTCAATGGAATTAATTAAAGCCCTGTTCAAACCACCTTTCTCTTGGCTAACCAAGTCATTTGCTGCCTAGCAGAAAATCAAATTGAGTGTAAACCAGAATCAATTTATCTGACAGAAAAATCATGAAAACTTGTAATTAATTGAGAAACTTTACTTTTATTTACCTTAAGTAAAGGACAAACAGTGGGCATGATGCACTAAATTGGGCAGGTAGCAAATTTCATGAAACCCTCGTTTATATTTGAACTAAATCACAATGAAAAAGTTGTTCTTAATGTCCTTGTACATTGTTCAGAAATATTTGTGTCCTTTTCATGCATTGAGGGACAGAGTTATAACTGGTTTTAGGTGCTTTTTGGGGAGCCAGATCCTTGTATCCACATTAAATTAAATTTAACTACAAACACCTGAAGGCCACTACAGTGACTAAACAGGACAATTATCATAATTCTACAAATAACCTGTCTCTGGAGCTGAACAATGGAGATTTTCCAGTATGGGCAGCTTTGGATTTCATAGTCAGTGTAATTCCCTGTATGTGTGTATATATATACACATGCACACAGATGTATGTCATGTAATATAAAAGTATCTCATATAATAATAATTTAGATGCATATAAATGCAATTTTAATTCATATGTGCAAATATTAACTATTATTACTTAGAATATTTTCATGTGTTTTTTTTTAGCTTAAATGTATGCAAAATAAGCATAAAATATAGTGATTAATACATAAAGAGATTAATCATTTGTAAATTTAAAGGCAATTAATTCAAAATGCAAAATCGACTATTGAGCTCTCTAAACTTGTTTAAAGAATAAAATACTTAGACTTCCAGTGTAGTCTGTGTGTATTAACATTATATACAAATATAAGAAATACATAAACAATTATTTACAATTTCCTGAGAACATCACAGACTCACAGAATAGTTAAGGTTGGAAGGGACCTCTGGAGGTCATGTGGTATAACCCTCCTGCTCGAGCAGTGCCACAGGTTGCCCAGGACTGTGTTAGTTCTCTATTCTTGGTGAAGTCAGGAAAGGATAAGTAAAACTACTGCCTTAGACTTCCAGAGGGCAGAACTTGAATTGTTCGGGGAACTGGTAGGGAGGGTCCCTTGGGAGTCAGCCCTGAAGGGCAGAGGGGTCCAGGAGGGCCAGATGCTCTTCAAGAAGGAAGTCCTAAGGGCGCAGGAGCAGGCTGTCGCTGTGTGCCATAAGACAAGCCACTGGGGAAGAAGACTGGCATGGCTGAAAAGGGAACTTTTGCTGAGTGTCCAGGAGAAAGAGTTTATGTTTTTTGGAAGAAGGGGCAGGTAACTCAAGGAGAGTACAAGGAAGTTGCCAGTATATGCAGAGAGAAAGAATCAGGAAGGCCAAAGCCTAGCACGAGCTCAACCTGGCCACTATGATCAAGGATAATAAAAAATGTTTTTGTAAATATATTAACGTCAAGAGGAGGGCCAAGGAGAATCTCCATTCTTTACTGGGTGCAGGGGGGAACATGACTACAAAGCATAAGGAAAAGGCCAAGGTTCTTAATGCCTTCTTTACATCTGTCTTTACTAGCCAGACCACTTATCCTCAGAGTACTCACCCTCCTGAACTGAAAGATGGGGATGGGGAGCAGAAGAAACCCTCCACAGTTCAGGTGGAAACTGTTAGAGACCTGCTGCTCCACCTGGACTGTCAGAAGTCCATGGGGCCAGATGAGATCTACCCGAGGGTGCTGAGGGAGTTGGTGGATGTGATTTCCTGGGCTGCCTTCCGTCATCTGTCAGCAGTAACGGCCATCTGGAGAGATCCCAGATGACTGAGGTTTTGCTAATGTGATGCCCATCTATAAGAAGGGTCGTAATGAGGAGCAGGGAAACTACAGGTTGATCAGCCTGACCTCGGTAGCAGGAAAGATGATGTAACAGGACATCTTGAGTGCAATCACACAATGTATGTGGGAAAACCAGGTGATCAGGCCCAGTCAGCATGGGTTCATGAAAGGCAAGTTCTGCCTGACCAACTTCATTGTCCATGACTGGGTGACCCACCTGGTGGATGAGGGAAAGGCTGTTGATGTAGTCTACCTAGACTTCAGCAAGGTCTTTGACATGTCTCCCAGGGTAGTCTGCTGGAGAAGCTGGCAGCCCATGGCTTGGAAAGGTACACTCTTTGCTGGATTAAAAAGTGGCTGGACAGCCAAGCCCTAGGGAGTAATAGTGAATGGAATGAAATCCAGATGTCAACCAGTCACTAGTGGTGTGCCTCAAGGGTCAGTGTTGAGGCCCATCCTATTTTAGTATCTTTATTGATGATTTGGATGAGAGAATTGAAAGCAAGTTTGCAGACAAAACCAAGTTGGGGGGAAGTGTCAATCTGCTGGAGGGTAGGAAGGCCCTGCAGAGGGACCTGGACTGGATGGGTCAATGGGCAGAGGCAAATGGGATGAGGTTCAACATGGCTACGTGCCAGGTCCTGATTTTGGTCACAACAACCCCATGCAGTGCTACAGACTTGGGGCATAGTGGCTGGAAAGCTGTGCAGAGGAAAAGGATCTTGGGGTGCTTATTGATGCTTGCCTGGACATGAGCCAGCAGTGTGCCCAAGTGGCCAAGAAGGTCAGTGGCATTCTAGCTTGTATCAGGAATAGCGTAACCAGCAGGACCAGGGAGCTGATCATCCCCCTGTGCTCTGCTCTGGTGAGGCTGTACCTCGAGTACTGTGTTTGGCTTTGGGCCCCTCACTACAAGAAGGACATTGAGGCCTTGGAAAATGTCCAGAGAAGGACCACAAACCTGGTGAAGGGCCTGGAACACAAGTCCTGTGAGGAACAGCTGAGGGAACTGGGGTTGTTTAGTCCGGAGGAGGCTCAGGGGAGACCTTATTGCTCTGTACAACTACCTGAAAAGAAAGTGTGGGGAGCTGGGGGTCATCCTCTTCTCACAGATAAGCAGTGATAGGACTAGAGGGAATGGACTGATGTTGTGCCAGGGGAGGTTTAGCTTGGAAATTAGGAGACATTCTTCTCAGAAAGAGCAGTCAGGAATTGGAATGGGTTGCCCAGGGAGGTAGGTGGTGCAGTCACCATTCCTGGGGGTGTTTAAGGAAAGGTTGGATGTGGTGCCTAGGGACATGATTTAGTGGCTGATACTGGTGGTAGGGGGATGGTTGGACCAGACGATCTTGAAAGTCTTTTCCAACCTTAATGATTCCATGATTCTACATTCATTTCCCAGGACTTGGCACCACTGAAAGTAGTGCATATTGGTCTTCTGCACCCTCCTTTCAGGTATTTATAGATGTTGATAAGATCCCTCCTGGTCTCTTCTTCACTCTCAGCTATCTTAGCATTTCCTTGTACAAGAGGTGCTCCATACCCCTCATCATCTTGGTGGCCCTCTGTTGGTCTCTTTCCAGCATGTCCAGGCCTCTAGGTCTTCTAGGGGGCCCAGAACTGGACACTGAACTCCAGGTGCGGCCTCACCAATGCTTAGTAGAGGAAAAGAGGACTTCTCTTGACCTGGTAGCAATATTTTGCCTAATGCAGCCAAGAATACCAATAACCTTCTTAACAGCAAAGACACATTGCTGACTCATGTTCAACTTGGTGTCTACCAGGACTCCTAGGTCCTTTTCTGCAAAGGTGCTTTTCACCTGGGTGGACCCTGTCAGGTACTGGTGCCTGGGGTTGTTTCTCCACAGATGAAGGACTCAGCACTTGTTGAACTTCATGAGATTTTTGTCAGCCCACTTTTACAGAGTATAAAAATGGAGTCTTAACGAATGTGGATCAGATCAGCCTGCATCACAGCAATCTGTTTTCTCCTGTGATTCAGTTCATTCTGGCAGGGAACAACTAAGTCATTATCATAAAGTTTGAGATTTTTTCTCATGCTCCAGAAATCAAAATGACTTCTAGCCATTTCTCCTTTATCTGTACCTAAAGCACAGGGTGTACACAAAGACATTGAATTACATAGTAAATATAACTAAATACTAAAATAAATAGTACTAAAAAAGACAGAGAAAAATAGCTTTTGAAAAAAGAAAAAAGTGTTGGATAAAAACAGTCAGTACAAACTGTTACAATCTGGGATTAAACACTTTGATAGAGGAAGAAGTAGGACTGAAATAGGTCTTGATCATTTTTTTTGGCGGCATTCACCAAATGCTCCTAATCACATGATCTAGAGTTATTGTTGGTTATATTCTGAAATAGTTTCTATCACAACAGCACTTAGCATTTAGTTTTGTAAAATGTTTCCAGTCTCCGAGCTGTAGGATTTTGATAAGGGTTAGAAGCAAAATGTTGGGGAAGGAACATTGGTGTGGCCAGTCATGTTAAAAAATCAGTAGTTTTCATAGAATCATAGAATCACAGAATAGTTTGGGTTGGAAAGGACCTTAAAGATCATATAATTCCACCCCCCTGCAATAGGTAGGGACATCTTCCACTAGACCAGGTTGCTCAAAGCCCCATACTAACTGGCCTTGAACAAATCCAGGGATGGGTCATTGTATCTTGATTGTATATTTAAGGTCAAGAGTCTGAGCCAGGTGTGGGATGAGGAAGGAATTTTCCCCAGTTCACATTGCCAAGGCCCCCATTTTTCCGTGTGGTGCCTGACATTGGCCTATTTTGTAAGAGTACATATTTACCCAAGGGTCTTCTAGCTGGAGTATGAATGGAGTATGAAATCCCCAATATGCAGATAATTAATATGTATTAAATCTTTTACCCAAAATTCAGAATCAGGGAAGAATCCCTTTGTGACATACATATACATACTTTTAACCTTGGGGAATTCTGCCAAAAATTAGGTAATTTAAATTCCTTTGAAAAATTCCTGCTCATCAGATGTGTTGAGAATTGATGTTTTACATTTCAGCAATTGTAACCCCTTAAGAATTACGTATATTACACACGATAAAAAAGAGAGATTGATCTGTTCAGTTCAGGGTTTCTGGGGCTATTTGAAACATAGGGATTACGAACAGGGAGCTTATATTATGGCATGAGAGAGCTGCTGAAAGAATGGTTCTTTTTTAATACCATAAGATAAGGTGATGTGGAAGACAAATTAGATGAGGACCCTCAGGTTGGTTTCCCAGAACCACTGGGAAACATTGGCAAATTTTAGTGGGAGGAAGTGGTAAGAGGGAAAAGTAGATACAGTATGGATTTCAAAGAGAGAATCAAGGACTTAGATGTAGAGCTTAGGGATATGGTTTAGTGGGGACTGTTAGTGTTAGGTCAGAGGTTGGACTCGATGATCTTGAGGTCTCTTCCAACCTAGAAATGCTGTGATTTTGTGTGATTCTGTGACTTGAAAAATATGAGAAAAGCCTGTCTGGCAAGAACATAGGCCAAGAATTGAAATACAATTCCAGAATGGTAAAAAAAATAAACACTCCTGGAATTAAAAGCCTGAAGTGAGGTGTTTAGAATTATTGAGGTGGGAAACAAGGACAGAAGAAATTTCTTGGAAGTCACTTTCTGCCTTTCTGAAAGGGAAATCCAAAGTTCCTGAGCCTGGTTCTTTTTTTTGTATTATAGGAAATTCATTAAAACGTGTACCTCAGGAATGTGTTTGATGTCATTAGTTTTATCACTTCATTTATTCCTTGTATACGGTATTAAGTTGTTTGATATTGGCTAATCCATTAGCTTCAGGAATCCAGAAAACATATTTTCTGTGGTGATACTTGCAGGGACCTCCATGATAGAATTTCAGTTTTCAAGATACGATTTTGGTCTTTTCTATTTTACTTTTTTGCTGGCTAGGGAAATTACAGCCATAGTAGCATGCACAGCTGTATTTATACCTACAAACAAATATTTGTAAAAATCAATGTCTTTATAGTTGAAACATTAAGCACTTTAAAATTACAAAATATCTGACTAGTTAATCATAATGACAACCCAGGCTCTTGTGCTTTCAGAGAAAGCTTCAGAGGTAGAGAAACAAAAGCAACTATAACCTCAGTTCCATAGTATGTAAACTGTCTACCAAAAGCTAAATTACTAAATAAAAGCTAAATAACTAAAATTAGTGCCATACAGAGCAATACAAAATACTCCACATGAAACAAAGAAGAAGAATTACAGATGTAAAAAATACAGTTCTTAAAATTAGGCATGCAGAACAGTCAGTAACCCCTCTCTCCTCAATAATGTTGCGACAAGCTTTGCGTACCTCACTACAGCACGTGAACAGCCGCCACATCTTGGAGAGCAAGCAAAGTGGCTACAATAGTAATGACAGAGATTGCATTCAGTCCTTAGCACTAATTGAAACCTGTGTCCTGTAATGGTTCTGCTGTATTTCCATACCCAAATCTTTTGTTTCATTAAAACAACCGTAGTATAAACCCTTTAAGACATGATGAGAGAAAAGTCTGAAAGTGCTTAAGCACGAAGTAATTCTGAGTACATGGTAAAGTTCCCTGAATTTAAATTCCTGCCCCGTAGAACTGAATCTTAAAAAGAGATAACTGAGAACGGAGGTACTGACTTACTTTTCCATACATTTCAAGGGCAATCAGACAACAGATACAGATTATATTTAGGCAGACTAAAACAATCATTCAAAGTAAAAAATTTTACCAACACTTTCTTAAACAAAACAAAACAAAGCACTCCTTACTTGCAGTGGTATTCATCTCTTTTCATTTTAGACACATACAATCTAGGCATTTAGCACAAACAATTCAAAAACTCCCCTGAGAAGGGCACCTCCAGAGAGAAACTGTGTTGAGAAATGTACAAACATCTTTATCACTCTGGTGACTAAAAAGGGACCCAGAAGATGGGACTTAAAAAGACAACTAGCTTACACAGTTAAAACAAATTGTCATGAACCTCATTCTTGATGTCCAGTCATCAACGTGGAACTGTATTCTAAGTATAGACTCTCTAAATTAATATCAAGTCTGTCAAATTGACCTTTAAATGTAGAAATTGACACTCAAATTATCTGAATAAATTCATCTCAGTTTGAGATTATAAACTATGTAAGCAGGATAAAATAATTAGAATTCGTAATTAATAAATGCTGAGTAGTACAACTTGATACCTGAGTAAAATACAGATAATCCCGATCACCATAGGAGTTAGTGACTTTGGTCAGCACATACAGCAATGTGTGATTTCCAGTTTATCCTAACAGCTCAGTGCATGTAACAGCTACCATTGCATGTAGGGACATGTCAGAAGTCTGTTCTCTTCCTTCAGTTTTGTTGATTCAAAGATTGAACTGTACACAAGGTGTATAACTGCCTACAAAATAAATAAATAAATAAATGATTTAGTACCTTCCCTAATTTCCTTTTTTATTTTCCCTTTTTTGTTTCTTGTGTTTCCTGAACTTCCTCATTATTGCATCACTTTGCTGCTGCCTGTTTATTTTATCACTTGCTAAACTATGAATTACAGCTTCAAAAGAACCTGATAATTATTGCTTTGGTTGCATGAACCAAATGATATGCTTAGTATCAGCAGATAGGAACACTGGAAGACCTGTGAAAATGCCTACCTAACTTGATCCCAAAGTGAAAATGAAGAGAAAAACAGGTATTTAAGGGTAAAAATGAGTAGTACAGAAACATATGGGTAATATACTTTTTTTTTTTTTTAAGTTATCTTTACAAAAAGAGAAAAAACAATATATATGTATGCCTATCATGTAAATAAATTAGTCACTGAAAACAATGTCACATGGGTAGTTTGAAAAATCCAGATGTTCAAAACAGACCTTTCTGCCTGTTTTGGTCCTTGTTTTCATAACTCAAAAAACTTTTTATAACTCAGTCATAACTAGATATCAACTTCTTTTATGTGAAAAATAAGAAACACAAAGAGAGAAGACTTAAATCAAGCCAACAGATGTGGATATAATATAGATTTTAATTTATTCCACTTTTTCTCTCACTTCACCATCAAACGGCTATCAGAAAAAACGTAAAACTTGCATTTATAGAAAAGCTAATGCATTGGGTAAATTTATATGGCAAGGTTTTGGTAGCGGGGGCTGCAGGGGTGGGCTCTGTGAGCAGAGCCCAGAAGATGCTCCATGTCAGATCAGAGGCAGCTCCAACCGGCTCCAAAAGGGACCCCCTTCTGGCCAGAACTGAGCTAGAGTGACGCTGGTTGGGCCTCTGTGAGAGCGTATATAAGAAAAGGAGAAACACAACAAAGCAAACAAACAACAGTGAAAAACTGCTGCATAACAAAAGCTGGAAGAGAGGAGTGAGAACAACCTTACAGATCCCAAGGTCAGTGCAGCAGGATGGCAGGAGGCACTCCAGGCATGTAGCAGAAGTTTCCTTGTGGCCTGTGGAGAGGCCCCTGGTGGAGCAGGCTGTCCCCCTGCAGCCCGTGGGTCTCCCATGGAGCAGATCTCCACGCTGCAGCCCGTGGAGAGGAGCCCACGCTCCTCTCCACGCACGGGGCCTGGTGGGAGCTGCCGCCGCGGGGGATGCGTGCTGGAGCAGTTTGCTCCTGATGGGAAAGACGGCATCCCGTGGGAGGGACCCCATGTGGAGCAGGGGCAGAGAGTGACCGTGAAGGAGCGGCAAAGTGATTGCAGCCCGCAGCCCCCGTTCCCCATTCCCCATTCCCCTGCGCCACCTGGGGGAAGGAGGTGGGAGAGGGTGAATGGGGGAGAGGTGTTTTTAGTTCGTTTTTTAGTTTCTTACTTCTCTACTTTGTTAATAATAGGTAATAAATTACATTAATCTCCCTATGCTAAATTTGTTTTTGCCTATGATGATAATTGTTGAATCATCTCCCTGTCCTTATCTCAACCCTTGAACTCTTTTCATGGTATTTTTTTTATCCTCCTCCTTTCCCTTTGAGGAGGGGGATTGCGAGAGCTGTTGTGGTGGAGTTCAGCTGCTTAGCAGGGTAAAACCACCACAACTGGGATTTATGAGCCTTTTTTTAGCAGCAGATAATGGACAAAATACATGGTAAAATGCTTGCATGTCTTCAATTTAGCTCTAAGGAGTGGGGTTTTACTTTGTTAACTGATTTTGATTTTATTAATAATTAATACCTTCTGTGACTACTAATGTATGAAGGGAGCCTAATGGCTTCCCCTTACTTGCAAGTATTTTTTTTACTTTTGCTTCTTATTGACTGAGTCTTTATTTCCAATAGCCCTTTCTGCTGTTCTTAATCATTCTTGTTTTCTGTCATTCTGACTATATTATGATGATCAATCTTCCTGTGGTCACTTACCCTCAAAATCACCTACGTGAACTATCTGATAGCTAGCATACAATCACAGACATTCTTCAATAAGATTCCTCATCAGCATAGTGACTAAAAACAAACTCTTTGCAAGAGCTATTGGCTACACACATTAAATATGTCTGGGGTTATCTTTTTGCAAAAAACCCATCTGGCAAGGATGAGCTGCATCCATAATACAAAACTCTCTTATTTCTAAAAATAAATAAATAATTTAAAGCGGCTTCACAAGGATCTCTCAACAGGCAGATCATGAAAAGCTGTCCAGGAAACAAGAGTCTCCTCACTTCTCATCTGTTAGAAATATGTTAAGAATTATTCTAACAGTTCAGCATTATAGTTCATATTTTCAGTTGCCCAGCTGAGCAAAACACCATAGCTAACAAAAACAACAAACATGTGTGTACATATAAATACCTAATCATATTTATAGCTTAGAGAATAGTTTGAATAAAACTTTAAGTGATGCTTAGTTTTGGATTAGCTTTTGTAAATCAGGATTCTTATATATTAAATTCTGTATAGAGTTATATGAAGTTAGTTGCTGTTTAAAACAGTTAATGATCTCTGTTTAATATGAGAGAGAGCAGACAACATACAAAGTAAGGAAGAAAATAGAATGGGGTGGTTATTGTGCTAACGGTCACAGAGAGAGGTAGTCATCAGCTACTATCTATAAATACCTAGTGAGACATCACACACTTTCAGAAACTGTAGTGCAATTGTTCCAGTCATTGAAGATGAAAAATATGAGCTTAGGGGGTGGTAGTAAGTATCAAATTCTGTATACACACATATGTGGTTGCTCCTTGCTTCTTGTGTATCTGGGATAAGCATTCTTTTTTTTTTTTTTTTTTTTTTTTTATGTATCTTAATCTGCCTAGATCTATTTCTATATAGGTCTGAGATGGTTGAAATATGACAAAGGAGTTACTGATAGACTTCAGTTTTAGTTTGTAGCTTTTAGGGTTGATGATCTTCAAGAGTGCTCTTAGGACTGCTGATCTCAATTACAGAAGAAAGCATAGGAACATTCATGGGATGCACTACTTTTTCTGAAATTTAACACTTAGTATGTTATTGGGCAAAAGTTTTTACTTTAAATATATTCAAATCATAATCTTTTCACTGGCCCAGATGGGCAGTGATCATGATAAGCAAATATTCAGTGATCTGGAGAACACTTACAATAAATGACCTGATTAGAAGCAGTTGTTTCTGAAAGTTGTTTTGCTCATACAAAATGGGGTTACAAGGTTTGTGGGAATATGCCAGTGCACTACCAATTTATGATGAAGTAATGCAATGATGTGAAGTATAAGAAATTGTTCAGGTCTGGAGATGATCTCTCTGAGAAGCAGTTAATGCCTGCATGTTGTATTTAGTTCAATGTACACTAGTGTGCACTAAACTGTCGAAAATGCAGTCCAAGTGATGACTGTCACAGAGACGTGAGAAAAAATGGTGAATGAGCCTCATTTAGACATCAACGTATATTTTCATGTCACTTTTTTTTTTTCTTTTAATTTCCCCTGAGTTTTCTACCCTGTAGAGCAGTAAGCTAATTTTCTTTTGATATGCAACTCTGCAAATGCATTCAGGAAACCAAAAGTACATCTATGGATAGTGCTCTGTTAAAATAAATAAATAAATGTATTTTCTGAAAACTTTTGTGAATGTTGTTTGTATTATTTATCCCCTCTCCTTATTGATATGGAATTTTACATTAAGAGATGCTATTGGAATTGCTTGAACTTCACATTTTTCTCCAAAAATTCAGAGTTCATAGTCACATTTCTCTGAAATCCAGAATTTTGGAATTGCACAACTTCATAAGATAACTTCATGTTAACATGGGAAAAAAAATAAAAGTGGGTATATAAATGTCTAATACCATGAAGGCAATTAGTGTGCAAAATCAAATTTATTTTGTACTATTTATTATTTGGCTTTATTTATTATTTTGGCTTAAACAAAGTAATTGATATTCTTGTATTTCTTACACTTAATTAAATCAAGTCTATTAAGCCAAGTTTAATCAGTAGAATTCAATGCTTATGTAATTCAGAAAGTCAGAGACAAATGAGAAGCTACTCATTTATCTTTTGCCATTATTAGCAAGTTTATTTTTCTTTTAAAACAACCAATACTTCATAATTCATTGACAACAGATTGTTGTACTTAGACTTCATTGGACTATTATTATCCAAATTATGAAGAGATAAAATGAAAACCCTCCATTCTGGAGGACTATGAAATCCAGAAGATTAAAGTGCTGATAGCAGTTCAAGTTTTCTGTTTTCTTCCTTAAACAAATCTAAAGTTTGTACTGTCTCATAATTGATGCATATTTGCAAGCTGTTTGGATCTACCCACAAAACTTACATAAAGCATGAGAAATGGTCAGCTTGTGTTTTTGGGGCTTCAGGTATATACTTGCAGAAAGCATGTTTGTGCTTAAAAAAAAAAAAAAAAAAGAAAAAAAGAAAAAGTAAAAGCACCACCACCACCAAAAACACAAAGAAAAGTCCCACCTCTTCAATGCTTTTTGTGTCCAGTTCTTTCCCAATCCTTATATTCAAGGAAGTGTTCCTTGAAACCAAGGAAGTAGGGAAATGACTAAACTTCTGACATCTGGGATATACTTGGATATACTCCCCTAGAAACATCTAATAAACTTGTTCTTAACTCTTACACATGTAAGAAATTTATTTATTGTTTCTTACAAGTATAAAAGCCAAGTACTTGAGTCACGATTATTTATCATAACTGAAAAAAATATATATTCTGAAAACTAATTTTACTAAGCTTATACTGTGCCTTTTAATTTTCATTTATATATATATATACATGTATATGTAACTTGTTAATGAGGCTGCAGGTGTGGTTGGCAAGTCAGCCTGTGCACTGCAATTTTTCTGCTGTCATCCGAACAGACAGTATTAGTGTGCACACTTTGGACAGGTGTCCCAACTTCATTCTTACTGATGGCTGTATTTTAAACTTGCATTTTGTTTGCCTGACTTTTGAGTATTATCCCAGTGGAAGATGTGTTGTAAATCTGTGAATATGATCAGTTTAGGGAATGATTATGAAATTCAGATCTGTATTTATTATTTGTATTTCTTAAATTTGAAGAGAATGTGGTATTAGAGGCTTACCTCTAAAATCAGAAAATTGAATTGCCAGAAGTAGACTGAGCCTAGGTAAAATGTAGTGACAGTGTAAAAGAAATAATCTCAGTAGTTTAAAAGTACAATACCATACAGAGTACCCAAATGAGTAAGAAGAAAAAATAATATACTGAGATTCTATTTGCGCAATAGATTGCACAATAAGTTGTGTTTTTTTGGTGGTGGAGGTTGTCTATTTCACATAAAACATTAAATATAACCTGAAAGTTTACATTGCAGTTCTATATATGAAGCAAATTCTATCCCAATCAATTGGGGTGCCTTCACAGCTCCATAATATTCTAGCAGGTGGTACAGGCAGTGGGTTCTAATGACGCAGTGAGGTAGGGAAATTTACAACTCCTCATAAGAAACCAAAGAAACTTTCTAATAAGCAGTTTAGACAAAGGCTGGCTCATGATCAAGAAGCAATGCTTAGAACAGCTATATTTTAGAAGACTAAGTGAATGTTTTCCCCACATTTTCTTAACTAATAATACTAAAGCTAAGAACAGCACAGACTTAATGATAAATATAACATAAGATAAAATAAATATGTGGTATTTTTTCTCAGAACTAGTTAAGAGAACCATGTTTTAGTTTAGAGCACTAGCATTATGTACCGAGGGTCTGTTAGGAAAGTAGCTCCCAACCTTTGACTTCGACTGTTGCGGTTTAACCCCACAGGCAGCTAAGCTCCTCACAGCCATTGGCTCACTACCCCCACCAGTGAGATGGAGGAGGAAACTAAAAAGAAAACTGAAAAAACTCATGGGCTGAGATAAGGAGTTGAAAGGAAGGAAGGAAGGAAGAAGGAAAGAAAGAGGGAAAGAAGGGAGGAAGGGAGGAAGGAAGGAAGGAAGGAAGGAGAGAAAGAAGGAAGGAAGGAAGGAGAGAAAGAAGGAAGGAAGGAAGGAAGGAGAGAAAGAAGGAAAGAAAAGAAAGAAGGAAAGAAAGAAAGAAGGAAAGAAGGAAAGAAGGAAAAGAGGAAGAAAAAGAAGGAAAGAAAGAAGGAAAAGAAGGAAGGAAGGAAAAGAAAGAAAGAGAAAGAAAGAAGGAAAGAAGGAAAGAAGGAAAGAAAGAAGGAAAGAAGGAAAGAAGGAAAGAAAGAAGGAAAGAAGGAAAGAAGGAAAGAAAGAAAGAAGGAAAGAAAAAGAAAGAGCAATAACAATGTAAGAGCAGGTATAAGGTCTGCCTGGAGCCTTCTGCAGACTGAACAACCCTAACTCTCTGTCTTCACAGAAGAGGTGCTCCAGCTCTTTGATCATTTTCATGACCCTCCTAACAGTTTCACATCCTTCTTGTGCTGGGAGCTCCAGAGTTGAAGGTATTCTGCGGAAGGTCTCAAGAGAGCAGAGGGGGGCAGGGGTGGGGCGGAGAGAAAGGGAGATGGAAAGGAAAGGGGAAAGAGAAAATAGAATAGTATATTTGTTAAAAAAAAACAACCATATGTTCATTATTTTACTAGTTCTATTTTTTATTGTCAAATCTGGTGGGAGAAAGAAGGGAATGATGGAAAGAAAACATTTTGGGAAACATGATTGACATAAATATCTTATTTTAGTTAACTACTACTAAGACTTACAGCTTATGCACTCGTACTCCTTGAAACAAAAATAAATAAAAGTGGACCAGAGTAAGTGTCATGATTATATATATATGACAGGAGGACAGACTGGGAGAAGAACTCATTGAAAGCAGCCCTGCAGAGAAAGACTTGTGGGTTCTGGTGGACGAAAGGCTAGACATGAGCTGGCAGTGCATACTTGCAGCTCAGAAGGCCACCTGCAGCCTGGGTGGCTAGTCACAAGAAGTGTGACTAGCAGGTCAAGGAGGGGATTGTCCCCCTCTACTCTGCCCTCGTGAGGACCCACCTGGAGTACTGCGTCCAGGTTTAGGGACCCTAGCACAAGATAGATGTGGACCTGTTCGTGCAAGTCCAGAGTAGGGCTATATCAGAGGTCTGGAGCACCTTTCCTATGACGAAAGGCTGAGAGAGCTGGGGATTTTCAGCCTGAAGAAGAGAAGGCTCCAGGGAGACCTCATTGTGACCTTTCATTACCTAAAGGAGGCCTAAAAAAAGATGGAGAAGGACTCTTTACTTTGGTAGATAATGAAAGGACAAGGGGGAATGGTCTTAAACTAAAAGAGGATAGATTTAGACTAGACATTGGGAGGAAAATCTTCACTATAGGGGTATTGAGTTGCCAAGAGGAGCTGTGGATGCCCCAGTGTACTGGGTCTGGCTGGAATGTTAACTTTCCCAGCAGCAGCCCACACAGTGCCGTACTCTGTACTTGTAGCTGGAACAGCAGTGTTATCACACCAGTGTTGTGTCTACTGCTGAGCAGCAGTGGCACAGTATTGGGCCTTTCTCTAACCCTCCTAGGGGGTGGGCAAAAAGTGAGGAGAGAAACATCACCAGGGCAGCTGATCTAAACCAACCAAAGGGATATTCCATACCATGTGATGTCACACTCAGCAATAAAAGGTGGAAACAGGAAGAAGAGGGGAGGGGTGGGCTCTCGTTGGGAAAACATCGGTCCTCCTCTCGAACACCGGCTACGTGCGTTGAGGCCTTGCTTCAAGGACGTGGTCAATCATCGCTCATTCGTGGGAAGTAGGGAGTAATTTCTTTCATCTGGACTTCCATATAGCCTTCATTTATTTTGTTTGTTTGTTTTCCTCCCTTCTTTTTATTTTTCCCTTTCCCCCTCCCTTTTCCCCTTCCCCTTTGTATTTCCCTTTAGTTAAATTGTTTAGTTCATAATAATCTTTATTTAATTATTATTATTATTTCTCTTTAATTAAATTATCCTTATCTCAACCCATGAGTTGTTCTTTGCTTTACTTCTCCCCCTCCTCATCTAAAAGAGGGGGAGTGAGGGAGCGGTTGTAGGGTTTAGCTGCCCAGCACGGTAAAACCACCACACCCATCCACATCCTGGAGGTGTTCAAAATCAGGTTGACCTTGAACCAAGGTCAGATTGACCTTGGCCAACCTGATCTAGTTGGCATCACTGCCTATGGCAGGGGGTTGAAGTTAGATGATCTTTAAGGACCCTTCCAACTCAGGCCGTTCTATGGTTCTGTGATTCTAGATTTCTATTGATCTTGCTCATCAGAGAGGTCTTGTTTGTGAGCCTCATTTTTACAAAAGAAGAAAGGTGTGGTCAGTTAGTGAGGAAATATAACTATGACAACAGAACAACTTTACCTTTCACAATGCACTCTGAAAGAGGTGATATTGCTGACATTGTTCTGCAAACCATGCCAGACTGACAGAAACTCTGACATGCACTGTAGTGTATGATGATTAACAATTTCAATCATCATAAAGATTTTTGATGAATTTTACCCATGGCATGAATAATAGCAATGAATGAAAGAATCTAAAGAATAAGTTTTAGAATATGAATAAATTCTGCCTTTAATATGCTAGCACCTATTACAATTTAATTTCATAAGTATATAGCTAACAATTTAAAGAGTGTGAAGAGTCTTACTAGGAGCTGAAGGTTAGCAGCTTGGAATAAATACAAAGCAATACAGAAAACATGATTAAAAGATTAATATTTGTGATTGTGGGAAATATAATAGAAATTATTTCCCTTTATTTAGAGCAGCAATGATTCATTCAGATGGAAAACAAACTAAACAACAAAAACAAGAGGGTGTTTTTATGTCTAGCATCAGTACGCTCTACTACTAAGCAATAAGAGTATCAGTCAAAAGACAGTACTGTTTTGTGTTGCTGTGCTTTGTCAACAAAATCATTCTTTTACTTCTGACAATATGGCTTTAAGGACTAAAAATAAAGAAGAAAGAAGAATTTGTGATGAACACTTAAGAATGAAAAGACGATTAAATGTTCCTTATTCATTCCTGTAGTTTTAACTTATCTCTACCTTATTCAGCCTTTTATTGTATTTTTTAAGAAGCATCCCCAACATTCAATGCAAGTAATTTAAACAGTTATTGAGCTAGAGCAGGTTTCTTGGGAAGATTTAAGAGGCACAGAATTTTTTTCTAGCATGCTTAGGAGTAAGTTTGTTGTACAAAACTTGAGCAGGGCATATTTTTAGCTTTCATTTTTTTCCTTGTCCGTGAAACAATACCCAGATATATGATCACCCACCACTTTCCCTTTAGTATATCTCAGGAAATATCAGGAAATAAAAATCCTATTATCTTAAGATATTTTAAAACAGTAATCATAATAGAAATCTCAAGAATAATAGGAATAGACTGTCTATCAATATCTAATTTAGAATTTACATTTTCTTCCTGAGGGGAAGCAAGCTAATTACATCAAAAACAGGGCATTCACAAAGTCACTTGATTGTATGAATTAAGTTCCTTAAAAACCTGTACAGACAAACTAGATTTCATTGTGCAGGCAAAATAGATTTCATTTCTTTTGTGTGAGGCTGCCAACTGTAATTTATTTTTTATTTTCTCTTCATTAAAATCTATGTAATATTTATTCCATCATGATTCAAACTTATTTTCTCTTGACATTTTATAATTTAAAATATTAAAATTTTATGTGGAAATCTTTGCAGTACAATTAGAAATTGGAAAAACATAATTTTGGATTTTATTTACATTTTTTTTTCTAAAAAAACTTTAAATAAGCATTTATTTTCCACTTCATTATGGAGGCAAGCAATAGTAATTTGCTATTTTTAAAAATGTGCATAGTAAACAAAGTTAAAAAAATGGTGACATAAAACTGATTAATAAAAGCACAGCATTTCTAAATAAATAAATAAATAAATAATAGAAGTAAAAAGGGGGTTTATTATTTGCATGCTAATGAATTTCTATCTGTAATAATATAAGACTTCTGAAATCAGAATAACCTAGGTCAGGCGAACAGTCTTCCAAAAATGTTGTAGCTGAACTGAATTTATTTGGGTTAAATTGGTGTCAAGCATCCTAATAAGAACTGGTCCGCATACAATGCTCTTATTTTTGTGCAGTGGGGACTGACCATTTGACACAACTCCATAAAAACATAAGAGCATAATTTATCAATTTCCATAGAATAGTCTCCTTGAAGGGTCTCATTACAGCACTTGGTTTAACAGCATTTTAAGCAGTGTAATTGAAGGTGCCAGGTATCAGTACTATTAGTGATGATCATTCAGAAGGTCAAGAAAAGATATTAGAACTAAGCCAAATGGGTATATAGAAAAACATCAAATGAAGTGGAACAGTGAAATAATGAGCACTGAAGTAGAGGCTTAGCTTCCTCTGGTCAGGACCAGCATAGCAGGAATACACTCAGGATGGATTTTGAAGGTCATGTGCATGTCATTTATTACTGCACCTGGACTGAGCCATTAGGCTACTGACTCTTCTCCCCAGAGAAATAAGCTTTTCTAATGCAAAATGTCTGGAAGCTGTGTCTGCAGTTCAACAGTCCCAGAACTGTGCTTCAGTGTATTACAGTCCTTGATGGGATTTTCATCTTAAACATTTCTGCCAAACCATAACTAGAATTGAATATCACAATCTGTCCCTTTCTCTTTTTAAAGAACCTATTGCTACCAAGAAGGTATGCCTTCCTGACCTGAGATGGATAGTGGGGATTAATGGGGATAGTGGACACATAAACATGTCTCCTTGTGGCAAATCTAAATATTGAGGACTATTTATCTTGAGAGTATATTTAAGCATCCCATCCTAAACTAAATGCATTAAATTAATACACTAAGTTTGATTCTATTTTAGTAACCTTAATGCAGAAGAGCCCACAGTTATGATTTACCCTGCCCTTAGTCAAGAATCAAGGTCAAAGGACTCCTCTGTACCAATTCATCCTCTAAATTTAATAGGTACTCTTGGCCTAGATGTTTGTTGTTGTTGTTTAATCTTCATCATGACTGTCATTGAAAAGATTATTATGATTTTACATACATTTACAGTGTATGAACATTATGAGGCTTGTCTTCATGAACACACTCAGATTAAAATAAAATTATATTTTTTTAATGCCACAGATGTCATCACCCTAAGCTTTGAGGTGATACATGGAGTTTCAACGTATCAGAGTTTTGAAGGAAAAAATATTCAAGACAGTTTGTAAAGTAAGCTGCAGTGCTGCTGGCTACAGTGACATAGTGATTTGGATGAAGGTTCTGGAAGCTTTAAGGGGCTAAGTGCCTCAGGGAAAGAATTGTTGCATGTTTCCTGAAATATTTGCTACTGGCTACTATGGTCTGTTGAACTGAATAGATTTAGTCAAGTTCGTCAACATAGGAAGAAATTGTTTTGTTTTCATGTCCAGGTTTTGCCTGATACAAATCTCTGGTAGTCTTTCTTATTCAGATATGTAGTAGGCACTTGCTAACTCTCTTATCTCATGGAGGATTGGCATCTTGGGGCATGCAATGGATAATTAGACATCTTGAAATCCTCTTCATGGCCCATCCATAAAGTTGGTTCTTGTTAGGATTATCAAAATTATGGTTAATATTCTCATGGGAAAACTAGAAAAGAAAAGGAAGAAAAAAGAGAAAAGGAAGAAGAGGAAGAAAAAAAGAAGAAGAAATAAATTAATGCAAACCTGGTGTTAAAGAATCATAGAATGGTTTATGCTGGAAGGGATCTTTAAAGACCATTTAATTCCAACTCCCTTGTCATGGGCAGGGACAACTCCCACTAGATCAAGCTGTCCAAAGCCCTATCCAGCCTGCCCTTCAACACTTCCAGAGATAGGACATCCACACGCTCACCGACCTCATGGTAACGAATTTCTTCCTGATATCTAATCTAAGTCTACCCTCTTTCTGTGTAAATCTGTTAGTCCTTGTCCAATCACTATACTCCCTGATGAAGGGCCCCACTGCAGCTTTCTCTTAGCCCCCCATTAAGTAGGGGCCTCTATAGAAGGCCTCTATAGGGTCTCCCTGGAGCCTTCTCTTCTCTAGGCTAAACAACCCCAACTTTCTCAGCCTTTCTTCGTAGGAGGATTGTTTCAGCCTTTCTCTGGACTCATCCAACATGTCCATATCTTTCTTATGGTGGGGGCCTCAGAGCTGAAAGAAGATACACCAGGTAGGGTCTCATGAGAGCAGAGAAGATGGGGAAAATCCTCAGCCTGTTGGAAATGTTTCTCTTGATGCAGCACAGGATAGTTGGATTTCTGAGCTGCAAGTGCACATTGCTGGCTCATGTAGAACTTCTCATCCACCAAAGCCCTCAAACCCTTCTCCTCAGGGCTGCCCTCAAACCATTCTCTGTCCATCCTGTATTTGTGCTTGGCATTGCCCCAGCCCAGTTGCAGGACCTTGCATTTGGCCTTGTTAAACTTCATGAAGTTCACACAAGCCCACCACTCGAGCCTGTCAAGGTCCCTCTGGATGACCTCCCTTTCCTTCAATGTGTCAACTGCAACATGACTTGGTGTCAGCCAAAAAAAGATCAAGATCAAGACCATCTAAAGAACCTGAAGATGCACAAACCATGGGACCTGATGAGATTGCATGCAGGGGTCCTGAGGGAACTGGTGGATGAAGTTGCTAAGCCACTATCCATTATATTTGAGAAGTTGTGTCATTCTTGTGAAGTTCCACTGACTGGAAGAGGGGAAATATAACCCCGGTTTTTAAAAAGAGAAAAAAGAAAAACCTGGGGCCAATCACAGTCTCCCATCTGTGCCTGGCAAGATCACGGAGCAGTTCCTCCTGAAAAATATGCTAAGGCACATGGAAAATAAGGAGGTGTTTGGAGAGCCAACATGGCTTCACTAAGGGCAATTCATGCCTGATAAACTTGGTGGCCTTCTACAATGGAGTTACAGCACTGGTGGATAAGGCATGAGCAACTGATGTCATCTACTGGGATTTGTGCAAAGCATTTAACACTGTCTCTCATGATATCCTTGTCTCTAAATTGGAGACATGGATATGATGGATGGATCAAGCCCTTACTTGGTGGGCATGGAATTGGCTGGATAGTCACACTCAAAGAGTTGCAGTCAATGGCTTGAAGTCCAGATGGAGATCAGTGGTGAGTGGTGTTCCTCAGGGATCAGTACTGGGACCGATGCTGTTTCAGATCTTTGTTGGTGACATGGACAGTGGGAGCAAGTACACCCTCAGGAAGTTTAGAGATGACACGAGGTGTGATGAGTCTTTGAGCAACCTTATCTAGTGGGATTTGTCCCTACCCATGGCAGGAGGGCTGGAACTAGATGATCTTTAAGCTCTCTTCCAATCCAAAGTATTCTATGATTCTTCGATTCTCCTACAGTGAGCCATTCTTCAGTCTCATAGTACCTGTTTTTGCCTTTTGCAACTTGAACGGTACAGCTAGAGCACTTGCTGGGGAAGCCTGAGGCCAAAAAAAAAAAAAAGTAATTGAGTATCACAGCTTTCTCCATATTCCAGGTAGCCAGGTCTCCCATTTCCTTCTGGAGAGGGCCCACAATTTCCCGTAGTCTTCCTTATATCACTGACATACTTATAGAAGCCCTTCTTTTTGCCCATGTTGTCTGTGGCCAGATTCAATTCTAATAGGGCTTTAGCTTTCCTAACTTGAATTCCTGTCTGCTTACGTCTCTGTATTCCTCCCAGGTTACCCATCTTTGATTCCACCCTCTGTAGGTTTCTTTTTTGTATTTGATTTTGGCCAGGAGCACCTTGTTTATCCATACAGGTCTCCTGGTGTTTTTGCCTGACTTCCTCTTTGTTGGGATGCATTGCTCCTGAGCTTGGAGAAGGTGATCCTTGAATATTAACCAGCTTTCTCAGGTCCCTCTTCCCTCCAGGGCTTTGTCCAACAGGACTTTACCAAGTAGATCCTTTTAAAGGACAAAGTCTGCTCTTCCCAAGTCCAGGATTGTAAACTTGCTGTGCTTCTTCTTCGCTTATCATCAATACTTTAGGAACTTATCATCAATACTTTAGGAACTTATCATCAATACTTTCCAGGAACCTCCTGTATTGCCTATGCCCTGCTGTGCTGTCCCTCGAACAGATGGTGGTGTGGTTGAAGTCCCCCATGAGGACCAGGGCTTGTGAATGTGAGGCTGTTCATATCTTATCTGTAGAGGGTCTCATCTCCTTGGTCTTTCTGGTCAGGTAGCCTGTAGCAGATGCCACTAAAACGTCATCTGTCCCTGGCCTCCTTTTAATCCTAACCCATAACCTCTCAGTCAGATCATCAACAGTCCCTAGGTAGAGCTCCGTGCAATCCAACTGGTCATTGGCAGAGGTTGACATTCCCTCCTTGTATCTCCCTGCTTGTCCATCCTAAAGAGTCATTACAACATTCCAGTCATGGAAGCCAACATCTCCGTGATGCCAATAAGATCATAGCCTTGCGGGTATGTGCACATTTCTAACTCCTTCTGTTTATTCCTCATGCTGTCTGTGTATGTGTAGCGGCTTTTAAAATGGGCCCATCATGAAACTGTTTTATTGGCTGGAGTGCTTGGTATTCCTTTAAGCTACTCGTCAAGTGCTCTCCTGTTGACTTCTTAAACCTTTTCTGTTTGTCCAACCCCTCTCACATATACAAGTATACTTTTTTTACTCTATAATAGTAATAGTAATAGTGCTTAGTATATAACCATATTTTTTCTTCAAAAATATTGATAGAAAGTATTTTCAAATTTTGCTGTATTGAGACAAAGGTTCTTCTGCAGAAAACTGGCAATCTGAAAGCCTATGTATTAAATTTTAGAAGGACTTGGTAAAAAAAAAAAAGTTTAGTAGGCTGCCTTTATATTAACCACTTGACGTTAGTGTTAATGTTAATGAAGTAGGCTTGCTACTAAAATTCAGGTACATGCCTATTTGGCTTGTGATAAATGCTATCATTATATCAGTGTTCATTTAATTCTATCTTTTTTTTTTTTTTTTTTTAAGTCCATAGCTAAAAAGAGAAGACTAAGCTAAAAAGAGAAGACTAAGCTAAAAGATTAAGCTATTTTTTTTTCCTCCTCCATCTCACCCCAGGTTTTAATGTACTTCCAATTAGAATATTCTAACCACAATGTATTTTGCTATTGGAAAGTTAATGGTTGAAGAATATTCTGTCTTGCACAGTTAAAAAAAAAAGTCACCTGGAGTGAGAGATTAGAGAAATTTCATCAACACAGTCAAAAGAAAAGGTCCACCACATGTAGGTGACAGATTACTCTTCCAATGCCAGGCAGAGTTCATTAGTTCTTGTGCCTTCAGGGCTTCATTCCAGGTTTGAGCTCTCACGTGACAATACAAATTAGGGATATGCAGGGTTATAATGACATATGCAGTCCTTGCTGTGCACAATAGCCATGCATCTGCAGCAAATGGCAGAGCGTTTGTCAGTTTGAGGAGGCTCTGTGACACACAGAAGGCATCCTGCTGCTAAGTCATTTGGCTGAACTGACAGCTACTGGTGACTGCATTGCTCTAATGCATGTTTGATTCTTCCAAACACAGTCTCCCATTACGATACAAGGCAGTTTTAATTTTTCATTCAAGCATTTATTAAATATACTTGGCCAAATTCAGTGATGATTTACCTGTTTGCTTCTTTAGTTTTCTTGATATTCTTCCCTTTCTTTCTCTCTTTCTCTTTCTTTTTCCTTCCTTCCTTCCTTCCTTCCTTCCTTCCTTCCTTCCTTCCTTCCTTCCTTCCTTCCTTCCTTCCTTCCTTCCTTCCTTCCTTCCTTCTTCCTTCCTTCTCTTTGTTCTTTCTTTCTTTCTTTCTTTCTTTCTTTCTTTCTTTCTTTCTTTCTTTCTTTCTTTCTTTCTTTCTTTCTTTCTTTCTTTCTTTCTTTCTTTCTTTCTTTCTTTCTTTCTTTCTTTCTTTCTTTCTTTCTTTCTTTCTTTCTTTCTTTCTTTCTTTCTTTCTTTCTTTCTTTCTTTCTTTCTTTCTTTCTTTCTTTCTTTCTTTCTTTCTTTCTTTCTTTCTTTCTTTCTTTCTTTCTTTCTTTCTTTCTTTCTTTCTTTCTTTCTCTCTTTCTCTCTTTCTCTCTTTCTCTCTTTCTCTCTTTCTTTCTCTCTTTCTTTCTCTCTTTCTTTCTTTCTTTCTCTCTTTCTTTCTCTCTTTCTCTATCTCTCTCTCTTTCTCTCTCTCTTTCTTTCTCTCTTTCTTTCTCTTTCTCTTTCTCTCTTTCTCTCTCTCTTTCTTTCTCTCTTTCTCTCTTTCTCTCTTTCTCATCTCTCTATCTCTCTCTTCCTTCCTTCATTTTCTTTCTTTTTCCCTCTCTCATTCTCGATTTTATTTGTGCTGTGAGAGAGTTATTTTTGGAATTTCACTAGGAAGAAAAAAGGCACTTGGAGGTTTAATGGTCTGTAATATACCTGCCTTTGCTAAGCTTTTAGGAGCTTATATACATATTTCATATCTTGGATTGACTGTAGAAAGTCATTTTTATGCATCTTTTTTGTGGATTATATCAGGAATATTTCATATAAGCAATAATATGAATAACAGTAATTTTTAAAGTATAGGTCAAAGACATTGTGTTTTCTACATCTTTGTGATCTCAGTACTAAAACCAAAAAGTTGTTCTCAAATGGGCAAATTTAAAAACAACAGAGTTTTATCACATTTCTTGAGAAATATATTTTCTTGTTCTTCAAGGATGTTTATTTTCAGTGATGTGGATGTTCTTACCCATTCACTTGTAGAAATTACATTGAAAAAAGAACTAAGTAACAAATCAAGGGTGATTGCTTTTCAACAAAAATAAGATATTAAAGAGTAGGAAAATGACTAATAAATAAATAAGGTATTTTCTAAAACCTGTAATGCAGAAGTGTTGATTTTAAGGTGAATATGATCCCTTTTTGCACATGTATGCATGCAAGCAAGTAAAATTATTTGGTTCAGAAATAAGTAATTAACTATTTTTTATCTGTTGCAAAGATCTAGGAAAAACAAATGTGGGAGGTAATCATGAGCACTAGAAAGTAAGAATTTACGTTTTTCTCACACTTTTTTCATCTCTCCTGAAAATATCCAAAGCATCTGTAAAAGATCCTTTGCAATTTCTATTTTATACTTGGAGTCTTGAAGAAAAGTTATGTTTCCATATTTTTTGCAACCATGAAATGTAGAAATATTTCTAAATGAAAATTAAGATATGAAGTCCAAAGCATGGGAATAAATATTTTAACTGAAAATACTGAGATTAAATAACATACAAAATTTTCTGACATAGACAAAAAGGATTGTGTTAAAATTTTTGTATAGAGGAGACCACTTGAAATAATGTGAAACTAGTGTTAAGACAGAATATAGGAACTATCAAGAAGGTGCTACTTTTAAGTGTAGTTTGTATACTAACATGTTATTATGCCATATCTGTCAGAATATAAAGCATTCAGTTGCTTTTAATTCTACATTCATACTGCTAGTAATTGGTGCCTCATGTTCTTAACACCCACCCAGTATACTGTATAAGTTACACAATTTTTCTCAAGTGTTGCAATGACTTCCCATGAATCTTTAGGAAAGCTCCCTCCAACACTAATAAAATACTATATTTTTTGTCATGAGGATAAAACGATAATCTAAACAGAGTATTCAGACCTTCATATATATGTATATATATGTATATATATGTATATATATGTATATATATGTATATTAATTTATCAGGAATTGTCCTTACACAAATCATAGAACACTTTGGGTTGTAAGGGACCTTAAAAGATCATCTAATTCCAACCCCCATACCATGGACAGGGAACACCACCCACTAAATCAGTGGCTCAGGGCTTCATTCAACCTGGTCTTGAACACCTCCAGGGAAGTGGCATTCACAACTTCTCTGGGCAACCTGTTCCAGTGCCTCACCACCATCTTGGAAAAGACTTTCTTCCTTATCCCTAATCTAAATCTACCATTTTAAAGCCACTACTCCTTGTCCTATAGGCCCCCTTTAGGTACAGGAAGGCAACTATAAGGTCTCCCTAGAGCCTTCTTTTCTCCAGGCTGAACAACTCCAACTCTCTGAGCCTGTCTTCACTGGAGAGGTGATTCACCCCCTTAGTCAACTTTGTGGCCCTTCACTGGACTTGTTCAAATACAGCCGTGTCCTTCTTATTCTGAGGGCCCCAGAACACTCTAGGTGGGGTCTTACAAGAGCAGAGTAGAGGAAGAGAATCACCTCCCTCAGCCTGCTGGCCATGTTTTTTTTGATGCAGATGATCTGACTAAATCTTCTATCTTGGTATGGTCCAAATCTCAATCCTTAAAAATACTACAATTTTTACAGATTACAACTTGTATAACTTTTCTTTCAGCCCATAGCCAAACAAAATCTTGAAAAAATACTTGAAAGTTTAACATTACATTCCAATACAACTTCCCTTACTTATAGTAATCCTTCCAACATCTTTCTAAACCAATCCTTCCTAATCTCTGAATCAAGGCCTGAAAGGGGATGTAGGGGAACTGCAATTAAGACAGCAGCTGCAGTCCATATAATCATTCCCAAATTAGCCATTCAAGCACTACCTAGTTGAAGACCACCCTAGCAAAGAACTGCATGTAGAACAATCACCTGGGCGTTTATTTATTTGGGTTCTCAGCTATGTTTTGCATCCAGTGCTAGGTTTGCAGTTTAGTTGCAGTTTATTGCAGTTTAAACTGCAAACAGTTGCAGTTTATTTTGCATAAAATTGAATTGTCTACTCAGAAGTGAAATGTGGTAGGGAAAGATGAAGAAACTGGATGATAGCAGCAGGTTCCAGTCTGTAAGCGCAAATTGCAGTGGTCAAACAATGGTCACTACAAGTGGTCAACCTTGTAAAGCAAGTAAAAATGGTTTTAGAGATAGAAAACAAAAATAAAATAAATGAGTATGAATGAGAAGACAACACAAAAGCAGACTGTGCTAAGAATATGATTTTGAATGGTACAGAGACACTTTGAGCCAACAGTATCAAAAAAAAAAAAAAAAAAAAAAAGTGATTGGAGGTTTGAGAAGGACAGGCTCAGAGAAGGCCCTTACTGGCTCCTGGACCTGTGTGGACCTTACTGGCTCCTGGACCTGGACCACAATAAAGTTCTGGGCAGGTTAAAATTATCATATCTATAGGATTTGCTTTTAGTTTCTTCTCTTTTCATCAATGCAAGTTTGAAATCTAGGTTTAAAATACAGAATTTAAAAAGGAAGGCAAAGTAGCATAAGGAAAGTGAAGAGAGACTGATCCTCTTAGACCAAACTCCATGATGTCTCACAAAATAATTATGCCAACACGTCCTAACTGCTCAAGTTGCCAGTTTAGTAATGCTTAGTCACTACTAACCTGCCATGGTTTGTTCCTGAGTAAGTATTAGATTTTTGTCTGTGGTGCTACATTTGTGTTCTCTCTTACTGACAGGTTTTTATTGAATGGTAAGAAATTATTAGTAGAATTGCCGTCATTCGGTTTCTTTCTTCCTTTGCCTTTAACTTTATCCTTGTGGTGGGTAGGGTTTTTTTGTTTGTTTGTTTCTGTGTTTGTTTGTTTCTGTGTTTGTTTGTTTTTAATTGCTTTCATTGTTCTGACTGGCCTTGCCATTATTCATATTTGCTTGATTAGTGTTCAGGATATCCTTACTTCTCAGCTGAAATACACATTCATTCCTTTGTGATACTTTATGTGTCTTTTTAAAGACTTATATTCACAGTTGTAAATTACTGGTAGACACAGTTCAGACCTTGACTTAAATTTTCTCAAACATCAGTATTAATTTTGGTTTCAACCTAGCTCTAATTAAGTGAAATGTTGAACAATAGTTTTTGCTGAAATGAAATATTCAGGAACTGATCAAAATTCTCAGTCAGGGTATCCACTGGGATTAAAATGATACTCACTTGTAATTGTTAGTTATGGACAACCAGCCCAGTGAAAACTTGTCCATGATTTAAAATTGCGAATATGTCATGATTTCTGCTTCAGTTCATGAAACAAGCAGAATTTCTTAGGTGACCGTACAACATATACAAAGCTATACACCTTCTCACACACAGTTTCTAAAAATAAATTATTAATTCTTTCACACACATATTTTATTCACACCTAAATCTATCAATATTTTGTGCATCACTTCTTGGCCCAGCATCTCTCAGTCTTTTATTGATTCTCTCTGCGATAACTTCTCCACAAGCAATCTGTGGCTATAAATAGGCTTGTCTGTGATATATGCTAGCTGAGTTGCTGGGAAGCAAGACTATTTGTAGTTTCTGGTGCTTCATCCTACAATATCATATCCCATACTACCCAGGTCAGCCCTTGTTGAATAGTTCAGCTTCCAAAATAATGATTTTTTTTTTTTTTTTTCAGCTGCTGATTTAGCAGGTCTGTTTGAATTCTCCAGCTGCTGGCCAGAGGAGACAAACAGGAACCTTTACAGGGCTTTGGAGTTGCAGTGAAGAGATAGATCAATAAAGACCTCTCTGTGTCCCTTTATCACACAGAAACAGAGGTTTCCTCTCAATATTTGCTTTTTAAAAAAATATTGTACAGAAAAAAATCTGATACAGAAACTGACCAAAAGCAAAAGACAAGCTGCAGCAGTTACAGATTCCATTCATTACAGTAATACTACAAATCATGTCCTTTGTATTTGGCAAAAAACAATAAACAAAAGGATCTAGAGAAGGGAAAGATGTATTTCATGTGCAAGGAAAAGGAGTACAGATATGAATATGCCCTTATGGGATATAGCCATAGTCACTAGCAGCAAGACATTTCTCATGTCCTCACGGAGTACAGGTAGATACAATTTACAACAGAACTGCCTTTAGTGTGGTTGTCTTGAGCACATACAGAGCAAGCTTTAAGACTCCGGTGTTTTTAGGAGTGTACTTTATATTGTATTTAGCCTTACATCATTTTGTGCCCTTTGACATAAGTGCAAAGCCTAAATATCACATGAATAACCATTTTGTTAAGTCATTTCTTTGTCTTCCTTAAAACTGAGGAGAGAAAAACTGATGGCAGAAGGCTTTTTTCATCTCTGCCTCTTAATCATTGTTTCTATGTCATTGTCGGTATCATAAAAAAATAACTTGGGTTCCTATGTACAGCATTCATTTAATTTTATGGTAATTTCAAGAAAGTCAGGCACAAGTTCCTCCACATTCTTAAAGTAGTTGTAATTTTTCTTTAAAAAAAGCTATATATTCAATATATTTAAGAAAACATCTCTCCATAGCAGTAGTATTTTCACATAGTGAAAAACATTATTCATTTTGCAAACAGCAGCAATATTTTCTTCTATGTAAACTGCTTTAATGATAGTGATGTTATTGTGAATCAGCTACAGAAGTATTTCAATAACGTGACTTTCTGAAATTTTTTCTTGTTGCTCAGTTTTATGAGATATGGGAGACAGCATCACGCACTGAAGAACTCCCCTCTGAAGTGTATAAAATACACACTCCCCTCTGAATTGTATAAAATATAAATATATAACAGAAAAAATATATATATTAAATCAGAGTTATATATTTTGACAAAACAACTACATGTATTGCTCAAGTGAAAGAAAAAAAACAAACACATATTTAACAAAAGATTTATTTAGAATCCAGAATACGCACGCTGTATAGAGGTCTTGGAGGGGAAAAAAGACTCTTTTGCCCAGCAGTCATGTACCATGAACATCCAGCCTAAGAGTTTTACAATTTGTACCAAATGATTAAAAAACACATTGCACTAGACATTCAATACAAGACATGATTTAGTCTTGTAGTTCTGATATTCAAGAGAATACAAGAGAACTGAGTGCAGTTGCTTATCAGATTATTAAACAAATGTTCAAATTGTAAGACAAATATTCACAAATATTCTAGAATAACTATCAACATTATGGTCACAGCATACTGGAGACTCCAATTTCAATTCGTATTCCAAATTGAATTGAATTTCAACAACTTTTTTTTTTTTTTTTTTTTGAGTGACATGCCTGAAAGGAAGTTGTGGGGAGCTAGGGGTTGGCCTCTTCTCACAGATAATTTGTGATAGGACTAGAGGGAATGGCCTCAAGTTGTGCCAGGGGAGGTTTCTGTTAAAAATTAGGAGATATTTCTTCTCAGAAATAGTAGTTAGTATTGCAATGGGTTGGCCAGGGAAGTGGTGGCTTCACTGTCGTGGGAGGTGTTCAAGGAAAGGTTGGACCTGGAACTCAGGGACATGGTTTAGTGGGTGATATTGGTAGTAGGGTGATGGTTGGACCAGATGATCTTGGAGGTCTTTTCCAACCTTAATGATTCTCTAATTTTATGATGATTCAAAATAGTAAGCAATTACAGATGGCTAATTTCTTATATTAGGACTGAGTTTTTGTATCTTAGTAATTTTCTGTTGTTACAAACAGCATTTTGTGGTAGGTACCATCCTATTCTTTAATATTTTTTATTGTAAAACAGTCATTTTGGTACATGGTAACTTTTATGTGAACCTACCTGCTTACTTCAGAAAGTACATGTGCACAGCACATGTGGGAATTTGGGCTGAAGATGCATCTTACTTCTGTTCTTTTCCATAAAATAGAATGAAATTACCTCAAAACAAGTGTTAAAAATAACTGCAGGGCACAGAATGGGAGGTGGAGGGCAGTCCCTGTGGCCGAGGGGCAGCCTTTCTCTATGGCAAGCCAAATGACCCAGGGGAGCCAGCCCCAGAAAAGTGGCCCTCAGCCCCCCTGACCCTCCTCCTTCTTCCACATGAGGGCATCTTATAGGCTACTCCCAACATAGCTGCCTTTGGCCATGCATGGGCCACTCATGTTGGGCATCAGAGAGGCTTGTTGATGTCAGAGTGCCCACCACTGCCCCGCCTTTGCTCTGGGCCCCATAAAATAGGACCCCCTGCAGCTGGCCCACCACTCACTGAGCTTCTAGACCCTCTGACAACCAGCTTATGTGGCAGCAAGAAGCCCAGAAGCAGGAAGGCATGCGGCAGCCCTCCTTGGTATGGGAAGACAGAGATGTAGTCCCAGGAAGCACTGAGAAGAAAGGTACCTGATGGGAAGGGGAAGTGGCGTGGGCAGAGGGATAGCACCTGTGGCACAAGAACAGACACCAGTGCTCGAGGGACATGTGGCATGCAGCCCACAGACATGTATGAGCATGGCAAAGACATGAGGCCCTGGCATTACCATTGGCACCACAACAGCATGGGGCACAGGCCATCCCCTCAACCATACAGCATGTGGGGACGTGGGCCTTCCCATTGGCATAACGGTGGTGTGGGATGAAGGCAGGAGTGTTAGGCAGACAGCCACGTGGAGCAGAGGCTTACCTATCATCCAGAATGCAGTGTGGGACCCAAGTATGACAGTAAAAAGACAAACATCCTGGTGTGGGGCTGTTATAGACCTCCAAACCAGGATGAAGAGACAGATGAGGTGTTCTATAAGTGGCTGGCAGAAGTTGCTCAATTGCCAGCGGTTCTCCTCATGGGAACTTTAACTTCCCAGACATATTCTGGAAATACAATACAGCCTTGAGGAAGCTGTCTAGGAGGTTCCTGGAGTGTGTGGAAGACAGCTTCCTGACACAGCTGGTCAGTGAACCTGCCTAAAGGGGGTGCCCTGCTAGACCTAAGAACGCAAAGAAGCACTGGTGGAAGATGTGGTGATAGGGAGCTGTCTTGGGAACAGTGACCATGACATGATAGAGTTCTTGATTCTTGGTGAAGTCAGGAGTGGGGTCAGTAACACTGCTACCTTGGACTTCCGTAGGGCAGACTTTGAATTGTTCAGAACACTGGTAGGGAGGGTCCCTTGGGAGTCAGCCCTGAAGGGCAGGGGGGTCCAGAAGGGCTGGATGCACCTCAAGAAGGAAGTCCTAAAGGCACAGAAGCAGGCTGTCCCCGCATGCAATAAGTTAAGCTGATGGAGAAGACCAGCCTGGCTGAACAGGGAACTTTTGCTGACTGTCCAGGAGAAAAAGAGTTTATTTCTGGTGGAAGAAGGAGCAGGCAACTTAAGGAGAGTAAAAGGAAGTTGCCAGGATATAAAGAGAAAAAAATCAGGAAGGCCAAAGCCCAGCACGAGCTCAACCTGGCCACTGTGGTCAAGGATAACAAAAAATGTTTTTATAAATATTATTGACTGAAATTGGCCAAAGAGAATTTCCATTCTTTACTGCACGCAGGGGGGAACATGACTACAGAAGATTAAAAAAAGGCTAAGGTTGTTAACACCTTCTTTGCATCTGTCTTTACTAGCCAGACCATTTATCCTCAGGGTACTCAGCATCCCGACCTGGAAGTCTGGGATGAGGAGCAGAAGAACCCCCCCACACACACACAGTTTAGGTGGAAACAGTTGCATACCTACTGCTCCACCTGGACTGCCACAAGCCCAATGGGCCAGATGAGATCCATCCAAGGGTGCTGAGGGAGCTGGCAGATGTGATTGCTGGGCTGCTTTCCAACATCTATCAGCAGTCATGGTCATCTGGAGAGGTCCTGTCTGACTGGGGATTTGCTAATGTGACACCCATCTATAAGAAGGGTCATAACGAGGAGCAGGGAAACTACAGGTTGATCAGCCTAATCTTGGTGCCAGGAAAGCTGATGTAACAGGTCATCTTAAATGCTATCTCACAATGTAAGCAGGACCACTGGGGGATCAGGCCCAGTCAGCATGGGTTCACGAAAGATGAATGAGAGATGGGTTCCAACCTCATTTCCTTCTATGACCAGGTGACCCGCCTGGTGGATGAGGGAATGGCTGTTGATGTAGTCTACCTAGATTTCAGCAAGGCCTTTTGAGGCAGTATTCTCCCCACAGTATTCTCCTGGAGAAGCTGGCAGCCCATGGCTTGCACAGGTACACTCGCCCAGAGAGTAGTGGTGAACAGAGTGAAATCCAGCTGGCAACTGGTCCCCAGTGGTGTTCCGCAGGGGTCGGTGTTGGGGTCCATCCTGTTTAATATCTTTATTGGATGATGAAATTGAGTGGACCCTCAGTAAGTTTGCAGACAACACCAAGTTGGGGGGAAGTGATGAGGCAATGAGCAGAGGCTGCTATTCTTTTAAGTTGGATAAAAGGAATATTTTTTACAATTCTGGCATTGTGTAATGATAAATTTCTAAATAGGATATTTGGATTTCTTTGTTTAAAACCATTGAAAATCAAGATAACGTTCATTATGGTACTAAATGAGAATGACTTTTAACCAGTACTTCCTTGCCTTTTCATTTGGTTTTGATGTACAAATAAACAGAGGAAAATAACATTCTGACCATAGGTATACAATTTCTTTTTACAGTATTTTATAATAAAATTATTATTGTTGTTGTTGTTATTTTGGATGAAAGGAACAACATTATATTTGCTACCCACTTACCCCTGTATAAATCAAACTTTTTTTTTTTTTTTAAAGTTACTAGTCTCTTGGTATTTGTATTCACAGCAGAAGTGCCTCAAAGTCTCTATAAAGCTATTGTTAGCTGCATGATTTAAAATGCAATAACAGGGAAACACTGGAATTCAGAATGTGTTGTGCATGCGTTACAGAGAAGCAGATGACATTGGGTATAGCCCAATCACCCTCACAGTAATAGAATTGACTGATTGCTTATTGTCGTGCTCACAGAATGTAATTATCTATACAAAGCTTTTGGGATTTGAAGGTGCAATTGAAATAAATAATATTTTTATAGGAACAAGTCATAGAGTTAACTGACTAAAAGTTTTAGGATCTAGTTTTTCAGATCACTTAAAATTCACTTTCTGTGAGAAAGAAACCAAATTACTTCTTTGCTTTCTAACCTAAATGACAGGAAAAGTGGGAAGGAAAAGTTTTTTTTTAACTAAACCCACAAATATATTAATATTGGTCATTGATTTTGGTATAGAGGGTATTTTTTAAAAAAAAAAAAAAAAAAAAGGAGCAAACCTTACATAGACTTTTGCTTTATTCATTCAGTGTATGTTATAAACGGTACTGAAGTTACTGATTTGTTTCCATTGACTTAAGTCAATTGAAACTAAGAGCCGGTAGATACATAACCAGTTAATATCTTCCATACTAGAATACAGATGAGCAATAATTAAATCTTTAAATACAATATTTCCAACAAGGAATATATTCCAACCTGTAAGTAAAATTAATAAATACTGTTTTCAGTCTGAGAAATTTCAAACCAACAAATTTGATATCTCATTTCATTACAATGTAATGTAAGTTTTATAGACATGGCTAGATGCACAATTTTGAGCATTGAAATCACATTGAAAAAACACTGAATCCAGTTGCTACAGGTACTGTTGCTGGCAAAATGTAAAACTTTAGAATATGATTAAAAAAGATATATTTATTTTCCAGTAAAAATTTTTTATCAATTTAAGTTTTAATTTTGCTTTGTTATGTTTTCCTCTGAGGTGACCACTTCTTGTAGTAGCCATATATTTAAAATATCCTTGCAATCCTTGCAGGTGTTTTATTTATTTTTTTGTTTATTTGTTTGGTTTGTTTCATTTTCTCTCTTTTTTTTTTCTTTTCTTTTCTTTTCTTTTCTTTTCTTTTCTTTTCTTTTCTTTTCTTTTCTTTTCTTTTCTTTTCTTTTCTTTTTTTTTTTTTTTTTTCAGCACAGCTTCTCATTCTCATCTGGCATGGAGAATTTACAATAACTAGACAATCAGATTATATGCACTTAATGTATAGTTTCATTTATTTGTTTGTTTATTTATTTATGTATTTATTTACTGATGCATTCTGTTTCCATTTTAATAAATTACCCAGGGTAATTTTTTTTTTTTAATCTGAATTTTATTGCTCCAAAACCTTTTTTTTTAATTAACTGAAATAACTGGTCTATTCATATAATAATAATTCTATGACTTCTTAGTTCTGTGAATCGGGAAAACAAATATTCAAGGAACAAACAAATTCAAACCAAAAAAAAATCTTTTATAAGGTGAAAAATATAAATATGAATTTACACATTTGGTAAATGTGTATTTCTGTTTGATGAATAGATGTAACTTTTTTCATTGTAGAGCAAAGAACAAAACATAAATATATAAGTTTGATATTTACTTGATAATATCTCTTATTGTCCACCATTTCTCCCTTCCCCTATTTCTTTATGATATTTTTAGGTAGGTCAGGAAATAATCAGTGCTCTAATTTATACAGGAAACAGTAAGCACACTGATATGATGGTGTTAGTCCTGCAAATAAACTGTTAAAGTGTTACCTATGTTTCCTCTCAGCTACATCATTGTATTGCAAAAGAAGTAGATATCTATTAAAAGAGTACTTTCAAGTACTGAGTGAATGATGAATTATTGACATTTCCCTGTGTCACAAGTATTTCTATTGTTCAACAGCACCTTCTTAAGATATAAACTATGGTCTGACTACTAGTGCCAATGCCAAGTATCAAAGGAGTGGCATATTCTAAAGCTCTTTTGATAAACATCATTAAATAGTTTTAAATATTTTTTTTTAAATTCCTACATTTAATGATTAGCATTTGTGTATGTCATGAATGGGAAAACTGCTACTTAAAACAGCTTTGGGATACTTCTCCATTTATTCACTTCTGAAATAGCTAGTAGTGATGAAGAGCTATGTACCTTTCTAGATGTCCTACAGTTTGTTGAACAAATCAGTTTTGGATTCTACTCTATCCTTGAATATAAATCCTTGTCAAAACTCAGTTCTGAACAGGGCTGCTCTCTATTCCTATGCCCATTAAGGTCCGTGGAGGCTACTTTGGAACAGGAAGGTCACCAAGAGTTTTTCATCCCTATTCCTGGCACAGTTTTACATTTATCATTTAGAGCTTGGCCTTGTCACTACAAATACCTGGGTAAAGCATGGCATAGCCTGGTGTGAAGAGCTGTGGTAGAGGCACTGTGGTACAGCTTCATTACGATGAAGACCATCAGAACAACACTGAATGGTTCTGCAAAGTTCTGCAAATATATGATACATAATCATTTTATAGTAATTTTAATTGCATACATTTGTGTGTAGCTATTTGGCAATGCAAAGATTCTGAAATGCATAGTTACACTGAAAATGATAAAACAGAAAATTACATATTAGTTTTTAGGAATATACATTTTTACAGGGATCCTCAGCTGATAAAATAAAATAAAATAAAATAAAATAAAATAAAATAAAATAAAATAAAATCCGTAAGTTGAAGATTTAATTTCTCTTTTTGTATGGCAGAAATCACTAGAAGATAGTACTGCTATGAAGAACATTAGAGTACCGCATTATTAACATACTACAGGTGTTAAAAGAGGTTTACTAAGTTAAATTATGTTTTCTTTGAGGGTAGAGAGAATGAGAAAAGGAGTTGTCTGAATTAAAGGAAGTAAGAAGGATCACTGTGGTCCAATAACAAGAAAATTATTTCTATCTGGATAGTATCAGTTCAAATAAATTATTATGCTGTTTCTCACATTCTGATTTTTTATTTTTTATAAGTTTCTGGTGAAAGCCAAAACTTTCTCAAATTCTTTACTGGAAAAAGTGTTTTGTTTTTTTTTTTTTTTCCATGACATTTGTGGCCAGGAAAAGTAAAAAGTCAATGAGCTTATTGTGTGAAATGTCATTTATTATTGCTGATCCAAAAGTTCAGAAAATCTTCAGATGAATACAATTTTTTACTATATAATCTCAGAGGCCTTTAAAAACTTCTCACAGAAAGGTTTTACTCTAAACCTTGCAAAATCTGGGTGTGCAGTGATGTGGAAATCTACAGTCAACCTGTAATGAGAAACATACTTTTAAACTTTTTACATTATTTTGTGGGTATTTGATTATTAATTGGACAAGTCTTTTTAGATTTTTTTTTTGAGAAGATATTCAATTAAAACTATATCTACAGAGAAGTTTTAGTGGTTATATAGTGTATAGATACTGTCCAGATTAATTATTTCAATGTAAGAACTACTGGAAAGCTTGTACAGTAGTAATTCTATAATTGGATTTAGTTAAATGGTTTGATAATGCCATCCTGTTTACTTTGCATCCAAAACTGTCACTGCAGGTTTACCGCTGAGTAGAGGTATAAAGGAATCCATCCAGCAACATCAGCCAATGTAGTGCTTTGCCATCTGTTTATGTTTGCTACTTGACAAATGAGATCACTACTGCCTGTTTCAGGGAGGACAATCATATTTTTCTATATCTCATGAACACACACTAAACAAATCTATTTTATGTATGTATATATATATTTTTTAAATTACGTAAACTATTGGATTTTAGAATTAAATATCTCTGGAATATATATATGTATTTATTTTTATTCACAGTTTCTTCTGCCTGAAAACCTGGTATTACCATACTGTTAACCAAGCCCCAAAGGTGTTTCAGAAAGGTTTGATATTTTAATGTGTGGTGTTTTGTTTTTTTTTGTTTCCAAATGTTTTATTGTACTGTTCAGAAGGTCCTGTTACTTGTGGCTTTTTCTACATATGTCAGAATAGAATTTCAATCTGTCTTGTGCATTTTCTCATGTATGAGTCCAAGATTCCATTGTAATACAGCGCAGTGTGGAAAATCAGATAGATCTTAGAGCCACCTGGACTTGTATTTCTCCAAGGAGAGTTCAAAGAACCAGGAAGAGTTCAAAGCCTGGTGACTGTGCAGTCTGCAAACTTTAAGAGTGGAACATAGATTAATGTTCCTTTTTTATAGTTTATGTTGTTCAATTGTTGTAGTCTGGTTTTCAATAATTAATCATAGGTTTTCTATCAGCTTTTTTTTTTTCTTTTTTTTTTTTTTTTCCTGATTCTGAAGACTAAACAATCAAAGATGGAATTAAGGCAAGTGAAGCACCATAGTGAAGGTTCAATTATTTGATACAGTCTCTCAAAATATCCTTCTGCACAAAATTTCCACAATACAGTTAGACAAGTACATAATACAATGAATTAGTTGATGGGGTCAGGCTCAAAGTGTTACAGTAAATGGAATTATATCAGGCTGGCAGCCAGTCACTATTGGGGCTCCCCAGGGTTCCATTTTAGGGACAGTTCTCTTCAATGCTTTTATAAATGATCTGGACTCAGGACTCAAATGCATGCTAAGTAAGTTTGCAGATGACAATAAATTAGGAAGAGCTGTTGACTCCCTTGAGGGCAGAGAGGCCTTTCAGAGAGACTTTGACAAATTACAGGCTGAACAATCATCTACAGCATGAAATTTAACAATAGTAGAGTGCTGGATTATGCAGCTGGGCTGGAGAAATACATCTGGGGGCTATGTATGTCCATATTACATGGGGGGTGAGAGGCTGGAGAGCAGCTCTGTGGAAAGGGATCTTCAAGTTCTGGTTAATGGAATGATGAATATGCAGTGTGCCTTGGCACCTATGTGGGCCAACCATACCCTGGACTACATCAGACATGGCATTGCTAGCCGGTCAAGAGAAATGATTGTCCCACTCTGCTCTGTGCTGGTGAGCCCTCACCTTGAGTACTGTGTGCAGTTTGGGGCAACACAGTATAAGAAGAACATAAAACTATTAGTGTGTCCAAAGGAGGGCTACAAAGATGGTGAAGGATCTAGAAGGGAGAAAGTATGAGGCGTGTCTAAAGTCACTTGTTCAGCCTAGGGAAGAGGAGACTGAGGGAATACCTCAGTCAGCTTCTTCACAAGGAAATTAGTGATAAATTAATTTTGATGGAACTGAGAGAAGTGTAGCAGTGATAGAACCAGACAAGCGCAGCAGCAATAGAACCAGAGCTGGCCTTAGCATGACACTGTTCAACACCACTTACCATCTGTCCTGTCTTGAAGGACTATTATGACAGATGGAGCCCAAAGTCATGGAGCTTAAACAAACTCAACAGACATCTTAAAGGGATGGCCCATAGAGTAGGGGAATAATATCTCTGTGTGTGTGTAGATAACAAAGGACAGAAAAGGTGGTGATTAATTAGGATGTATTGGAAAGTATGGGACCTTGTACATGACGTAGATGGTATGGCATAAGGGGTGGATATTGTCCTGGCTTTGGCTAGGACGGATTTAATTTTCTTCCTATTAGCTGGTATGGTGCTGTGTTTTGGATTTAGGATAAAAATTACGTTGACAACCCACTGATGTTTTATATATACACAGTCGAGGACTTTTCAGCTTATACAGCCCTGCCAGGAGTGGTCCAGGGGTGCAGAAGAATCTGGAAGGTGAGAGAGCCAGGGCAGCTGACCCAAACTGGCCAAAGGATGTTCCATATCATGTGACATCATGCCACTCAATAAAATTAGGGTGGTTAGCTGGGGCTGGTGCAGGATGCTGGTCAGGTTCTGGTTGGGCATTGGTTGGCAGATGGTGAGTAATTGCATTGTACATCACTTGCTTTGCATATTCTTTTATTATTGTTTCTTCTCCTCCTTCTTCTCCTCCTCCTCCTCCCCCACACATTTTTGCTCTCTCTTTTCAATTCTCTCTCCCTTTCAACTGGGTATGTATCGGGTAAGAGTGAGCAAATGGCTGTGTAGTGCTTAGCAGCCTGCCAGGTTAAACCACAACAGTTTTGGTAGATTACAGTTCCCTCTCAGTTTTATATCTGAGCAACCTTAAGTCTGAGACATATGTTAAGCCACTCATTTTTAATAGGTTTTAATAGGATATTGCAAGTAAATAATTTAATAGATACCATACTTTGGAATCTATTAATACCAAATACCATAATTTAATAGATATATAGTCATTGTCATTTCTTCAGTGTGGCTGAGTCATCTTGCCCATTTTTCAAAGGGAAATTTGAGTAAAAAAAGAAATCCATGATACAAAGTTAACAAAAATACCTATATTAGGCAATAATCGGAATATAAAGAAAATCAACGCTCCCACATTTTTTTGTTAATCCTGGAAAAAAAAAAAAATGTGGACTTTGCAAAATGTCCTAAAGAGGTACAAATTGTGGAGGCTAATGACTAAATGAAAGCATCTCCCCAAAATGAGATCATCTCATGAACTCTTTTAAATAAAACAATTTACCAAAAAAAGTCATATCTTTAATATATTTGAGAGTAATTACTTTTAGGAAAATCATGTTAAAACATTAAGGAAGAGACTTCAAAAGGGTCAAAGGACAAGCTCTTAATTTTTGTTGAAAGGCAACAAGTTCTTTATTTCATATGTGAAGATTCAAAAATCAACACTTCTGGGAAAATTGGGTCAAAAACAATTAACTTCTAAAAGCTATGTAGAAACCAAATTAAATCATTGTGGATGAAAGATTACAAGTATAATTCCCTTAATAAAATACAGCAGTTAATAACTAACCTTTCTCAATTTGAACAACTATATTTTCTAAAAAGATTTAAGCTCCATCCCCTGCGGGTCATTAACCTAGAAATAAAGTAGGCAAACATGACTGTAGCAAGATTTGTATCATAAAAGGACTTTCGTAATTTGCAGGCAGGGGTAAGTTAAAAAAAAAAAAAAAAAAAAAAAAAAAAAAAAAAGGGAATAAAAAAAATGGAAAAGGACAAAAGGAAGAAAAAGAAAAGAAAAGTTCAGTTATCTTGACCATTACTTCTATATGATTTTCCAAACACTAGATGGAAATTTAACCAGACATCTACATTTCATTCTTAAGTAACTTTGCACATCCTCATTCACTATTGTGGCAGATTTTCTCATCCCTTACAGTCTTTTCTGTTCTACCACCTATTTTACCTAACTCTTAAATAGCTATCAGTTATACTTTAATTTCTACTAAACAATGGGTGAGAAGTTCAAAAACATTAAATATAATTGATAAAAGAGAGACAGTCAGTGTAAATGCCCCAGTCATTCTAACTGTTTTGGTCCCTGATGTGACTGAGAGCCAAGATGGGGAGGAAGAAAGATAAGGATTTTGTGGGTTACCCAAGTGAAGAAAACCAATCATCAATTTATATATCATGAAAACTTCTGTCTTCTAGGATTAATGACTGTACAGTAAAACATTTGAGAATCTCTTAATGCAGAAGTGAAAATGAATAAAAACTATGCCCACTGTAATAGGCATTGTTGAATCATTCTGATTGTAAGTTGCTATGTCAGAAGCTATGTCCATGTAGCGACTGTACAAGTATTTTTCTCCATTGTCCCCATCTTCTGAAATCTGAGGAGTCACCTGCAATTAATTTTTACTATTATTGATGTCAAAGGACCAAAATTCAAATAATTGTTTAACGTTATCTGATATCAGAGAAAACATAACCGAATTCTAAACAAATAATGTCACATTCTGTGAAATTCTTGCTGCCTGGATGGTAGCAATAACTCCCCAAAGAGATTCTGCATTTCACACAGAAAAAAAAAATATAATATTATAATATATTATAATAAATTATTATAATTATATAATATATACTATATATAATATATATAAATTATATACAATATATACAATAATTTTTATATAAAAACGAGCAAATATATATATATATAATTTTTCCATAGCAAAATATTATTATTTTTATTATTTTTCATATGGACAGGGCAATGAGAGAGAAGTCTGTAGCCTTTCTGAAATATTTAAAAATGAAGAACAGATCAAGAGATCAAGAGGACTTCTCATTTACAGGAGGCCTCTCTAAAACATTAGTAAGATCTTGGCTCACATTGCCACCATGTTATGAAGTATGACAATCTTCTGACCAAATAAATGCAGGAAAAGATGCCATACTGGTTAAGGGCTTTGGTGTAAACTAAGCACTGGCACATAATTGTACTGTGCTTTAGACTATAATTATCCTGAACTCTTGTTGCTAATAATCTAATTGTTCATACGTAAGCAGTACACTAATTTTGAAACTGATAATTTTTAGCTAACAAAGATAACACAGGTCATATGTAAATACATGAATATCCAGCACAACAAAGCCTGAAGGAAGAAATAGATAACCTTGATGGAAAAAAAAATCCAAATATTCGAACATGCAGGATTCTACAGGAAATAATGTTTTTGTTCCATCAACTGAAAATAGTCTTATGAAATATTATTTTGCTACTGCACTCTTTTATATAATTGATGTAATTCATTCCTTTGATAATATTCCTTTAAATTACTTTCATTATCATGGACAAAAAGTGATAATTTGGGGTTAATGTAACAGAATAATTTAGAAGATTATGCTTATATTTTAGATGAATGCAGATATAACTGCTTACATGTCAGCAGATAATAAAACCATATTTTCTTGTGTCTCCAACACAACTTTTTGACTGTTGAAGCTGTGCATCAGCACTTGAGTTCAATGCATCTTAATGATGACCTCAAAGTTAATGTGTCCTCATTATGTTTAGAACAAACTGTCACAAACAGTTTCTGGTATAGCAAGACTAAATTCGTTAAAGCATTTTGCCTTATCTGGAAACCAGTAAACACCTACAAAAAACAGGACATTGTGTTTTCAGCCAAAGTTCATGCTGATTAAAAAAAAAAAAAAAATCCTCAAGATATAAAAATATTATAGCCTTGAGTCAGGAAAGAATCTGGAGACCACATAAATCCACATGTACTCAAATATTTGTTCTTATTTATTTATTTATTTATTTGTTCCCTAAAGAACCATTAAGAACAAGTAATAAAGACAGCAAATGCTAAATATAGATTTCAATGTCTGTATCTTCTAGAGAAACACAATCCAAAACACGTCTTAGAAGTGCATTGAAAAAGAAAGACTGAAATACATATGCAGAAGAAGGAATTACACCATTTATATAGCAATCTATTGGTTGGAATATGGTGGTGTGGTTTTCACAGAAAAGAAGTTTCTTAATGCAGAATATGTCATCTGCTAGCTCCCCTGCTTGTTTTTGTCAGGTAAGCAATGATCTAAGAACCATTTCTGTGTGACTTACCCACTTATCAAGTTGTTAAAACAAACAAACAAAATATATCATTTTACTTAAAAATAATAATAAGAATAAAACAAAACAAACAAATGAAGAACAACAAAAGCCACAACAAGCAAGCAAATAAACAAAAACCCTCTGGGGCTGGGTTCAACCCTGTGAACAATAACATCCCCAGGTGTTCAGCTAAGTCCTGGATTGCACCCCAGGATGAAGTTTTGTGGGACTAACTCTGAGGCATTGACATCTTCATCAGATAATGATAGGGAGATTATTTAGTCCTGTACTGAATGTAGAACCTTTCCCAAACAAGGAAAATATCTCCCCCAGTGTATTAGGGAAGAATATATATATTGACTTATTAGTTTAATAAGAAGCTTCCACAGATAAGCAAGGAAAATAAGAAATTCTTTTCTACAGTTGTCTTCCTTGACTTATGTATTACCAGTCACTTTCATAAAATTAATCACATTCATAAATGCCTTCAGAGGTGCGTCTATTTGTCTTTAATTCTGACAGCATTTGCAACAAAAACACTGTAATTTGAGACCATGGTTCACAACAGAAGAGTAGTCATAGTCAGATTCTTTCTAAAAAATGATTACTGAATATGTCACTGCTATGGAATCTATAACTCAGCATAGAATCTTTTTGTTGCACTTCACACTTTCCTGACTTGAAATATCCATTGCCTTCAAATTTTATTAATTTATCCCTGAGTTATGATTTGATTTGTTTCCAAGCTTATGATTTGTTTCTTTCCAAGCTAATTTTGCATGTATTCATCCCCATGTATTTTAATTAAAACCCAAGTCTCATACATATAAAGACCGTCTCCTATATCAAGCTATCTGTAATCAAAAAGCAACTATATATTTTTATGGAAATGATTTATGCAAAACAGCTATTTGATCCAAAATAATAGTCACATGAGAAAGAAAGAACAGAGAAAGAGGCCTGAGAACACATGGCAGGAACACAAATGTAATTACAATCAGCTTTCTTTTTTGTCAGACTTAGAAACACAAAACATACATTCACAAAAATAATCATAAAACATAATGTCCCAAGGTTCCACTCAGTTTTATCCCATTCCTTTCTGAGGAACACATAGATGTGAAGAAAAAAATAATTCAAAACCAGAAAAAATGTTAAAGAATGTGTAAAATATAAATCATTTATTTGAAGCATTCAATTGCTGACCCAGTCACATTTATTTAAAGCAAAACACCACCTCCTGCATATCCAATTAATGGTTGCCATGGAAAATAACAGTTCCCACTGCACTGCCTTATTGCAATATGCATGGCAATTGAAAGTATATCACTCAGAATATTTCCATAATGATATTAGCTGGTCTATCCCGCATCAGACAATTAATTTTGTGAAGAACAGGGTGTTCAATATTTATATTCATAAATGCAAATATTCACACTACACACAGAAATAATTTCCTTTATATAGCAACATCATGTTTTGTCTCATTAAATATTTTTTTTAGCAATTTGTTTGGGATGAGAGACAGATTTTTGATATGTTTATATGAAATGGCCATGATCTCTACACTATTACAATGTCTGAATAACAACTAGTTTTAAAATGTGTTCAGGTAAAGAGTACCATTCATTAAAAAGAAAAAAAAAAAAAAAAAAAGTTTTATAAATAAGCCTATATTGGCTTGTAAATATGGTCCTCAGCAAAATGCAGCTTTACTTCATTCTGTTTTTTTTAAAGGTTTTCCTACAGAAGGACCACGGGGTTAGGCAGCCTTAACACTGCCAGATTTAGACTGAAACGGGTGGGAATAGTTTTCTACCTCAAAAGAATCACATTAATGAAAGAGCCATCTACACTGAGTCAACAGGAAAAGTAGGGGCTAGTCTGAACTTCTTCCTCCTCTTTGAGCACCAGTATATTTAAACTGTTGTGATCCAGAGCTCAGAAATTTCCCCTGAAAAAGGTTTTAAGCTTTTAAGTAGCACATAGTGGTCTTTGCTGTAATCACTAGCTGACTCACAGTAGAGTTCAACCTGGAGAGATAACTACCTCTAGGACAGAGCTCTCTTTTCCAGGCTATAAGCTAATATTTTAGTGGGACTCATTTTCTGTCTCTGTGAAGCTGGGTTGTGTGCTGAAATGAATGCTGAAAATAATCCACTCTTAAGAAACCCAAAGAAAAAGAGCAATCAAAAACTCAGTGGTTCTCTTCAGATAGAAACTCTTCAGAGAGGCTGGGATCATAGAGATGAACGTTTCTGGGTTGATCTCTATGATCCCAGCCCTTAGAACTGTTTCTGGGTTTCTGGACAGTAATAGTTTAAATCCATGAGTAATTTTGCAAGAAGGTACTGGATCTCTAGGCAATTTATTCTCTTTGAAGTGAGGAGCTTACTTATAACATTACGGAATCATGCTCCTTCTTCAGCTTAACCTTTCAATGGAAATGCCTTTTCATAAGAAACCTTCGTCTTTGAAATTATGTCAATCTCCATCAACCTAATAAGGAATCTAATCAAGAGGAAAAAATAGTAGTGATTTTTCTGAAGAGCTAAGTGTAGAGAAGAATTCTGCTGAAGGATCAATAGTGAAACTGAGGAACTGGTAAAGTGGACAAAATTAGTTATTAACAGCAGCAGCAGCGGTAGTAGTAATCCTGTTTTTCTCCCATTTGATAAATTTTTTAAGAAAAGCTGTCATGCATATGTATAACAAACAGAAATCATGTAGTCTCTGCATCCAGACTTGAGAGTTGATCATTTTATATATATTTTTATGTTATATATATATTTAAATATAAAAAAATATATTAAATTTTTCCCCTGAAAGTGTTACTATGTCTAGATTGCTTCCTTTGTTTTGTTGTTTTTCCTTATCCATAGGATCACTTTGATAGACAGCTTGAAGTATAGTTTTACATGAGAAGATACAATCATAACCTTTTTTTACATATCTAAGGCCAATACTGTGAAGGAAAAAAAAAATAAAAAAATAAAAAAAATAGAGCAGAAGCATTGGAAGGTTTCTCCTTGGTATGAAATAGTAGCATAAAATAGTAGCACAACAAACTCATTAAACAATCATAATCTATTTACAGGAAAATAAAACACTTACAGACAACGTAATTTGATTTTTAAATTTCTATCTTTTTTTTTTTTTAAAAAAAAAAAAGTATGTCAGCAGGCAAAATTAAGGCTCATTGCAAAAACTTTATCTCATAACACTGTGCTTAGATGTAAAAAAATAAAAATAAAAAATCTGAAGCTGGCTCTAGGCAAGAGAAAAAGCTGAAATATATGGAGTCATTCTCAACATTTTCATCATAAAATTTTGCAATGTTTTTGTTTCAGTCTTTTGGCATATATTGTAACCAATAGCTTCATTCAGTAATATCCAGCAGTTTGATGGATCAGATTGTTCTTTAAATGAATGAAACTAATTTTGCTTGCAGTATCTTCTACCACACCAGCTGTTATTGTTATCACCGTCATCATCATCATGATCATTATCAACATAACTATAATTACATTTAGAAAGATAAATCAAGGGAATGCAGCAGTGGAAAGATGTAGTGCCAAGGCATGGAACTGTCCTTTGTTTGACTATAAGACTATAAGAAAGTCCTCCTCCTGCTCATTTTAATTTCTTCCTTGCCCTTTTTTATTATCTTCTTACAGCCTTCAGGGCTTTTCCTGCTGTCAAAAATTAAAAAATACTATTATTTATAGCACCAGGAAAAAAAAAAAAAAAGATAAAAAAAGAAAAAAAAAAAAAAAGAAAAAAAGGGGATAGGAACTCCTGGGCATACTAATGCATTTTTCTCTTTTTCTCTTTTTCATTTAAGCCTTTTCAAACCATTACCTAAAATCAAATTTACCTACATGAGTTAATGCCTCACTAATATGAGGAATTGTCTTCTACATAACTACAGCCCCTTTGCTGTGTGAATTGTCTGATCTTCAGAGAACTCTTTTAAAGACCCCTTTTTATCATTTTCTTAGTTAATGAAGTTATTGTTAGTAGGCAGTTAAAAATCATTTAAATACTAATTACAAATAATGCTGGTAAATCTACTGAAAAGAACTTAAAAGTTTTCTTTAAAAATGAAAAAAAAAAAATCGATAGGAAGGTGACTGGTCTGAGTGGATCATCCATCTATTAACATCTGGATAATACCCCAAATGGGTCCACAAATTGATTTGCCAGCAATGACTTTCCAAAGTAATTTGATTGAATTCAGAGAGGGAAAAATTAAAATGAATGAAGGAAGAAGTGCACTATCTGTGTTTAATCTTCAGTTTCATCAGAAATCGATTAACTAGCTGACTTCAGGTCCAAAAGAATTAATTATACTCAGTCTCCGGTATAATTAACAACACTATGGCCATCTCCCAAAATATTCATTAAACAGTCAGGAACAATATGAAATTCAAATTAAAATTGGGAAGGAGATTAAATAGAAGTAGTCATCTTTAAAAAGAATCATACTACATCTGAGATGAAATCATTTAGGCAATACAAAATATGGAAATACATTTTTTGTTACATTTAATTATCATTAATTCCAGCACTGCAAGCTGGCAGCTATTTTAGGCTCATTACAGAGACCAAAATGGGCTGGAATTTTATTAGAAATCAATCCTCATTGGAATAATGGGAATATGATTCACACTTTCAGCAAGTTTAGTTTTGAAATCCAAGTTTTATTTTTAATTTCTAAGTGTAATTGAAATTATTTGCATTCTGAAGCTTACAGATCATTAATGTCTTGGAAAACTAAGAAATAAGCACCTAGCTGAGAATGGAAGGGGTAAGAACAGTGAGGAGAGAAGACATAACTTAAATACATGTTTTTGAATGCAAATTTTCCAAATTTCCCAAACCCTGTGGCTACGTCCTGTTGAGCTGAGTAATACTGCCCTTAACCATACTGAATATATTAGTCAATTTCTGCATGTAAAATATACCCCCCACCAGTAATTTTACCTTGCTATATTTGTTACATTATTCTTCTGAATTTCAATACCATATAATTAATAAATGGAATTAGTATAACTAGCATATAGATCCTCTATCCTCTTTGTAGTTGCCCTTAAAGTACAGTAGTACTGTGATGTGGTAACCCCAAAGCTTCTTTTCTCTAGAGTGACAAAACAAAAACAACTCCTTTAGTCTTTCCTCTTAGGGTGGGTTCTCCATCCCTTTAATCATCTTCATGGCCTGCCTTTGGACCCTCTTCAGTCTGTCCATGCTTTTTTTTTTGAATTGTGGAGACCATAACTGGACACAGTATTGACAAACACAGAGTAGAGTAGCATGATCATATCACTAGCTGTGCCAGTAATGCCGCTGTGGATGCAGCCCAGGCTGCAACAATGCACTGCTGACTCATGTTCAGCTTATTGTCCACCAGGACCCCCAGGTCCCTTTCAGCAAGGATACTTCCCAGCCACACAGATCCTGGTCTGTACTGCACTCTCTGGTTACGTTGTCCCAGGTGCAGGAGCTTGCACTTTTCTTTCTTATACTCCATGCAGTTCTCGCTTGCCCACTCTTCTAGCCTGTCCAAGTCTCTCTGTAAGACAGATCTCCTTTTTGACATGTCCATCTCACAACCCAGTTTAATGCCATAGGCAAACTTGGTGAGAGTGCCATCAATCTCCTCATCCAGATCATTTGAAGATATTGAACAACTTGAGTTGTTCATTCAGTATTGATCCCTGTGGGACCCCACTTAAGAAAGTAAAAACTGAGTCAAACAACTAATCACCACCCTCTGAGTGTCGCTTGTTAGACAAATTCCTGCCATCTTGCAGACCACCCATCCAATCTGTATCTTGGTGGTTTGCCTAGGAGAAAGCTGTGGGAAACAGCATCAAATGCACTGCAGAAGCCCCAGTGAACAATCTCCATTGCTTTCCCTAAGTCAACAGAAAATGTTATTTTGTTGTAGGTGATCAGGTTAATCAGGCATAATTTACCTTAGTTAAATCCATGTTGACTTTTCCCAATCACCTACTTCATTTGGTTTGTAGTATTTTCTAGGACTCATTGAAATTGTTTTCACTCTTAATCTTCGTTCAAAATAATAGATCATAACAATTAAACTCATCTGCTCTGAATTATTTTGATTCCTAATGTCTTTTGTTTGCTATTTCAACCTTCAATAAGGCTGTATCAAAAATAAGTTTGCAATCATAGGAAAAAAAAAACAAACAACAAAAAAAACCCTTTTTATTACTGGGGGAACATCATCATCCTGGATGTCATTTTTTCTCTTCTTCAACTCTCTAGCTAGCTTTACTAAAGACTAATCCATTGGCAGGATTTTGCCAATGCATAAAACACTGAACTTTAGTTTTGGGAAGTATTCAGCCATTTAAATTTGTCCTTGTACTAGATTCTGAGCATTCAGAAATTTTTAAAAGACAAATTATCTGCATATAAATTTAGAAAACAATTTTTAAAACAACTCTTTAGAAACTCACTCTCTTTTATCACCCTTTCCTTGTAGAAGAGCATAGAAAATGTTCAAGATATTTCTGCCAACTACTCTGTATTTAGCATCCATCTAATTATTTATTTATTTATTTATTTATTTTCAAATAAGAAATGGAAATAGTTAGAAGAAACAAGCAGGCAGAGGACACTGTGTAGGGCAAGCAAATGTAGCTCTGAGGACAAAACAGTTTGTCAGACTGTACTTAAGTTCTTTTCACTTAAAGGTTTGTATCTATCACGGTAGAACTTTTGTTTTAAGAAGGGTCATTTTTCCCTCTCTCATCACAGGTCACAGGAAAGAAAGAAAAAGGACTCCACCAGGCATTTTCAAGCAAGATCGGCTTATAAAACTGAGAGCACAATCAAAAACAGGTAAGACAAATATCATTTGAAGATAGGTAAAAGCCAAAGAGCTATCAGGGCAGGAAACACTCTATCAGAAAGGAACCAAAATGCAACCAGGGCCACAGCCTTGAAGCTTGTAAGAACTTTAATCTCATTCTTCAATTTGGAGCTAAAGGGAAAAGACCTGTCTAAATGTTTGAGCATAGAAAATCATTATTTTCCTACACTCTGGTTAAAATCACATTGTGAGCCAGCCAAGCATGAGCCAATTCTGACTGAGATTTTTAGTGGGCCTGACTGAAGGTCCCTCAGGCTTTTTGGTCAGTGCAACATCCCAAAGAAACACAGAATAAACCATTATGCTTTATACAATCATAACACATACGGATGATTAACCAATATTGTCTCCAGCTTGAAGCAGTTTGGAGACTGACTAAAGACTCTCTGCTGCTTGCCTTTAGATTAAAGTCTGCTTTACTTAAGCATATGTGGATGCCACTGAGGCTTAGCAACAGTGACTAACAAGGTGGGGGGGGGGGGGGGGGAGGCTCACAGAGACATCTAAGTTCATCATATCAAAAGAATTCCATGTTGGCTGCATCTATAGGTCTTTAGGGTCACTTTGAATTAATGATGAGGCTCATGGGCAGGTGCAAAAATGACGTAAGTTTTGAGGGTGGATAGGACTCTTTGCTTATGCTAGTGGATTATTTTTTTTTTATTATTCATCACCTGGCTACTGCTAAGACTGAACAATTATTTTTTGTTTGTAAATACAATCCTCTAACTTTCTGGAATAAATCTAGTGTCACGACATCTGATTGAGTTTATAAACAGAAAAAAACACAGGGCAAGTTGTGGGCAGTTATAATATTTCCTTCTAAAATATATATAAATATAAATATATTGTGAAATACTAATTGAGAAGCTTGTTTTTTAAGGCAATGTCAATTTTATGTGCTGTAGTAAAATAACTGAGGTTTTTCAGTAGCAATATAATTGCAGCTTGTAGCAACTTGCTAAGGACAGCTTCAAACTATGAAGAATGGGGAAGGGAGGCAGTCCAAAAATGTGAGAAAACAAAGTATATAATGCACCAGGAACAAGGGAGAACTCAGAAACGACAGACTAGGGATGACAGTAGCCCAACTGAAGTATACCTACATGTATCCAGGGAGCCAAACAGGAGAAACTAGAACTCTATGTGCAGTCACAAAACTGCAATATCACTGGTATAGTTTTGATATGGTGGGACAGTTCACACAACTTGAGCAATTTATTACAGACTACCTACTCAGGATGAAAAAGTGGACAAAGTCTTCTTTAAACAAACCATGAAATTCTTTTTACCACAGACCATGCTTGTCACAGGGATCTGTAATCTTCCTGCCAGCTCCTGAAAGGTTTACAAGTAGGAACCCAAGTGTACTGGACATAGATGACAATGAGCTGACAGCTGGGGAGTTGCAGGAAGGTCTCTATAAGAGGCCAGCCTTGACCTGTTCCAGACAGACAGATGCAGCTGGCTACAATAGACCAATAAAAGGACACAACTGAGCCCAGCAGCCATCTTTTTTATGCCTCTGGGAAAATGTATTTAATAAAGGTAAAAATGCAGCACAGGGCAAGAGCTTGCATCAATACACCTACAATAAAAGAATAAATATGAAAAAAGTAGGACCACTACTGGATGGGGCAGGTAATTTAGTGACTACAGACACAGATAAAGTTGAGGTTTCCAGTTTCTTTGCCTCTGTTTTCTCTTGAAAGTTCTCCAAGGCCTCTTTGATTGGTGAGAAAGTTCAAGGATGAAAACCAGCAGTGGACATAGATCAAGTATGGATCATAGATTAATGGAGAAACTTGACCATTACAAGTTCATGGGACATGATGGACTGTATCCAAGAGTCATGAGAAAGCTGAATGTTCTCTATCATTTTTGAAAGGTCTTGGAGAGCAGAGGAAATCCCTGACAACTTGAGAAAAAAGGCAAAGGTGTTGCACCTTTCTTCAAAGGAGGTCAAATTGGTGATCTGGGGAACCATAGGCCATACCTCATTTTCATCCCCTAAAAAAGACATGTAGTGAGTATTCTTAGAGCATATTTCTGGGTATCTGAGGCAGAAGGTGACTGGAAACAGTCAGCATGAATTAACCATAGGTAAATCATGCCTAACAAACTTGACTTCATGATAAAATGACTAGATGTGTGGATGAGGGGAGAATAGTAAATGTAATTTCTTTTAGCTTCAGAAAGGTGTTCCACACTGTCTTCCACAAAACATTGATATGTAAGTTGGGATGATTACAGTCTGGATGGATGGACAATGAAATTATTAAGAAAATGTTTGGATGCTGGTGCTCTCGAGGTCACAGTTAGTGGGTTGTGTTCTACCTGGAGGCCAATAACAAAGGAAGTACTGTAGGGCTGTATCCATGGATATGTCCTTTTTAACATCCTTCTCAATTACCAACAAGAAGCAATGGGGTCCTTGCTTCACCCTCTGGTCAACACTTGTTAGACTTCATCTGCAACACTGCGTCCAGTTTGCAGTTTCCCAGTACAGAAAACATATTGTCAAACTAAAGAAAGTTTGGTGGAGTGCACTCAGGACAGTCAGGGCTGGAGTGCTTGCCTTGTGAGAAGAGGTCGGGAGACCAAGCTTGACTCAGGCTGGAAAAGAGATGGGGCACCTAACAGCAACCTCCCATTGACTACAGTAAAGTTATTGGGAAGATGGATCCAGCAGTGCATGCAGGCTTCAGAGGAGTGCATGGTAAAGAAACAAGAGACAAGGGGCATAAATGGAAAAATAAATAGTTTTGTATTGGATGTGAGGAGCATCTTTTTCCTCAAAAGGACATCTGGGTAATGGAACATGTTGCAACCTTTGCTGCCTCTGTCATTGGAGATTTCCAAGTTCTGAACAACTTGTCCTGACCATAGAGCTGACTGTCCTGTAAGCAGGAGGTTGGACAAGAGACCTCCTGAGGTCCTTTCTAACCTTAATTATCCTATGATCCTATCGTATGAAATGCAGCACAATGTGCTCAGACAAGTAGTATGAAGATCATGTATGACCTTAAGAAAATAAACACGAAGACTACCACCTTTCTATACATCTGTTGTGTTTTAACCCATCAGGCAGCTAAGCACCACATGGTCGTTTGCTCACTCCCCCTTCCTCCCCTGCCACCCATTCCATTGGATGTCCTGGCCAAAACCAGGACAAGATCTGAATTAATCTTTGTGAGAGATTTCTGTTTCTGGGAATACAAATACTATGTCTCAACAATTATCCTGGAATGTGAATAAATTATGAGATTTTACAGGGAGGTAGCCAAGAACTCAGTGAGATTCATCTGTGGCTCAGTCTTGAGAGCAAAAGTACTTGAGATTCCCACATTGCACATACAACACAGAGACATTAGCCATATGTTTTCTTGTATTCTTTCTTCAGAGATGTTTAGAACAGCTTTTTAGAGATGATTGCATTCCTTTAACAAACTATGAAAACGGTGATCAAGTGATAACTTCTTGTGGTTTTACCTAGCTGGGCAGCTGAACACGAAAAACACTCTTTTACTCCCCCATCTTAAAGAGAAAGGGGGAGAAAATATGATGGAAAGGGTTAAAGAGTTGAGATAAGGATGGGGAGATCACCCAACAATTATCATAGCAGGCAAAACAAATTCAGAGTATATAGGTTAATATAATGTACTGCCTATCACTAGCAAACTAAAACAGTGAAATCCTAAAAGCAAACTAAAAACATCTTCCCCCCATCAACCCCTTTCTACCTCCTCCCTCTGAGCTGTACAGGGGAACAGGGAATGGGAGCTGTGGTCAGTCTGTGACACTTTCTCTCTGCCGCTCCTTCATGGTCACTCCTTGCCTCTGCTCCACATGGGATCCCATGACTATGTACCACGGGGTCCATCCCCCCAGGAACAAACTGCTCCAGCACGGGTCCCCCACAGGCGGCAGCTCCCCCCAAGCTCCCTGCTCCTGTGTGGGCTCCCCTCCATGGGCTGCAGCTCCGGCCCGGGGCCTGCTCCTGCAGGGGCTCTCCATGGGCCACAGCCTCCTCCAGGCCACATCCACCTGGTCCACCAGGAGCTCCTCCACGGGCTGCAGCGTGGAGATCTGCCCAATGTTAGACACATGGACTGCAGAGGGACAGCCTGCTCCACCAGGGGCCTCTCCACAGGCTGCTGTGTGCCTGGAGCACCTCCTGATCTCCTTCTGCACTGACCTTGGGGTCTGCAGGGCTGGTTCTCACACCTCTCTTTCCCAGTGCATGTTGTGCTGCAGCTTTTTTTTTTTTTTTTTTTCTCCCTTTCTTAAATCAGCTCCCCCTTGAGGCCCAACCAGCGTTGCTCACTGGTTCAGCTCTGGCCAGCAGTGGGTACCTTTTGGAACCACCTGGAGCTGGCTCTGATCTGACATGGGGCAGCTGCTGGGCTCTCCTCACAGAGGCCACCCGTGCAGCCCCCCTGCTACCAAAACCTAGGCATGTAAACCCAATACATAACTATATTAATTGATGGGATTGTGATACATAGAAGTAGATCTCAGCTGAAACAGTGTTTGGGAGTTTAGATGAAAGCTTTATTCTTTTAAGAAACTGTCAGGGCTGCAAGTTACAGCAAAATGAGTGGTTACTGAGATCACAGAATTGCACGTTCAGACATTTATACTATAAAGACTTCAGTGTAAATAGCAATTTCCTCCACTTTGCTTTCTGTTAGCATTAGAACTTCCTCTGCCTGTTAAAATAATCTGCTGACATTTACAAGAATCTTGTAATTTAAGCATTGGAAATTCAGGGGTCAGGAAATTAGAGCAGCAAGCCTGTCCTCAAAAGGAAAGTATGCTCTACTATGCTATTGCAGTGGTTTTGTGCAAAGACTTTTCTATTCGAGTCTAATGCATAATTCAGTGCAACCTTCCCAGATTTAAGATAAAGTCTGTAACACTGAACAACAAACCAAACTTACTGGACCTCCAGAAGTCTTTTTAAAATGCTTGTTTCACAGAAATTTAATTAGATTGATTAGGATTACTGAGCTGTGCGTCTGAGATTCCCCTAAAGGCCCTTCATTCTCATGAGAGTTTTCTACAATAATTAAACTTTAGCAGGACACTCAATTGGAACTTTTAATGGTCACCCTTACAGACTAACAAGGGAGAGGAGAATGTTGAAGATACAGGTTTTAAAAGCAATACAAGCAGAAAACATATTCTTTGGAACAAATAAATGACCCAGAAAGAGATAAAAAGAATGCTGTTTTTGTTTGTTTGTTTGTTTGTTTTTCTTTGTTTGTTTTGTAATATTGGAAAGGTTGTTGAAATATCCTTTAACAGGTAAGTTGTACATATATTAATTAATTGGCCAGACTCTCCTTCCTTGAACACTTATTTGATTTAATTAACATGCCACTAAAACAAACAAACAAACAAAAATAATTAAACCTTTCCCCAGTTCATTTATGAATTTAACTAGAGAGATTAAAAAAAAATAAAAAATCATATTAAGGTCTTTGAAGAGGTCTTCAAGTTTATCAAGAAATATTTCTGGGATGTCTCAAGCCAATCACAGACCACAGATTTTTGAAATTATTTCTGTCTTCAAAAGATTTACAAAGATGACTCACTTATTAATTCAGCTTTCAGTTGTGCTCAGGTCTACAAGATTCTGAGAATAGAAAACTCTCTGCAGAAAGTGTAAGAAAATAAGTTTCCATAAAGGCTTTATTTTAATAATATTTTCTAAAGGTAATTTATATGTACATGTGTTTGTGTAGACATAACTACCAAGTTATTAATACACTCCTTCATCATGGGTTCATATCGGAATTAATGTATGGTTTAGGTAGTAGGACCCTTCAGTTTCCCAAGGGCATCTTTTAAAACGGATGTTCAAAAGGTGAAAATCTGGCTCTATTTAATGCACTAGGAAAAATGATGGGGTGTTTTGACTGTCTAAATTAACAGTTCCTAAACTGGAAGGATGAATCATAACACTGGAATATTTTGTTATTATTATTCTTAATTATGAGAGAGAGAAGAGAGAGAGAGATTGCTCAAGCATACTTACAATGCAATATACTTACACTTTTCTCACACTTTTCTGTAAGCATATATTAAAATTAACACTATACAGAATCATACAATCGTTAATGGATATGACCTCCAAGATCATCTGGTGCAACCGTCCCACTATTACCACCATTACCCACTAAATCATGTCCCTGAGTACCACATCCAACTTTTTCTTAAACACTTCTGGGAGGGTGACTCCACCACTTCCCTGGAAAAACAATTCCAATGCCTAACTGCTCCTTCTGAGAAGAAACTTCTGCATATTGTCTCTTTTTATTGTAAATTTACCTTGATATAAGAAAAGATTATTGCAATCTGATTAATGTTGATAGCATGAAATAAAACTGCTGAATGAATAAGAATAATCTTTGTAATTCAGTCAACAGCCTAAAGCATAGGTTGGAAAATCAATGTTTTTGCAGTCATACATCTTACATAAAGTCATATCAATAGCATATGTCTTCTTTAATGTATGGTTTTGAATATATCCCCCTTAATCCTTTCCATTTCAGGCTTCTTCTAGGTAAAATCAGCCATATTTTCATGGACTTGATAAGGAGGCTTGGATAAGGAGACATGGACATGAATTTGGGCTTGGATAAGGAGACATGTACCGTAAAGAGAAAATCAGGACATCACAGATTTTCACTGTGTAACCGTTGTTTCGTAGCATTGGTTATACTAGTTCCCAAATCTTAGTTAACCACAGAATGATTGCATTGAAGTGTCTATAAAACAACATAATAGATTTAATTAATTTATTTATTTTTCCAATGGGGTTTTATTCTGATGTAGCAGATGATTCTTTCCAATGTGGTAGTGTATTGCTTGGGAGTGTGAAGTAATCCCAGAAAAAATAAAATTAAAAAAATATCTCTTATTTTCAGTACAACTTGGACAGAAAAGCAGTTATGAAATTCCCTTGCGATTTTGTTTCAGTACTAATAAATCATTTCAAAAGTCATATTAAAAGATAAATCATCAGGTGCATTGAATTTAAAGAATACGTAATCAATTTTGTGCACTTCAAAGCATACAGGACAACAAATAACAAAGTGTGGGGAAAAGATTTTCATTGTGCCAACTTTTATTTATTTATTTGTTTGTTTGTTTGTTTGTTTGCTTGTTTATTTATTTATTTTAGCAGACAGTTAAATATTTGCTTTTTTTTTTTTTTTTAATAATTTATTTCTGCATTTTAATAAATAACACCTCCAACAGGTTCGTGTCAGTATTGGCTATAATTGTCAGCTAAGCCACCTCCATTTTTTTACAGCTAGAAAAGAGATATCAAGAAGATTCCAAATAGCCTAGACAGCAGGAGCCTAGATGAGTGTTTTATGTTAGTATAGTCAGGCAGGCTAACCTTGCCAAGCTCTTCGACCTTGGTAAGGCTGGAAATTTTATTAAAGCTTTATGTGGGCAAATCTCAGGCTGGTTAAGAAAGGGTACATGAAAGAAAACCCTGGAAGGTTCTCAAGCTCTGGAGGCTGTGTGTTTGAAGAACAACTAGCTCTTCCTTATATAGGTAGCCCTGAATCTAATCTAGCTGTACTCTTTTGTAAGAGCTGTTTTTCTTCTTCTACTGTCTCATGTAGGATACAGAGTATTACTAGCTTACTGAAATCAAGATGATGTTGATCTGACAAATTTTGATAATGATATCAGGACATGGTAACCTGAAAATGTATTTTGTTTTGTCCTATCCTGCACTGACTGTGTGCGGTGTCAAGAGTTGGACTTGATGATCCTTAAGGGTCCCTTCCAACTCAGGATATTCTATGATTCTATGATTCTATGACTGTGTGCATGTAGAAGGTAATGATAGGAGGACATAATAGAACAACATAATACACACTGCCAAGAGCACCACCACACGCACACATCAGAGAGAGAAAATTCATTTTTCAGTATCACATCCTTGCCACTGAAGACTCAAGATGTCTGAGTCTTTTATCATGAGAGAAGGAGTGTAATGGCTATTTCCTAATCATTTAATTAAGCTAGTCAATATGTTTACATCTTTTTCATATTGTTCCTATATTAATTCTTCTCTATCCAAATCAAGATTTATTCTGTATCTTTATTACTTACTGACCAACAACACCTAGTCAATTCAATTGACTTAAGAAGCTGTGCATTAATCATCAATATGAGATTAATAAATCTCATATAGATAAATCATAAGTACTTAGAAGCATTACACTGCTTCTAAGTAGTTATGATTGCCATACTTGTATACAATACATTCACATTGACAGTGATTTCTGGTATCCTTGCCATTGTCTCTGTGATTGTCTTCATTCTATAGAACAACAGCGGTTGCTGTAATACAATAACAATCATCTCTACCTTCCTGTTTACCAAAATGTGCCACGTCATCTCATCACTATTTTTTAAAGGGGCAACACAGCACTTTTTTTCTTTTTTTTCTTAACTTTTTTTTTTTTTTTTTAAAGTGGTTGGGGGGTAGCCAGATACTATGTTATTGATCTGAAAAACCAAACTCCTGGAACATCCACAAGATCCTTTGGCAATGACTTATACATTTAATTAAATAAAAATCCCTTGTATTTGCTCTGTACCTGTAATCTAACTTCACTGGATGTCTCTAAGTCTCTTATTATGAGAAAAAGAGTGAAGTAGTTGTTTCCTAATGATTTTTATTAAGCTAGTCTAGATTTTTAGATCTCTCATATCCTCCCTAAATCATATCTTCTCTATTCTAAACAGAAGCTATTCAGTATCTTTATTATCGATGTTGTTTTTGTCTGTACTTTGAGATTAAGGGGAAGGGGAACATAAAAAGGAGGGAGATCAGAACTTCATTCTTATTCAAGGTGTGAAGGCACTGATTAAGCACAGATGAAAGAGAAATAATTACAATGGTTGATGATTAGGCAGACACTATAAGAACATTTGCTTAGGGGATAAGTGTTAAGGAACACTTATGTTGTGCAAAATCCAAACATTAAATGGTCTGTTTTTTAATGCTATGAAAATCTTACACAGAAAAAGTTGGAAATTTTATAATATTTCTGAAATGGTAATGCAATCACTTAAGAAAACTTTGTCCCCTCCCCCCTTTTTTAAGACATTGTTTCTAATTTCATTTACATAACTTAGTTTTCTACCTGCTGTTTAGCTTATTTGTGCATATTTTTTTTTTCTTTTGTCTTCTTTCTTTTTCTAAACTGAAGAAAAAAGAAAAAAGAAAAAACAAACAGAAGTCCTACACATTAACTAGAAATGTCTTAGAATTCATACTTATTATTGTGATGGTTTATACTAACATTTGGATATTATCAGGAATTTTCTTTTTCCCCAGGGAATATCTAACATGAATGATATGATTAAATACTTGCTTATATTCCTGACCAATATTCATTTTTTTGAACCAGAGCACACTCAGATGCTATAAACTATAACCATGAGCTTGGTGATGTGGGACCTGCTATTCTAAAGGGCTCAATGCCATTTTTTTTACATTCAGTTGTTCTGCATCAACAAGATTTTCAACAGAGCTCAGCATATCATCACTCCCACCGTAATACTTGTGGCCAAACTTAGAAAAAAAGCCCCACAGCTACTGCAGTGAAGCTTTTCAAAAATCTGGCAAACAGAAACATCCTGAAGAGCTGAAAATTGCAGCTGATGACTTTGCAGTTGTTCTATTTTACAGTTTATTGTTTGCAATGAAATGAAAAATGTCATCTCCTACATTCTCCTTTTGTTTAGCAAAATAGGCACTTCTCTTATTCCCCTTCTGTTTCTAAAAGGGAATGATAAGGAGGAGTATACATGCATGCATATTAACAAGATCATCAAATGTATAACTGCTTAGCTTGTAAATTCACTTATAGTAAATTTTAAGTATGTTCTTTATGAAATTGTTAACGTTATATGAATTACAATTAATTTAAAAGACTAAACTGTTAACTTTTCAGAAGAGCAGTAAAAATACTAATGTAATGGAAGCCGTCATTATTAATACCATCTCAGTGAAAACTTCAGACAGTTAAAGGAAAGGTGTCAAGCAAAATATTTTCTACAAAAACACATTTCAGATAATACTGTTGGAAATTATCATTTCATAGATAAGGTATGTTTTACGTGAGGTTTTCATTTTAGAATCCTTATCCTGCGTTTTCTTTCCTTTTTTTTTTTTTTTTTCTTCAGTTAGTTGGTTGGTCAGTTCCTTTTTGTTTGTTTGTTTGTTTTTAACTAGACAGAATATGCACAATTTTGCTCGCTCTCCAAAATTGGAGATAGGATTGTCTCTACTATCCTTTAAAACCAGTTGTCTAAATTCAACTGAGCTTGGCAGATGTGAAAGCTTGGTGCAAATCTCAAATACATGAAGATTAGATGTGTTCTATGATCAGCCATTCCAATTAGTGCTTTCCTTGAGGGACAAGGAAGAGGCAGCACCTGCCTGTAACTGATAAGCGCAGGAGGTCAGCCCACACAGGCAGTGCTTGCTCTCTGTCATCAGGTGGATATTCTTCTAGTACCCCCGTCTAGGGGGAAAGTGATAAGCAGAGGCCTGGAAATGCAGCAACAGGAGAGAAAGAAAGGCAAGAGACGTAAGACATTATACAAAAGCAAGCTTCATTAACTTAAATGCTATAGAAATGAGTTTTGTTTCTCTAGTAATATTTGATGCCATGATGTCAAAAGACAATTAAAAAATGTTGTTATCTCTAATGAAGTACCTATTTTTCCTCATCCAGCAAAAATGTATGTCATAATTAAACAAGAAACATTTGAGCCAGGAAAATAAATAAATAAATATTTTATTCAAAGCCAAATATCATCTTCTATTAATCATTAAATGTAAACAACACCACAGTTGTATTCAAATAATACAGCTATCCCACCTCTGTTATCTTTGCTTGTGCTCTCTCTATGCTTTCTTACAGTAGCAACAGTAGGACACAGAAAAACAAAAAAAATCAGAAAGAGGACAGACACCTTCTTTGTGTATTCAAATAAATGCTTAATAGACATTGCCTCTCTGATGGTAATTTCTTAATTAAGTTGATAAAGAAGAGTATTGGGGAAGAACATATTATGTTGTGATCTTACTCACCAAGTGACATGTACCCCACAGAGGTGACAAAACCCACAAAACTGTAATTAAACTGTGCCTGCTTGCATCATGGATTTACTCTTCCAGATTACCTCATAGAATGATAAAAAAGAGCTCTCTTAGAGCTATATATAATGTCAGTTCTTTCACCAGCACATTCTTCAGTCTAAAAATATGCTGTCTTTCCACAAATCTCTATTCATGGCAAGTTTATTCAGAGATTAATCAGAAAGTGTTCATGAAATAAAACATATTATATTTGGTTAAAATCCATTCCTGATTTGAAACCACACCCATAAAAAATTTCATGTAAAAGTGATAAACAAATTAACATGTACTGTCTAACCCCACAAATAATTCAAGCTAAAACTTTACATCAGTAGTATAGTGGAAAATACATTTTCATACACAGTATTAAACTCACAGGAGTGAGTTTAAATTGTCCAATTTATCTGCAAGACAACTTATTGTGGGTTAAGACAATGTAGATCTGCCTCCATTTCCATTGCAAATGCCTTCACTATGAAGAGTGTTTAGCATATTGAATGACTTGCTCATGTTTATCCCATGGTAACATCCTGGGGGAAACAGACAGTGATAGACACCCCCTAGTTCTCTATCCGTGCTGCAGAAAGAAAGATTTGTCGGTGCTTGGGTTTATAGATAGACTGATATATATATAGACTGATAGAGCACTATGGGTTGGTTCAGTGCTGGATATTTCTCATGAGACCTTCAGACCTTGTGAGATCTCCATCTGTTAAATGAGTACATTTTCAGTGTTCCAAGTAAGAGGAGCATAAATTCATCTTTATGGACCATTTATACCACACAGATTGTATGATAGGAACTCCTTTTTCAAATAAAAGCATATTTGTAGGAACTCCTCTTTCAGACATAAGCGTATTTGAAGAACCATGTTACTGGGAGCTGAATTCAGAATTTTAAACTTTTATCAATTATCAGCAAAATTTCAGTAGTTATATGTTTACTTCTCATCTGATATCCATGATACAGAAAGGTCTTGAAGCAGCTTATTGGCAACATTCTAATACACATCTAAACACAAGATATTAAATGCAAATAACTTAGAAAAAATCCAGACAGCTATCAGAAAATTATACCATCCTTATATGCTAAAGTTATTTAATGACAACAGAAGTATTTGCAAAGTTATAATTGTCACTTACAACTAAAGTGCTCTCATACCATGTATGTTCTCAATTTGATGAAAAACAAAACAAAACAAAGCAAAACAACTAAGATGTGCTGATTGAGTAATTCTTTGTCTGAAGAAAGGAAGATAAATTGAAAGCCTCAAAACAAAGAGGAGGGATCTCCTTCATGTCTCGAATTCTTAGCTGCCACTAAGAGTATAAACAAATTAACACAGTCAAAAATATATATTTATGCATTGTTCAGACATTGCTTCCACATCACCTTCTTTCAGGTATAAAAATCAACTTACTGTCTTCTACTTGAGCCTCAGCTCACCAGAGGTTTGTACATGTCATGTAATCTATCTTTACAGTTTTCCATTACAGTATTCAGAATACATACAGTTAATGAAGGGTGATTGAAAAATGTTAATAGAGTAGGTATAATGAGCAAATTAAAGCTTAATTTAAAATTTAAATGTGAATTTACATTTTCATTACATGCATAGTATTTCTGTTATAGATATAAATATATTAATTTTCTTTTCAGTTTAAAACCATATTTTCAATTTACTTAAATATAATAATAATTCTAGGGAATAAAATATCTAATTATCAGAAATTCACAAAAAAAATAAAATATAACTGTTCACAGCTTGAACTTCATTTCTCAGGACCATGCTGTGATATTTACATACTTGTTTCTGATACCTGTTCATGGGAGAATTAAACTAACTGATTCTTCCATAATTGATCATTATAGTATAGCAAATAAAAATAAAAAGCAGTATCATTCCAAAGATTAAAGATTTGTTCTTCTTTCATATATTTTTTTTTTCCTAAATATGGAACAGTAAATAATTTAGTTCAGTAATGTACTACGAGTTAATAAGTACTTATATCTGTGGCTAAGACGTTTTTTGCTGCTATTTTTAAAAATATATTTTTTTAGACCTCTTATATATATATATATATATATGTTATTCTTATTTCTCCCTTTTCACCACAGAACAAACTATAGTGCAGGCATTGCAGCCCTTTCTAATATTAATTGTTAGCTGCTTTAGTAGTTTAGCAGATGCACAGGGAATATTTGTGTGCAAGGTGATCCCCTCCCCCTTTTACCATACCATCATGTCCTACCACTCTCCAAAGCTTTTTAGCTCATTTAGCTCGGAAAAATAAAATATAAAATAAAATAAAATAAAATAAAATAAAATAAAATAAAATAAAATAAAATAAAATAAAATAAAATAAAATAAAATAAAATAAAATAAATAATGCTTCCCTCCTGTCCTTTATTAAAAGCAAATTAGATATTTTTTTTTTCCTGATAACAAACAGTTCTCAGATGTCTAATTTATTCAACAAAGCCATTATCTTCCCTGTGACTTTTTTACCTTTCCAGTGTGAGTGTGGTACTCTCATTCATCTCAGTCACTGAAGTCACTCATTCCTTCTCCTTTTATTGAATGTAACAATATACCACAGCCAATTTTATGTACAGCAGGACTCTGGCAGTAAGTGTAGAAGAAAATACTTCTGAAGAATCTTATCTTGTCAAAATGGATATTTTACTACATAAATAAATGCTTCTGGGATTTAAAAGATGTTTTATTATCTTTGCCAACAAATTTATACTCCTACACGTATTATTATTATTATTCATAGAATCATAGAATATCCTGAGTTGGAAGGGACCCTTAAGGATCATCAAGTCCAACTCTTGACACCGCACAGGTCTACCCAAGTTCAGACCATGTGACTAAGTGCACAGTCCAATCTCTTCTTAAATTCAGTCAGGCTCGGTGCAGTGACCACTTCCCTGGGGAGCCTGTTCCAGTGTGCAACCACTCTCTCTGTGAAGAACCCCTTCCTGATGTCCAGCCTAAACTTCCCCTGCCTCAGCTTAACTCCATTCCCGCGGGTCCTGTCGCTGGTGTTAATGGAGAAAAGGTCTCCTGCCTCTCGACACCCCCTTACGAGGAAGTTGTAGACTGCGATGAGGTCTCCCCTCAGCCTCCTCTTCTCCAGGCTGAACAGGCCCAGTGCCCTCAGCCGTTCCTCGTACGTCTTCCCCTCCAGGCCTTTCACCATCTTCGTAGCCCTCCTCTGGACACTCTCCAACAGTTTCATGTCCTTTTTATACTGTGGTGCCCAGAACTGCACACAGTACTCGAGGTGAGGCCGCACCAGCGCAGAGTAGAGCGGGACAATCACCTCCCTCGACCTACTAGCGATGCCGTGCTTGATGCACCCCAGGACACGGTTGGCCCTCCTGGCTGCCAGGGCACACTGCTGGCTCATATTCAACTTGCTGTCTACCACGACCCCCAGATCCCTCTCTTCTAGGCTGCTCTCCAGCGTCTCATCGCCCAGTCTGTACGTGCAGCCAGGGTTTCCCCGTCCCAGGTGCAGGACCCGGCACTTGCTCTTATTGAACTTCATGCGGTTGGCGATCGCCCAGCTCTCCAACCTATCCAGATCCCTCTGCAAGGCCTTTCCACCCTCATTTGAGTCCACAACTCCTCCAAGTTTGGTGTCATCAGCAAACTTGCTCAAAATGCCTTCTATTCCTACATCCAGATCGTTTATAAAAATATTGAAAAGTACCGGCCCTAAAATGGAGCCTTGAGGGACCCCACTGGTGACCGCCCGCCAGCCTGACGCAGCCCCATTCACCATAACCCTTTGGGCCCTGCCCGTTAGCCAATTGCTCACCCATCGTATGATGTTTTTATTTAGCTGTATGCTGGACATTTTGTCCAGTAGGATCCTATGGGAAACCGTGTCAAAAGCCTTGCTGAAGTCCAAAAAAATCACATCAGCTGGTTTCCCTTGGTCCACCATACGGGTGATCTTATCATAAAAGGAAATCAGGTTAGTTAGGCAGGACCTACCCTTCACAAACCCATGCTGGCTGGGACCAATGACTGCTTTGTCCCCCAGGTGCGCCTCAATACGTTCGAGAACCATCTTCTCCATGATTTTACCAGGCACTGACGTGAGACTGACAGGCCTGTAATTGCTAGGGTCTTCTTTCTGACCCTTCTTGAAAATCGGCACAACATTTGCCAGCTTCCAGTCTACCGGGACCTCTCCAGACTCCCAGGATCGTTGAAAAATAATTGAGAGAGGTTCCGCGATGACGTCCGCCAGCTCCTTCAGCACCCGGGGATGAATCCCATCCGGACCCATGGACTTGTAGGGATCCAGGTGGAGTAGCAGATCCCGCACACGTTCAGGGTCGGTCGGGAGTTTGTCATCCCCACCGTCCCGGTCCTCCAGCTCGGGGCACCCTGGGTCCCGAAGCCCATCATCGGCATTGAAGACAGAGGCAAAGAAGGCGTTAAGCGTCTCTGCTTTGCCTATGTCATCGTCTGTGAGAAGACCTTCCCTGTCAAGGAGCGGCCCTATGTATTCTTTAGTTCTCCTTTTTCCATTCACATATCTAAAAAAACCCTTTTTATTTTCTCTCACAGACACAGCCAGCTTCAACTCTAGGTGTGCTTTAGCCACACGAATTTTCTTCCTACAGACACGAGCAGCATCCCTGTATTCTTTCCATGTCACCCGGCCCTCCTTCCAGTAGCGAAACACTCTCTGTTTCCGCCTAATCTCCATTAGAATGTTCCTGGTCAGCCACGCCGGCCTCCTGCCCCGCCTGCCTGACTTGCGATATTTAGGAATCGCCTGATCTTGTGCTTCTAGGAGGCATCGCTTAAAGAGTGACCAGCACTGGTGGACATCAAGGCCTTCAAGAGCAGCTTCCCAGGGGACCTTGCTGACTAGTTCCCCGAGCAGCCTGAAGTCCGCCTTCCCCATATCTAGGGATGAGGTTTTGGTGGCACTTTTCCTTCTGTCACCGTAAATTTTGAACTCAACCACTTCATGGTCGCTATGACCGAGGCGGCCACCAATCACCACATCTCCCACCAGACCCTCTCTGTTTTCTAGACTGTTATATTGTTGTTATTGTTATTATTATTATTTTTATTATTATTATTGTTATTATTATCAGCGGTCATGGTCATCTGGAGAGATCCTGGATGACTAGAGACTGGCTAGCGTTATGCCTGTCAACAAGAAGGGTCATAAGGAGGAGGCGAAAAACTACAGGCCTGTCAGCCTGACCTTGGTGCCAGGAAAAGTGATGGAACAGGGTGTCTTGAATGCAATCTCACATTCAAGATCACGCAATTCACAAATTCACAATCATGCAATGTATGTGGGACAACTGGGGGAGCAGGCCTGGTCAGGATGGTTTCATGAAAGGCAAGTCCTGCCTGACCAACCTCATTTTCTATGACCAGGTGACCCACCTGGTGGATGAGGGAAAGGCAGTTGATGTAATCTACCTAGACTTCAGCAGGGTCTTTGACACGGTCTCCCACAGTATTCTCCTGGAGAAGCTGGCAGCCCATGGCTTGGAAAGGTACACTCTTTGCTGGGTTAAAAACTGGTTAGATGGCTGGGCCCAGAGATTGGTGGTGAACAGACTGAAATCCAGCTGGCGTTCAGTCACCGGTGGTGTTCCACAGGGGTCGATGTTGGGGCCCATCCTGTTTAATATCTTTATTGATGATTTGGATGAGAGAACTGAGTGCAACCTCAGTAAATTTGCAGATGACAAGTTGGGGGGAAGTGTTGATCTGCTGGAGAGTTGGAAGGCCCTGCAGAGGGATCTGGATAGATTGGGTCAATGTGCAGAGACCAATGGGATGAGGTTCAACATGGCTAAGTGCCAGGTCCTGCACTTTGGCCACAACAAACCCATGCAGTGCTACGGTCTTGGGGCAGAGTGGCCGGAAAGCTGTGCAGAGGAAAAGGATCTGGGAGTGTTGGTCGATGCTCACCTGAACATGAGCCGGCAGTGTGCCCAAGTGGCCAAGAACACCAATGGGATCCAGGCTTGTATCAGGAAAGTGTAGCCAGCAGAACCAGGGAGGTGATTGTCCCCCTGTACTCTGCTCTGGTGAGGCCACACCTTGACTACTGTGTTAGGCTTTGGGCTGCTCTGTACAAGAAGGACATCAAGGCCCTGGAGTGTGTCCAGAGAAGGGCTACGAAGCTTGTGAAGAGCCTTGAACACAAGTCCTATGAGTAGCAGCTGAGGGAAATGGGGTTTTGTAGTCTGGAGGACAGGAGGCTCAGGGAGACCTCATTGCTCTCTACAACTACCTGAAAAGTAGGTGTGGGGAGCTAGGGGTCGGCCTTTTCTCACAGATAACTAGTGACTGGAGGGAATGGCCTCAAATTGCGCCAGGGGTGGTTCAGGTTGGGAATTAGGAGACTTTTCTTCTCAAAAAGAGTAATCAGGCATAGGAACAGGTCACCCTGGGAAGTTGTGGAGTCACCATCCCTGGGGCTTTTTAAGGAAAGTTTGGACCTGGTGCTTAGGGACATGATATAGTGGGTGATATTGGTGACAGGGTGTTGCTTGGACCAGTATTTGAGTTTCCGTCTTACCAGAGCAAAGTACAAGGGGATGACCACCTCCCTTGTCCTGCTGGTTACACTATTCCTGATACTTTTTTTACAGAGTATACTCTGATATTCCAGAGACTTTTGAAACAAAGAATGGGTGAGCTTGAAAAACAGTTTGAATGAATCATGAGCATTTGCAACAGAATGTAAGGGCCTCTGGGAAGGGGAGGCAAAGAAATGGACACACCAGGATGGGCTCTGCCTGCAGCCACCAGCATCACTACCTACATGTGGGACAAGCAGAATCCACTCCCATGGGATGAGTGCTTGAGGGGGTGCAACACAGAAACTGGGAACTGAACCCAGGGGGTGCAGAAATTACCCTTCAGGAACTCTCTCACTACCACGTGTTTTGGGAGTCTTCAGGACAGGAAAGTCTTCAGATAGGGGTTGCAGCTTTCCCTGGTGAGGAGACAGATGCTTGCAACCCTCATGGCCTGGGAATAAGGTGTGTGTGGGGGTGGGGAGAGGCAAATAACTGTGTACAGTATTAGACCTTCAGAGGTTTAGATGAAAGAGTGCTTAGTAATTGGTATTTGTTAATATTTTTTTGTCTGGTCTTGTGGTTTATCTTTTGTACTACTTGTATCGATCCTGGATGCATTATTCACAGTTTGCCAGTTAATTGAATGACATTAGCAAACCAATAAACTGCTTCAGTTCTGATTTGGTTTAAACTATATGAACTGAGCAGTTTTTCTCTGTGACTGCTGCTGTCTACGTTAACCTTAACTGGAGTGTTTCCACTGGAGTAGAAGAAATCCTCAGGAACAGAAATGAAGTTTGTTAACAACATGGTCTGTGGAGTTCTTGGACAGATCTGTAGAGCAAACACCGCTCACAAGCTATGATGAAGAATTTGCTCATAGAATCATAGAATATCTTGAGTTGGAAGGGACCCTTAAGGATCATCAAGTCCAACTCTTGACACCGCACAGGTCTACCCAAAAGTTCAGACCATGTGACTAAGTGCACAGTCCAATCTCTTCTTAAATTCAGACAGGCTCGGTGCAGTGACCACTTCCCTGGGGAGCCTGTTCCAGTGTGCAACCACCCTCTCTGTGAAGAACCCCCTCCTGATGTCAAGCCTAAATTTCCCCTGCTTCAGCTTAACCCCATTCCCGCGGGTCATGTCACTGGTGTTAACTTACTTCTGAAGAGGGTGTTTATGAAAAGTTTAGTTAAAATACAGCCATCACAAATATTCTGTAGCACCCCTCTTTTTGCTTCAACAAAACTGCTACTTCTTAGGTTATTATAGTGACAATCAAAATGTAAAAGTTCTTTAAATTAATTTATTGTTGATTACAATATCTGTAATTTACATTGTGATATCTGCAGTTACTCCCTCAAAAATGGACCATATAATGGTCAAGCTCTGTCTTAAGCTTATTTGGTCTATGGGCTTGGCTTTTTTTTGGTTGGTTGGTTGGTTTTGTTAAAAAAAAAAAAAAAAAAGGGGGGGGGGGGAGAGGAAACAAACCTATTCATTAGAAACAAGGACCTTGGTTCTTGATTGTTTTCCCTGATGAGGTAGATTGTAGTATATAGCAATACATAGCTAAGCACACCTTTCATAATATGCATTCATTATATATGGATTTGTATTTCATATCTCTTAAATCCAAGTAAGCTTTAAGTTTGCTTTACAGAAATAATTTTCTTCTAGTTGTGTCCAAAACATCTTCTGCTAACTTTATTTGAGTGCTGAGGGCCAGGCAGGACATGGCAATGTTAAGTTAGTCATATTCAAACCTAGTGTTCCATTAAGTAGAAATGTTCCACACAAGGAAAAACAAACAAACAAACAAAGCAAAAACAAATGCAAAAACAAACAAACAACAAAAATAAATCAAAAATCAGCAGCTGTAAAGTAAAGGATTGGATTACTATTAACTATGAACCAATGATTTGTTTTTTTTCTTAATAATTCAGTGTCAGGTATTTCACTTCTTTTTGTGCATTCTGCACCATGGGAAGAAATCTAAAAATAGCACTTTTTCTAATAGTTGCAGACAAATTTAAAATAGTTTACTTACTGCCCTTCTAATGAGCAGTGTCTCTCAGCAGGTGATATCTTTAATCTTCTAGTAAGACAAACATGATTTAAAATAATTCAGACTAAAACTAGACAATCTGGAAATCACTACAGGTGGAAAATAATTCCTTGCAGCAAGTGTTAGATAATCAAAATGGCAGTTAATTGCTAAGTTACTTTCTAATCATCTGAAGACAGGATCTAAGGTGATAAACATTTTTTTTTTTTTTTTTACACAATCTGATATAACTAATATTGTTGGACAACCTTTGTAAGTAAGAGAGTTTTCACAATGGCAGCAAAACCAAAAATGCCTAAATACTGTTTCACATCAGGCAAATGTTTTAACCTAAAAAAGATCTTTTAACTTAAAAGTATTAAAACCAAAACAAAACAGAAATCCAAAATCAAAGCCAAAAGTTAATAACAATAAAAAGACACATTTTAAAGTGATACCCTAGTGATTATTTTTATTTGCCATGTTTTGTCCCTTCTCAGTCTTTCAGCATATTCAAATGTGATATTTACAAATCTTTGTATATTCTGGACTGCATTGTTTTCTGTGTAATCTGTGCCCTGAAAATACTCCATTCAGCTCTGATATTTTATAGTTGCATATTCTGTTTAGAATAGATTAGTGAGAATTCCCAAAAGTAAAGTCAATCAATTAGAATGAGATTTTACCAATATGAAACAATTCAGAAGGCTGTGTTAAAAAGTTAGTGTAGGACATTTTAGCTAACAAAATACTAAAAGCTCATTCTGAACAAAATTGGAGTAATAAATAAATAAATGAACCAAACCTCTAGGTTTTTTTTTTTTTTTTTTTTTTTTTAACGCGATGAGCCCTGCTTTCATGGAAATGGCTGAACATCTGTCTGCCAATGGGAACCAGTGAATGAATTCCTAATTTTGCTCTGATTGTGTGCACAGCTTTTGCTTTAACTATTAAACTGTCTTTGTCTTAACTCACAAGTTCTCTTCTCATACTTCAACATTTCTGATTTTCTTGCTATCCCACTGTAGATGAGTGAGAGAGTGGCTGTATGGTGCCTACTGGGGTTAAACCACAACATTCACATTCACTCACATAGAACCACTAATTTAAGCTACATTAGCTATTGCAGACAGTTCTACTGACTTCATTAACGCTGTTTTGCTTCACAATGTGTAGGTCTTCTATTCATTTTAAACCTACACAGTATTGGTGTGGACAGGTTTGATCCTTAAGAAAACACTACAAGCTAGGAAAATGCATGAAACTGTGAAAGCAGAGAAAATTCTAGGATTTGCCTGAACTCTCACAGAAAGCACTGATTATAATAAATGATGAGTTTACTGAGGCTTACCTAATGTCCTTATTATAAGAATGCCTTCCCTGTAAAAGGAGAATAGTGCTTCAGTATTTGTTATTATCTCCAGTTTTTATTTAGGCTCTTGCAAAGATGTAAAAACAATTTGTCTGTTTTTCCGTCAATGCATAAATGATGTTAGATATTTGTTGTCTGACAGGTTTTCTGTCTGAGATCAGGGTAGGCAGTGTCTGCTGTCTGACTGCATTCACTCTTAAGTACTCATTATTTCATTCTTGGTAAAAGAATCTTCTCCCAGATAACCTACATGTATTCCTTCCCTTAACCTTTTTTTTTTTTTTTTTCTATTATTTCACCTATTCCAAGGCACTCTAGAACAGAAGATATTAGGTGAAACTTTTACCAAAGTCCTCCCAGTCTTTTGATATTTTCTAGGTCCACATCTTCACCTTGCAGACACATCTTGCATAAGCCATATTTCCCCCATACTGGACAACTAAATGGAAATAGAAAAAGTCTCCTTTGACATTTATATTCTTTTTTTTTTTTTTTTTTTTTTTTTTTTTTTTTTAATAGAAAGTTGCTTCAGTACAAAATATATTAAAAAAAAAAAAAAGCTTGCAAAAACATACCAGGCTTGAAGCAATACTTCACAATTAAAAGAGAAGTCTCTTAATAAGGATATCAGTGGTTGTGGCTTTTCATATTTCTTTAACACAGTCCTTTTCTGTAAACGTTATAGCGTATATACGTATATAGTGTATATATCAAGGGTAAGTAAACAGTACTGATAGAAGTGATCTTCTTTAAAGAAATGTTTTAATCACTGGGCTGTCCCGTAGTAGATATTTCAAGTCTCAAGAATGGAGTCCAACTCCTACTTTTGTCTCACTCCCTATGCTTCATTGCATGAAGATAGCTCTTACCCAGGCTTCCTTTACTCTGCTTTTCCTTTACACAGCACAAGCAAATAAGTGATTGCACATGACCAACTGGCCATATCAACTGGTACTTGATATGGAGATCCACAGAGCATGACAGACTGCAGACAAAGCTGTATTAACACTTTGGTGTGCACATTCTTGACTGTAGTTTAGCATCATGAATCAACTTCTTAGGTGCAGCTGGCAACCTGGGACAATGACTTCAATGACAACACTATTTTGAAAGAGATATTTTAAACGTCCATGATGGACTCTCCTAGTGGCTCAGAGAATGCAAAATATCTGAAAAACAAACAGTTTCAGGAAGACAAACCAAACCAAACCAAACCAAAAAAAAAAAAAAAAAAAGAAAAAAAAGCTTCCTTCATATAAATGACACTCAGAAATCTTAAGAGTAAGAAAGATGAGTCATTACTCTCTCCTGTTGGTGCAAGAAAAGATCTCAAGAAAAGATCTCAAAATAAGTCTTCTGAAAAAAAAAAAAAAAGAGAGAGAGAAATTCTGTTTTATTTTTTAAGAACACAGTGCTCTTAGCTAAGCATTATAAAATTATGAACCCTAAGGGCAAATTCACCGCTGACTTTCAGGGTGAATTATATAACCAGCTGTAGATAGGAATGAACATTTCTGTCTTTCCTGTCTTTATATATTTCTGGTTTTATGTAGGCTATATAGAAGCTTTCAAGACTCATTATAGAGTCAAAAATTTTCATTATATTCAAATATGGTGTAACTATCCATGTGAGACAATCATACATTTAATATCAAACTTAATAAAAGTCAGTCACTTAGCATACATGGTGCAAAGATAATTTCTGACCCTTCTACTCTCCCTGGAATACAAACAGATTCTGAGGTTAATTATTTATTTATTTATTTATTTTACACACGTACATATATATATTAACATGATGTGTGGGACAGCTGAAGAGATTTTACTCACCCATGATCTGTGGGAGGAGATATAAGCGGAGGATTGGGAGAGACAGTGGGTGGAGCAAAGGGTCACGGGGATCCAGGGCTGTTGCATGTACAGGTATAAGAAGCTATGCTATGCAGCAATACATTGGCACTTGAGATAGACACGGTGTGTCCATCTCTGGTGTCCCTGCTCAGGAAGCAGATGTCCAAGCAGCCAATCGATGTTGTCTCTTGGGCTGGGGTAGCATGGAGAGAGGCAACACAATCTTTCAAGGATGTATGAGATAACCTAGTAAAAGGAATGCCTCACTGTATATTTATGTAAGGTCAGATTGATTCACTTTCAGAATCATTAAATACAGTTGATAGAAAGCATTGAAATAAGGTTTATCATAATGATTTGCTATTTTTTGAAAACATATTATTTATCACTGTTCATACCAGACATTTTTGAGCTATTAAGAAGCTAGAGGTAGTATAATCACAAAGCATCTTACATAGCCTTCTTTGAAAATTGGCAGCATTTTCACTACTGGAAGGCCTGTTATTCTTGTATTGATTTAATAAAGTAGCATGCTTTATTTATACAACACATTACCTGAATCTGTAATGATAATTTGAGGTTAATAGAACTTGTATGTTAGTGCTGGTTCAATTCTGCCAGCTGCTATTACTGCGTTGAGGTAATTATTCATTCAGACAAGTAATGCTCAGCTCTCACACTTGAGGAGAACAGAAGCACTCAAACACTGAGTGTCTCTTCAGACACCGATCCAGTGGGGTTGCACTGGTTTTGAATTCAAACATCATAATTTCAGAGGGCAGAAAAGATATATCTGGATTTTAAAGACTGGCATTGCAATTATTAGTGGGTCTACAAGTTAGGGTGGAAAACCAACCCAGGGCTCAGTTCATATGAATTATGAATTGGTAGGACCAGAAAGGTAAGGCAAGCAATGATGTCACCAAGAAAAAACAAACAAACAAACAAACAAACAAAAAAAACATTTTGTGTAAATGCATTCAGAATAATGAGATATTGAAGACAGGGTTACTCTGTTGCTCAAAAGAGACAAAATAAAGATGAAATAAAGATGTCAGGAAATACAGTCCTTCTGCCTTTTCCATTCAAGTCTCAGAAGGAAGTCAGTTAACAATAAATTAATGTAAACTTCATTGCTTGAAGTAGTGAAGAAACAAATGACCAAAAAATTCCATGTGACCTTGTTTCTTTCAGGATAGAATTGCACCCTTATGTATAGGAGACTCTACAAATGACTTATCTTGACATTCCTGGAGTTTTCAAAGAATCTCACACAACATTCTAATACTCCAGCATGAAATAGATGAAACTTTAACAGTGTGGGAGGAAAACTGGTTAGACAAATTTCTAACAATAATTATAAATAATCTGCTATTGTCATGGAAGAATTTACTGAATGCAGTTCCACAAGAACTTGGTCTTACACCAAGTACTAGTAAGTATTTTCTTTAATGACATGGAGAATAGAATACAGGATGCATATTATTGAATTTACCAATAAAAATAAAAACTAGAAGGAACTGTAGGGACATGACAGTACAAGATCCAAGTTTTAAATAAATCCAAAGGTGCTGAAATATAGAAAAAAAATCAACAGGGGCAATAAAAACTGTTGTGCCTATGCAGGAGCAACCAGATACAGAAATACAGCAAGGAAAACAATGGCACAGGTAGCACAGTATACAAAGAATTTTGGAGCTTTATAATAGATATGATTGAACATAAGATAAAAATGTATTCTTATCTATTTCTTTATTTCTATGCTTAGTTTCACAAAAAGGTGGGTCATTTCTATTTTGTACGGAAGATTTGACAATTGTTTTCTACACACATAACAAGCAATGGTACTCCTTGTCTCTAGTTTTTGAAATAGAAATGTTAAAAAAAAAAAAAAAAGACTATTGGGAATAAGAAAACTCCCTATTTTGTGTCAATATACATGCATATACACTGTTAATCTCCCTTACAATTAGTATCAGTTAGAATTTTTCAGTGAAAATATTTGTATATTGAGTCTGAAATGTTTTGTTCCAGACATCTTTGTTTCAGTTAGTATTCACTGATGCTCAAAAGAGCTCTAAAAAGACCATATGGCTAATCCTATTTTCTTTTTTTCCAAAAGGGAAAAAAGAAAACCTCATGCTGACTTCCAACATGTCCTGCCTCAGGCTTTTGATTCCGGAGCCTCTGTCCCCTGCTTCTCATCTTCTCAATGCTGTGCAGTTCTTCATATGTTAGGTCTTTCTGCATGTTTCTCAGTCTCTCACAGTCTCATCTTTGAAAGTAATTGGATTGCAGTTTTTCCTTCTCTTTATCCATATTTTCATACCATCATGACAAGTGGATTCAAATGAATGCAAAGATGTTTTCTGGGCTTTTCTCCTCATTTTATTTTTTGAAGTCTTTTAATGTCATATTACCTTAGAAGAAAATGAAATTTCAACCCTGGAAACCCACAAATGTTTAGGATATATGAAAGCAAAGGATGTGAAAAAGGAGGAGGAAGGGGAAAGCTCTTCATCTCTTTTCCTCATTCATAAAGTTCCTACAGAAGTAAAGGCATTAATAACATTTACATGTTTGTTTTAAGCATCATGCCTCAAATTTGGATCATAGGCTTTCTGAACAGCAGATATTACACATGAAGTATAATTGCTAGGCATAAAATGAGAGACTAGAGGATGTTAATATTTCAAGGAGTAAAGTACATGATAACTGCATGTACAGAACAATTGCTACAAGTACAATTGCTACTTCTTTTGATTTCCTAGGCAAAAGAGAAAGAGATTTAATACCAATGAATAAAATAGCAGATCTCTTGCTTTCAGGATCTAGGGATCATCACATCAAAAACACTGTTCAAACTACTATGAGAAAGAACATATAAAACCATTGTCCTTTAGAGAAAGCAGAAGGGATGTCTGTTCACTTAAAAACAACTTAATTGCTTGAAAAAGCAGTGATAATTTGGGGAAGCATTAAAACTCTATTAGAAAGGATACCATGTAGAGTATATTCATTCCAATTAACACTAACTAGCTCAAAGCACTCTAGAAGGCAGTACTTTCAGGTAAGAAATGCACAAAACATCAATAAAGAAGAAAGGAACAGACAAGAAAGTAAGAGTTTAAAAATGCAAACAATCAAAACAAAAACTAAACAAATGCAAATAAAAAATCTAAAATATTTACTTCATCCTGCTATTAAAATATTTTTATTTTCTTTCCTCTGAATTTAGGATTAAGTGAACTACAAGAATGGCATTCTTAATATCTTTAGACAATAATATATATATATATATATTTTTTTTTTTTAAATAAAGACATTACATTTGAGCTTAAGTTGTAAAAAAAAAAGTTTTTTATTTTTCAGAATTAAAAAATAGCTATAAAAATCAACTTCCCTTTGTATTCTTTTTATATGTTTAATTAAGACTCTTCAAAGACCTGAACAAAAGTTGGCTGCTTATAACCGCATTTTAAGACAAAACTGATAAAAATAGCTTTAATAAATAATGTGTGTTTTAACACAAGATAAATTGGCATAATAAAACAAAACAATAAAATTGTATTTCAGAATAGTCTATAATTTTGACATTTTCTGTGTTTGTTTTGGTTGGTTTTTGTTTCACCAGTATGTAGAACTATTTGTGTAAAAGAATACAAAAGAAGGAAAAAAAGTGGATGAACAACCCAAAACATTATATAAGATAAAAGATTTTTAGATTTCTTTCAGAAACCATTTAAATTGTTGTATTTAATTTAATTTAATTTAATTTAATTTAATATTTTATTTTATTCTATTTTATTTTATATTTATTTTATTTTATTTTATTTTATTATTTTATTTTATTTTATTTTATTTTATTTTATTTTATTATTTTTCTAGCATAGTAATGAGTTGGATTTTGGTATGACTGCAAATTAATGCATTTGAACACTTCAGTTTCACATACATACATACTAGTGTGAAGGATGGACAACCCTTGGTAAATGGCTTCAACAACAGCACCTGTGAAGATGAAAATTTGAATGCAAATAACATGGGAGGATTGCATGCGTAAAACAGTCAGGGAGGACACCATCTTGAAGGGGAAAATGACTTGAAGCGAGGTTAGAGACTAACCAGATAATTACAAAGAGATGCCAGAAACAAAGGAGTAAGTTTGAAAGGAAGTGTAACAGAAGCATGATAATTTGCAAACGGTATGTTGGCACCCTGGGGAAGGAAGGAACATGGTCACATCAGGTTGGGCACTGCCTGAAAGCGGCCTGCTGACATCATCATCTCATCTCACACAGGACAGGTGGCTGGGGCAGGCTGTGTGCCACTGCTTGCAGGTGATTATGAACATTTTATGATGTCTGGTCTCATGGTTTATCTGTTGTAATTCTGGTATTCATTCTGCATGCATAGTTCACTAACCGCAGATTAATTATATCTTATTAGTAAACCAATAAACCTCTTCAATTTTGATTTGGTTTAAACTACAAAACAGAGTAGTTTTTCCCTCACATGATTAGTTGTTAGTTTGGATTTTTTCTCCTATTGTGTCCAGGGATTCTAATGAACCTAGACATCAAATAAAGACATGGAACAAGCTGTTTTCAGGTGTTATCAAGATATTTTATTATTATTATTATTTAAATTACTTTGCAATTAGTAAGACATTGCTTTAAGAATGTACTGGGTGCATGTAAAAGAAAACATTATTTTATTTACTCATTTGATGTTAATCAGATCAATGTTTTATCTTGTTTTCCATTTTTTCAATTTATTGATGTTTTAAAGATATTAGAATTGCGTAAGTATTTTTTTCACAGTGAATTCTACAAAAAAGACATTAAACCAAATTCTTTAACTGAAGTGTCAATACTCAATGAGTACCTCAGAACATGACTTATACTTCAGTTTGCATTTACATTACATTTACATTTACATACATAGTAATGTATGTAAATTGTATTATCACATGCATTTCCTTAAATATTTATTGTCAATGATTATACTAAGCTTTTTATTTCAGAGAAATACTTTAGTTAATAAACTAGCCTGGCCAAGATTTGCACATACGTGTTTAAGTGCAAGCTGCACTACTACAAGTTCATTCTATAGAAGCCTGCAGCTATGGGGAGAAACACACTTTTTTTCACATTTCTGAGCAGAACAGAGTGGAACCATTACAAGGTATACTGGTAATTAACATCATATAATTTAATATTTCTTCATATGTCTGGTACTCTTACATTAATGGATAGCTGAACTCCACCACACTCCTCCCTCACTCCCTCTCCTCAAAGGAAGAGGGGGAGAAAATACAATGAAAAAGGCCTCAAAGGTTGAGGTAAAGACGGAGATCACTCACCTTATACTGTCACAGGCAAAAAAGATTCAGCAATCTTTTGGGAGGTTAATAAAAGGGAGATTAATAAAAGGTTTTTGCCTACTACTAATAGACTAGAGCAGTGAGAAAGTATAAGCAAACTAAAAACACCTTCACCCCCATCAATCCACTTCTGCCTTGTCTCCCCAAGAAGCTCAGGAAACAGGGAATGTGGGTTGTGGTCAGTCCATAACTGTCCTGATCACACAGTAGGCTCAAAGAGAAAATCCCAGTTGCCCAGGAATCTTTGAAGTGATCATGGAATAGCCGTAAGGCAAAGATTTAAAAAAAATTACCAGAAAAGGAAGTGATGCATGCTGAATAATGTATAATAAATTGTATAATAAATTATCAGAAAATGAGAAGCCATATGCCCTGTTAACTAATGGATCCTGTCATTATGGGAAAGCATCAGAGGTGGAAGACTGCTGTATGGAGTCTCATATGACAAATTGCAGGAAGTACTGAAAGAGGTGAATTGAGTCAATTTGCAGAATTGAAGGCCATCCACATGGCTTTAGGTATTGCTGAATGAGAAAAGTGGTCTGTGCTCTATCTCTGTACTGATTCATGAATGGCAGGAAATGCCCTGTGGAGGTGGTTATAGCAATGGAAGCAGAGAAACTGGCAGCACAGAGGCAAACCCATCTAGGCTGCTGCATTATGGCCATATATTGCTGCCATGGTAGAGAACCCAGCTGTAAAAGTACTCCATGTAGATGCTCATGTGCCCAAGAGTTGGGCCTCTGAAGAACTTGCAAACAACCAGCAGGCAGATCAGGCTGCTAAAACTGAAGTGGCTTATGTGGGTCTGGACTGACAACATAAGGGTGAATTGTTACAGCTCAGTGGACCACTGACACATCAGGCCATCAAGGAAGAGATGCAATATGTAGATGGGCTTGTGATTAAGCATAGACCTGACTATGAACTCTGTTGCCCAAGTTATCCAAGGATCTGAAACATGTGCTGCAATCAAGAAAGCCAAGTGGAAAAAGAAAGCCTCTCTGGTATGGAGGAAGATGACTTAAATATAACTATGGGGAGGCCTCATATACTGATTATATCACACTCTCAAATCCACAATGGAAAGTACCATGTCCTTACAGTGGTGGAAGCAACCACCAGATGGCTGGAAACATATCTTGTGCCGCATGTCACCGTCTAAAACACTACCTGCAGTCTTGAAAAACAAGTCTTATGGTGACATGGCATGTCAGAAAGAACTGAGTCAGATAATCGGACTCATTTCAGAAACACCCTCATAGATATCTGGGCCAAAGAACATGACATTGAGTGGATATATCACATCCTGTATCATGCACCAACCTCTGGGAAAATCAAACAATACGATGGATTGGTAAAGACTACGCTGAGGGTAATGGATGCTAGGACATTCAAACATTGGGATGATACACATTTAGCAAAGGCCACTTGGTTAGTCAACACAAGGAGATCTGTCAGTCAAACTAGCTCTGCACAGTCAAAATTCTTATGTAGTGTACAAGGAGACTAAGTCCCTGTAGTGCATATAAAGAACATGCTTTGGAAGTGTAGCGGGTTTACGTAGCAAGGTTTTGTAAATGTGGGGCTCCGGGAATGGCTTCTGTGAGCAGAGCCCAGCAGCTGCCACATGTCAGATCAGCGCCAGCTCCAGCTGCTTCCAAAAGGGACCTGCTGCTGGCCAGAGCCGAGCCAATAAGCGATATTGTTTGTGCCTCTGTGAAAGCATATTTAAGAAAGGGATAAAAAAATAAATATCCTTGCAGCACAACATCATCTGGGAGAATGAGGAGTGAAAAGGGTCCTGCAGAACAAGGTCAGTGCAGAAGGAGGGCAGGAGGTGCACCAGGCACGCAGAAGAAGTTCCCCTGCGGCCTGTGGAGAGGCCCCTGGTGGAGCAGGCTGTCCCCCTGCAGCCCATGGGTCCCACATGGAGCAGATCTCCACGCTGCAGCCCGTGGAGGAGCCCCCGGTGGAGCAGGTGGATGTGGCCTGGAGGAGGCTGCGGCCCATGGAGAGCCCCCGTGGGAGCAGGCCCCAGGCCAGAGCTGCAGCCTGTGGAGAGGAGCCCATACAGGAGCAGGGGGTCTGGGCGGAGCTGCCACCCGTGGGGGACCCGTGCTGCAAGAGTCCATTCCTGAAGACAGCCTGCTCCACTGTGATCCCCTCTACAGGCTTCAGGGGAACTTCTGCTCCAGTGCATGGAGCACCTCCTCCCCTCTTTCTTTGTTGACCTTTGTAGTCTGCAGGGCTGTTTCTCACTCCTCTCTCCCAGCTGCTGTTGCACAGCAGATTTATTCATTTCTTAAATGCACACTCACAGAGGCACCAGCATTGCCCAGTCACTCAGCTTTGGCCACTGTTGGGTCCCTTCTGCAACTGACTGGAACTTTTTTCTAACATGGAGCAATTTCTAGACTCTTTTCACAGAGGACATCTCTGCAGCCCCTGTGCTACCAAAACCTTGCCACATAAGCCCAATACAATTATTATCAGTGGATATTCTTTGAGTTCCTTCTTCCCTTACAAATCATGACTATTAAAACATTAAAACTAAATCAATTTAATTACATGTTCAAATCAAATGTTGTGATATTTATAATTACATTATTATTTCAAATTATGCTTGCATTACAAGCATTCTTCCACTATTCTGGAATACTCTCCTCTTAACAAGATGCACCTGATGATGTTAAATACATGTCTGATCTTGCACCATCCTGCCTATCTTTTTATGTCTATTAAATTATGTTGTGGGTGCTGCCTCATCATTTTCTAGAAAATTATATCATATTTTCTCCAGGTTACAAATGTTGCAGAACAATAATGTAAGAATCATAGAATAAGTGAAGGGACTGATAAGGATCACTGAGTCCGACTCCTGACTCCACACATGATCATCCAATAATCAGACAATCTGAAAGCGTTGTCTAAATGCTTCTTGAACTTGTGCAGGCTCGGTGCTGTGACCAATTCCCAGGGGATCCTGTTCCAGTACCCAACCACCCTCTCAGTGAAGAAACTTCTTTTAACATCCAGCCTGAACTTCCCCTGATGCATTTTCATGCTGTTCCCTTGGGTCCTGTCCTGGTTTCAGTTAGAACAGAATTAATTTTCTTCCTAGTAGCTGGTGGAATGTTGTGTTTTGGCTTAGGATGAGAAGAGTGCTGATAACACCCCAATGCTTTAATTGTTGCAGAGCAGTGCTTATACTAAGCCAAGGACATCTCAGCCTTTTGCTCTGTCCTGCCAACGGGCAGGCTGGGGGTGCAGTAAGAGCTGGGAGGGGACAGACCCAGGACAGGTGACCCAAACTAGCCAAAGGGGTATTCCATACCATCTGACGTCATGCTAAACAATATATAGGGGTGGCTAGCCGGGGGGAGGGGGCCGGACTGCTCGGGGTTAGGCTGGGCATTGGTCAGCGGGTGGTGAGCAATTGCATTGTGCATCACTTGTTTGTACATACTATTATTACTTTCATATTATCACTATTGTATCATTATTATTATTATTGTTATTATTATTTTTGTTATTATTATTTTCCCTGTCTTATTAAACTGTCTTTATCTCAACTCACGGGCTTCACTTTCCATTTCTCTCCCCCGTCCCAGAGAGGGAGGGGGGAGGGTGAGCGAACGGCTGCGTGGTGTTTAGCTGCCGGCCGGGTTAAACCACGACAGGTCCTATTGCTGGTCACCAGAGAGATAAGCACCTGCCCCTCTGCTCCCCATCATGAGGAAGCTGCAGGCCACCATGACATTTCCCCCCAGTCTCCACTTCTCTAGGCTGAACAAACCAAGAGATGACAGCCATTTCTCATACGTCTTGCTTTCTAGACCCTTCATTACCTTCATAGTCCTCCTTTGGACACTCTCTAGTAGTTTTATGTCCTTTTTATTTTGTGGTACTCAAATCTGTACACAGTACTCAAGGTGAGGTTGCACCAGTGCAGAAGAGACAATCAATTCCTGCTCACTTAGGAAGAATTCATAATGTCCAGTTCTAAACACTTGAGCATTCTCAATCCATTTTTTTTTTTTCAGAGATTGCAACAAGAAAAATATTTTTGATCAACTTCATATTTATGTTTGACTGCATAAGGTTTTTTTTATATCTTCCTCAAGACATAAGAAACTAGCTAAGCTAGTGCTCTCCCTGTGACTATAGAGGAAGTTCTCTAAGATATTTACCACATAATAATTTCATATTACCCCCCCTTGCCACACTAAATTTTCACATCCACTTCACTGTGCACTCGAAAGTGACTGTAGCTTTAAGTACTTAAGATTTCATCATCTTTCTTGATGCTATTTTCATAACAAAAATTATATGGATCCAACACTCTTGACCTATAGTTTCTATCCCTATATTATTTTCACAGTAATATCCTCATTCTGAAATTGCTGGCATGTGGTTGCCCACACAGTTCTTCTGAAACATTCAAATTCAGGAGAAGAGGAAGCAGATGATAATTATGTTATCTCTTCCATGGTGAATGCAAAAGTTTGTTTTAATTCTAATCACGCTATCCTGGAAATCAAGACTTATACTTGAAGAACAGATGTTTCATGATCTTTTTCTTCACAGCAGAAACAGTAAAATATCACAATAAAACAATTAAGTCTCAATGCTAACCCCAGCCCCATCAAAAAAATATGCAGAAAAAAATCAACAAACTACAATATAATCCCCCCCCCAAAACTATACAATTTAGTTTCCCATAGTCACTCTTATAATATCTATTAAAAACTGCTTGGAAAACAAACAACAACAACAACAAACACACCAAAACAATACAAATACAAAAATCTAAACCTTTGCTATCTCTAAGAAATAAAATACAACTCCAAAAATACAATTGAAAGAGCTCAAGGGTTAAGATGAGGGCAGGCAGATCACTCATGTATTACAGTCATGGGCAAAGCAGACTCAGTGTAGGAAGAATAATGTAATTTATTGCCTGTTTCTACTAGACTAGAGTAGTGAGAATTTAAAAGTAAACTAAATCACTGAGGTGATCAGCTCTGGTGTGGGTGCATTCTGCAGCACAGTGGAGTATTGCAGATACAGGGAGGTTCCTGCAAAGCAGAAACTCCAGAGGAGTGCAGACACCTGCCAGGAGCTGGCAGCTCTCCCAAGAGAGTCTCGTGAGGCACAGGCAGGACCAGGAGTAGTGGCAGCCACCCCCCATACATACAAAATAAAGCCCTAGAGAATGACAGCAACCAGGGCGTGGTGTGGCAGTTCACAAGGGAGGACACCTCTTTCACTGAGGGCCATTCCACTGGCTGAGAGGGAAACTCAAAGCACTTATGGCTGAGGTGATCAGCTTTGGTGCAGGCACATTCCACAGTGGAGTGGGGGATCACAGCATTCAGGGGGGGTTCCCAAAAAGCATCCCTGGGAAGACCAGAGTAGGCTAACAGGCCTTGGTGCATCTGCTAGGGCATGGCATGGCAGTTCATGTGGGAGAGAGCCCCAGAACTGAGAGTTCTGGAACTCTCAGTGCCTGCTGGAGTTCCAGAAGCACTTGGACAATGCTCTCAGACATCTGGTTTGATATTTAAATGGTCCTGCATGGAGTCAGGAGTAAGACTCAGTGATTCTTGTGGGTCCCTTCCAACTCAAGATATTCTATAATTCTACAATAAAAACACCTTCCTACCCATCCACCCCCTTCTACCTCCTCCCCTGAAGCCATGCAAAAGAACAAGTAATGGGGATTGCTGTCAGTCCATAACTCTTCATAATATGCTACTCCTTCATGGACATTCTCTTCTCCTCCAGTGTGGGGTCCCTACCTTGGGATGCAGTTCTTCCTGAACTGATTCTATATGGGCTTCCTGCTTCCACGAGATTTTCTGCTCCATCATGGGCTCCTCTCCACAGGCTGGCCTGGAGTCTGCTCAATGGATCACAGCCTTCTTCAGGCTTTTTCTATGGACTGCAGTATGGAAATCTGCGGTGCTGTGGTACACCACAGGCTTCAGCAGAACACCTGCTCCAGTGCCTGGAGCACCTCCTCCTGTCTTTCTTCCCTGACCTTGGTGTCTGCATTTCCCTTGACATTTTCTTACTGTTCTCTCTCAGATGCTCTGCACAGCATTTTTTTCCTTTCTTAAATTAGCTCTCACAGAGGCACAACAAGCATTGCTCATTTGCAGAGCTTTGGCCACTATCAGGTCCCTTTTGGAGCCAGCTGGAACTGGCTCTTATCTAACATGGAACAGATTTCAGACTCTTCTCACAGAGGCCCTGCAGCCCCTGTGCTACCAAAACCTTGCTACATAAACCCAGTTCAAGTCTGGGCTGCCTTGTGCTTGACACAGCCAGTTCTAGACAGCTCCAATGGTCCCACAGTGGTCCCCCACAGACAGGGCCGTGCCATAAACCAGGTGTGGTTGCCTTGCACAAAGCCCATGGAAGAATGGGAGCCAGGCAGCATGGAATGTAGGAAAAGGGGTGAAAAACAGCCCTGGGAGCACTGAGAGACAAGGTATCATTGAGAGATACCCTGTAGCCCATGTGGAAGACAATAGCATATAGTTTCTGTAGACCATGGAGGAGCACATGAGAGCAGCTATCCACACTGCAGCCTGTGGCAGATCCCACACCAGAGAATCAAGATGTTCCTTGAAGGAAGATGCAGCCTGTAGAGAACTAATACAGGAGCAGGCTCCTGGCTAAAACTGCAGCCCGTGGAGGAGCAGGTGATCTGTCGGGAGCAGCTGCCCATGGGAGACCCATGCTGGAGCAGCCTGTTCTTGAAGGATACAGTCTGTGATACAGACCCTGAAGAACTGTAGTTGTTAGGAAGCCCACATAGGATCAATGGCATACCATGGGAGGGACCCCATGCTGGAGCAGGGGAAGAGAGTAACCATGAGGGAACATCAGAGACAAAGAATCATGGGCTGACCACAACCTCCATTCCCCACTCACCTGCATTGCTTGGGGAAGGGGGCCAATTGGGAGTGAAGGACTAAAGTTGAGCCTAGGAGGAAGCTGGGATGGTGGGAAGTTTTTTGTTTTGTTTTGTTTTGTTTAATTTTGTTTGTTTGTTTTGTTTCTCACCATCTTACTCTATTTTTAACTGGCAGCAAATTAAGTTAATCTTTCCCAAGTTGAATCTGTTTTACTCATGACAGTAATTGGTAATCGATATCCCCACCCTTATGTCAACCTATGAGATTTTTGTCTTACTTTCTCCCCCTTTCCTGTTGAGGAGGTGTAGTGGGAGAGAGGCTGTTTGGGAGACTGGCAGATGGCCAAGGTCAACCCAACACATATTCTTATATCCTTTCTTTGTGTAAGGAAATAAAACACCTTCCTGCATTTATTTTGTGGAGGTGAGGAAGCTGTTCTCTCAGACAGATCTCAAAGTATACGAAAAAAAATGTTTCTTAAATTTTGTTAGCTATCATTCTTAAGAAATATATATATATCATTTTAAACCGATCTTAATTATAAACCAGGTTTTATCTCAGTTTAATGTCTATTAAAATACTGTAAATTTCATATAATCGAGGTAGATCATATATATATATTTAGTGTGATGCAGTGTATCATATATGTGAAGGTTATACACATTGGAAGTTTACAAGCCAAAATAAAATACCCTTCAACATAAGACAGGTTTAAGAGATGGAAACAAGAATTGTGATAGTGCTTCCATGAACAAAAAGCAGATTCAGAAGGTTAAAAAAAAAAAAAAAAAAAAAAAGGAAGCTCCAAGCTTTTCTACTACACAGTGGTTACCTCAGGAAAAGACAAACTTGTCAATCTCAACAGGAAACATGAACCAAATGCCTGAATGCCTGTATGATTTTATTTATTTCACAATATTTAGTACAATATTCTGGATCTGGACAGTATATGTGATGAAGAATGTAATGATTTTGAGTTAATGTTGCAAAACACTGGGAATCAGCTTCCAGGGCACTGAGGAGAAGGTAAAATGCTGTTAAAAGTAGGAATGGGTATTAACTGAAGTTGAATAATAGGATGATAAACTCAAATCAATAGTGAAATATACCCCATATTTTCTTTATTGTGCATTGATTGTGAAATGGTTCAAATGTAAGCTGTTGCTACTCAACACAAATAAAAATAAATTTTATTGTGTTGAAAATAATAATAAAAAAGTGTTGAAAATAAAAGGTATTGAAAGGCAAATAAGGGTATTAGAAAAAAAAAGTGATAAATGTTTTTGCATGCTGGTTCAGAAGACTTTTTAGATCAGCTGGATGTTGGATTAAAAAATCTTAATAAATAAATAAATAAATAAGCTCATTAAATCATATCAAAATATACATGAATAAGGAAACTGAAAAGACTATGAGATGGAATTAATGCATATTGAAGTATATAACTTGCATCCCTGGATAACAGTGCAGCTGAATATCGTACTAGAGGAATGGGTTTATTTCCTGTCTGTGTTATCATAACCAACTTTTTTAAATTCACTTGCAACAGTTATGATACTAGAACTATTTCTGGACTTTTTCAGTCTTTCAGTTAACTGGAATTACTATGTGTGTCTTAAATTTAAGATATATTTTTGTGATATTTGAGTCAGAATTAACATAAAGAACTGCAAATAGCTTTATAGATCAGATGCTTGATGAAATCTATTATTTTTTTAATTGTTGCAATTATATGGATTACTGAAGCAAATATGGGCTGATTAAAGTGTCTCAAATGGAGAGAAAGCCTATATATTTTTATTATTATTATTATTATTTTTTCTCCTCAGGGCAAGGGATACATTTTTAAGCTAATCAACCTAGGATAGCTTTACAGTAAAAGAAACGCAAGCTTACACAAAGGCAGCCTTAAATATCTTGTTCACACTTAGCTGTTTTAGATGCCTAAGTTAGACTGGATAGTCTTATCCAAAGTGAGTCCGAAGAATATACTATTAAAATTAGTAATACAGGAGAAGATGATTTAAAGTAATGCAAAATTAGGAAAGAATATTAAATATTAAACAAATGGTGGTAAACATTAGAAACCAGCTGTTAGAAAGAAGTATAATGAATAGACTGAATCAGTGGTAGGATTAGTACACAGAAATCCTTTCATCAAAAGGCAATAACTGTTCACATTGTAGAAACTAGAAATGAATTACTAATGACCTGCATATCTAACCTTTGACTTCTCTTGCTACCCAAGTTTTGACTTCTCTTGCTACCAAAGTTCATATTCTTGTACTATATTATCATGTGTATTCTGTGGTCAGAGAGCTATTACTTTGATGTTATACAGTACAGTATAAGCTTTCATCTGTTCTGTATAATCACAGAGCTATCCCTGATGATATATTTACATAAAACATATTTATAGTATAATTTCAACTGCGAAGTTGAGCAAAACTCTCTGAAAATCCTTGCAAAACCTTAGAAGTTATTTTTGCTGATGATGGTAATGAATGTTTTATAACACAAAATTTGGATTTTTTTTTGATTGTCTGGCTTTCCAAAATTGAAATGAATATGTATATGCATTTCTATTTCATGCTGTGCTGTTTCTAGCCTAATTGCATTTCTACTGTGACTTGACTGTTATTTCTGCAGTACTTTAAAAAAAAAAAAAAGTGTGTGCACATATACATATTTGTATATATACAGACATATATTTCTCATAGAAGATTTTTTAATGAAATTTTAAAATATATATATACTTTTTTCTGCTGCTACTCCCAATAGAAAAAAAAAATAAGAAAAAAAAATATGATAACATCAAACAAAATATCAACATTTAAATGTATGTAAAAATAAAAGTATGGCTGAATTTTGCACAGATTTCTAATTGTGAAAGTTGTTTTAGAAGGAAAAAATTATTTTCAGAAAGTTCATTATGAGAATGAATTATATATTTTGGTAAGAAATCAGGTAGCAACAGATCTGTTAATCATAGAAACCGTTAGGATGGAGAGTGGCCTGAGAAGGACCTGGTGCTGGTGGATGAGAAGCTCAACATGAGCTGGCAATGTGCACTTGCAGGCCAGAAATCCAACCATATCAGGATATGGTTGCAGGATATGGCTGCATCAAAAGAAGCATGGCCATCAGGTCAAGGGAGGTGATTGTACCCCTCTGCTCTGGTCTGGTGGGATGCTACCTGGAGCCCTGCATTCAGCTCTGGGGCCCCAGCACAAGAAGGACATGGATGTATCAGAACGAGTCCAGAGGAGGGCCATGAAGATGATCAGAGCACCTCTCCTGTGAAGACAGGCTGAGGGGGTTGCGGTTGTTCAGCCTGGATAAGAGAAGACTCTGGGAAGACCTTACAGCAGCCTTCCAGTAATTAAAGGGTGCCTACAGGAAATCTGGGGAGGGGCTGTTCGTCAGGGATTATAGTGATAGGACAAGGAGTAATGGCTTTAAACTAAAAATGGTAGATTTAGATTAGACATGAGGAAGAAGTTGCTCTGAGGGTTGTAAGGCACTGGAACAGGTTGCCCAGAGAAGCTGTTCCTGGTGTGTTCCTGTTCTATACCTGAAAGTGTTCAAAGACAGGTTGGATGGGGCTTTGAGCGATCTGGTCTAATGGAAGGTGTCTCTACCCATGGCAGGGAGCTTGGAATTAGATAATTTTTAAGGTCCTTTCCAACACAAATCATTCTATGATTCTATGATAAAGCGTAGGTTCACACGCACATGCAAATTCTAAATATATCCAGTATGAGTTTGTTTTGATATGGTAGATATGATATTCAGCTATACATGTAGCTGTTCTTTAAATAGCTCTGAGAAAGCTTTGGTTTTTGGTTGGACCAGATGATCTGGAAGGTCTTTTCCAGACTTAATGATTCTATGTTTCTATGTATATAGGTATACACAATACGTATATTTTTTCTTGTACAGAAATAATCCTGATTACATTAACACACCAACCAATCATCAGATGGGTGGAAATGTCAAGGGACTAAGGTTTCCTAAAACAAATTACTAGGAAGCAGATACTTCAGAGATTATCATATATTAAACTGATACATTAAGAATGAAAAGTAAAAAAATATTAATAGGAAAAAAATATACTTTTCTTTCAAATAAAATATCTTTATTCCAAAGAATGGTAGAATTCAAAATGAAATATAATTTTGTACTTAATTTGATAACACAGTTTTCATAGAAGAGCTGGAGTTCAGTCAGTGATGTTTGTAAAAACAGATTAAATCACTTTTCAGATTTAGAGGATATTTATTCTATTGGAATGAAAATACTATCTTTCTTCCTTATTGAAAGCACATATCATTATTAATTATTGGATACACTATTTTGCCTGTTGCAAAACTCCTGGTGACCTCAGAGAAGTGAGGATTTTTTGTTTATTTTCATAAGCATTTTCACAAGCATCTTCCATCACATACTGTGCAGATTCACTTTGTATAATTTGGAATTTACATTATTGATATGATCAACATATATAAAAAACTATGAATAGGGTAGGAAAAGCTGCTGTATCATACTTATTTCAGAGAACAAACCCAATTATTTTATGCTTTTTATCTCTCAACTATGAGAAAAAAAAACCCTCTCCCTCCCCCCCCCCCAAAAAAAGCCCATCACCACCACCAAGACATTTTCTTGCACATAGGTAAATTCAGTGATTTAAAACTACCGATTATTAAGTAGTAGGTAACATATGAGACTAAATATATCTTTAGTTACCTCACTCAGTAAAGATTTGTAACGAAGGTGTTTTTGTTTGTTTGTTTGTTTGTTTATTTTATTTTATTTTATTATTACCATCATTAGTGAAAGCTAAAGCTAAATCATGAGCAGAAATTTTTCACATGAGTTGAAACTATGGATTCCTCTCACCTCTTCCTAGCTATCCAAAAGGTAAGTATGGTAACAACAATTTTTATAGCAGCTCTTCTTATATTATTCCATCATGTTAGTTACATTTTATTTGATAGAATACACCATCTTCTTTCTTCCAGCTACTACATCAGAAGTCCCAATGACTACATAAAACTAGGTATTTAGATGGGTAAGTAGCAATGAATGAATCCTTCCTCAAAATACATTCTTTTCTCCAGAGAGTTATATGTAGGTAAATTATATCAGTAAATTCGTACTGTGGAACAGCCCCAGTAAGATGTTATGCCATGCTTTTGATGATGCTGTTAAAGAAATAGCAACTACATATAACTAGGTAGGGGAACTTGTCACTTGAGAGAGTCCTCTGGGCTTGCACTCCAAAATTCAACTCCAAAATAGATGGGAATGGCTTGTGAAAGCAGTGTTCAGGATAGGAAAGTAGTCCTGTGCTACTGGAGTCCTTTCAATCCAGATGTGCTTTCAAAGACAGAAGTCTAATGTATCTTAACCAGGCAGCAGCTGGGAATACAGTAACTTAGATAATGAAAAACAGTACTTTATCAACTTTAAGTTTCATTTTTATTTTTATCTCTGTCCCAAAACTTAGTCTTGAAGATCTTTGATTCTATAAACTCTAAGAGAGATGTACAGCTTTACTCTCATGAGTCATCTGATTTAATGCCTGGGATTCTTCTCAAAAGAAAATACCTGAAGGCTTTGATTCTGATGAATGAAATGTCTGCTGGTTTAGGAGATAAATTTGAAACATATTCTTTAGTATGCAATTGCATAACAGATATAAATATATCAATAAAGGGGCTCTAAATCTACTAATATGCTTAAACTGATGAAACTAAACTACATCGTTGATCTGTAAGTGCTAAAGCTTGTGGAAAACATATTCAAATCACAAATCTGTAGCGCTATACAGTAAATAAGCAAAAATTCATTTCATGGTATTTCAATTTTATGGTATTGTTTGAGACACTCTGTAGGTTGCTATTACTTCTACCATAAAAATGTAATATTATAGTGTTGGCTGGTAGTGTGGATCTAGTTAAAAGTCTGCCAGTTTTTCCATTATAAACCTCTATTTTTAAAGGCCTAGAATTCCGCAATAAAATTTTCTTCAGACAAGCATGTAAACCACTTTCACATACATGCACTAAACAATACAGGCACACTTAAAGTACATGGCCATAATTTTCAAAGGTAAACCTAAAAACAAAAATACAAAAATGAGACAAAACAAATGCCTGGATTCAAAAGGAGGCAAAATTGGTGAAGCAACATTAAGAGCTTGTAATTTAACCCGTTCTATAATGAAATGCTAGAAAATATTTTTTCTTTTTGTCTCTGTAGCATGATGAATTGCAAGGAGGAATTGGAACATAGGAACAGTGGTGGTCTGGCGGCTAGCAAATGTGACACCCATCTACAAGGAGGGCCGGAGGACTGACCCGGGAAACTACAGGCCTGTCAGTTTGACCTCAGTGCCAGGGAAGCTCATGGAGCAGATTATCTTGAGTGTCATCATGCAGCACTTAAAGGGCAACAAGGAGATCAGGCCCAGTCAGCATGGGTTTATGAAAGGCAGATCCTGCTTGACGAACCTGATCTCCTTCTATGACAAAGTGATGCGCTGGGTGGATGAGGGAAAGGCTGTGGATGTGGTCTACCTTGACTTCAGCAAGGCTTTTGACACCGTCTCCCGCAGCATTCTCCTCAAGAAACTGGCTGCCCTAGGCTTGGACTGGTGCACGCTTCGTTGGGTTGGAAACTGACTGGGTAGCCGGGCCCAAAGAGTCGTGGTAAATGGAGTCAAATCCAGTTGGAGGCTGGTCACTAATGGCGTTCCCCAGGGCTCGGTGCTGGGGCCGGTCCTCTTTAATATCTTCATCGATGATCTGGATGAGGGCATTGAGTGCACCCTCAGTAAGTTCTCAGATGACACCAAGCTAGGTGTGTGTGTTGTTGTCTGCTCGAGGGTAGGAAGGCTCTGCAGGAGGATCTGGATAGGCTGCACCGATGGGCTGAGGTCAACTGCATGAAGTTCAACAAGGCCAAGTGCCGGGTCCTGCACCTGGGGCACAATAACCCCAAGCAGAGCTACAGGCTGGGAGATGAGTGGTTGGAAAGCTGCCAGGCAGAGAAGGACCTGGGAGTGATGGTTGATAGTCGGCTGAATATGAGCCAGCAGTGTGCTCAGGTGGCCAAGAAGGCCAACAGCATCCTGGCTTGTATCAGAAACAGTGTGACCAGGAGGGCTAGGGAAGTGATCGTCCCCCTGTACTCGGCTCTGGTGAGGCCACACCTCGAGTACTGTGTTCAGTTTTGGGCCCCTCGCTACAAGAAGGACATTGAGGTGCTTGAGTGGGTCCAGAGAAGGGCAACGAAGCTGGTGAGGGGCCTGGAGAACAAGTCCTACGAGGAGCGGCTGAGGGAGCTGGGCTTGTTCAGCCTGGAGAAAAGGAGGCTCAGGGGCGACCTTATTGCTCTTTACAGATACCTTAAAGGAGGCGGTAGTGAGGTCGGGGTTGGCCTGTTCTCCCATGTGACTGGTGATAGAATGAGGGGGAATGGGCTTAAGTTGCGCCAGGGGAGTTTTAGGTTGGATGTTAGGAAGAACTTCTTTACCGAAAGGGTTGTTAGACATTGGAACAGGCTGCCTAGGGAAGTGGTGGAGTCACCATCCCTGGAAGTCTTTAAAAGACGTTTAGATGTAGAGCTTAAGGATATGGTTTAATGGGGACTGTTTGTGTTAGGTTAGAGGTTGGACTTGATGATCTTGAGGTCTCTTCCAACCTAGAAATTCTGTGTGATTCTGTGATTCAAATACTCAGGGAGGAATCAGTGGATAAAGATGAGCCCCAAATTCTTCCCACCCATCTATTCTGCCTGCTTTACCTACTCCATTAGAAATAGGCTGCTTGATCTTTTCCACTGTATTTTAATGAATAATCATCACTTTCTCTAGCTAGTTTTTCCACACTCTTTACTGTTGTACATTTACAGTGAAATAGGGGTGAAAATACAGTGAAAAAAATGTAAAAATAAAAACAGATTTAGAATTAATTTACTTGGAAACCAAAAACCCTTAGAGAATTCTGATTGTATTTATTTATATTTATTTATTTATTTTCATGAAAGGTAATTTTGAATGCAATTATGTTTAAATCATTTTCAAGCAAAAATACTATGCTGTTTTATACTGAATCAAAACACTGGTTTGAAAATCTTCCTAGCACAAACTGCTTTAAAAAGGAAATATTTTATTTTATTTTATTTTTATTTTATTTTATTTTATTTTTATTTTATTTTATTTTATTTATTTTATTTTATTTTATTTTATTTTATTTTATTTTATTTTATTTATTTTATTTTATTTTATTTTATTTTATTTTATTTTATTTTATTTTATTTTATTTTATTTTATTTTATTTTATTCCTAGCTACATTGTAAATTCTTTGTAAAGTGCAATTTTAAGAGTAGAAGAGTGGTAAGGAAACTGTTGGTCTTCAGTTTTCAATGTTGGTATGCTTATAGTCAATATCTAGCATCATCTTTTTTGACGTAAAGGTCATCTAGCATCACACGAAAGGTGATATTCATGCTATAATGCTTCTTAAATCATGTTCAATGCTTCTTAAAAACAAAGAAAAAACTTTGTCAAATGTGAAATTACTTGGAATAAAGCTCTTAACTTCACATGATTTCAAGAAAAGTTTCTTTCTTAGCCAGAAAACCAGAGCACAAAAATATAAGACAAAAATTTTCCATAACAGTTTCTGCAAAAGTTACTTGATAAAGTTATTTTGCTTCATCTTTGGAGAAAAACCCAAACTCTTTAATTTAATGGCCTTATAATATGTCCAGACTGATTAGCACAGTAATCCAGACTAATTAATTAATAAAGCAATATTTTATTTTAGAAAAAAATAGATCACTACTACAGATCACTACTACTACAGTACTTTGAGATGGTAGTTAATTTTCATATGAGGTTTTACTTTATTGTGGGAAAGTAAATGATGGTGATGACTGAGACAGTATATGAAAGGTCTTCTTGGCTCCTTCAGGCAATGTACAAGCTGTAAAGAACAACAAATTGTCTCATCTCATTGTTTCCAGCCAATTCACAATAATGTTGAGTATTTTTTGTATGCAGAATATCACTATTTCAATATAGAATAAATATTTTAATACACTAATGGACTATTGACATATACCTCCTCTATCTTGGATAGAAGTAAACTTCTGTAATAATTCCTATTGTCTAATTCAGTGAAGATTTATGGGCAAGTATTGAAGTTAAATCTGAAAAGAACCATTTTCAGATTAGAGAGAGGAAAGAGAAAAACAGGAGAGTCATTAAAAGTGGGACTTCCTTCAGTATTCTACCCTTCTCCTGGACAAGCAGGTGAAAAACTAAAGGCAGATTTAAAGTTTAGAAGCCATTTCTGGTAACAAACTAGAAAGATAATCTTGGGAAAGAACAACTCAAAGCCAGCTATCAAAACACATCAAGGACAGTATATATTTTGATCTTAAGAAGACAATTATTTTAGATAAAATAAAGAACAAACAGCGTTTTCATCATTTTGTCTTTTATACAGAAGAGTATTTAATTTCAGCACAGGAAAGGTCTATTGAAAATCAAGCAAACTCTTACAAATATGGTAAAATCAGGGTATTCATATGAAAAATCTGACTTCCATGAGATAGGAATTTTTGATGAAAAAATAAATCTACTGGAAAATTATATGATCACCGTAGAAGGTATCTTCATGTAGAGAAGTTCAATGTACATCCCAGTTCCCTGAGAATGCAGTTCACGCCCTTATGAGTTAGACCATCTGCTAAACCAAAATGGATAATTCAATAGTCTGTACTTTTTTTATTGTTCTGTAGCTCATACTTTGAAATGTCTTCTCTATTGAATTATTGTAAATTATGATTTTTTTTTTTCAGTTGGACTACAAAAATTAATAGTGGTAAAACAAACCCCAGTACTTTTTAATTTGAAAGAGGTAATTGCCCCTGTAAGCAATCAAACTTTACATTTGTGAAGTCGTTTCAATCTAAAGATCTCAAAGACACGTGAGAACATTCATTAATTCAGCCTCACAGCCCTCCTGAGAAAAAGAGGTTGCAAATAAATTCCAGGTATCCATGTCAAATATTCTACACCAATAATAGTTTTATCATGGAAAGATGCCATGACTGGAGACAAAAAAAAAAAAAAAAAAAAAAAAAAAAAAAAAAAAAAAGAGGGGAGGGGAGAGGAGTATTCAGGAGAGTAATGGAGTAATGAGTTGCTAAAGACTGCACAGCTGAACACCCAAAGAGATCACTTGATGACTTGTGAGTGCCAGAACAAAATATGGAACTGTGGAAAGCCTAGGACATGACTAGGCCAGCAATTCTTCATGCAGAAGTTGTAGCAAATTAGATATATTTGCTAATATTTGGAAATGCATGAAATTATCTTATTGAACATGCATATTAAATTAAATAAATCAAAATCATAATTATCTCTATCTAGCAAAGATTTAAGAAGGCACAAGTGAGTAAGGAAATAATTTAAACATGAATCACAAGAAATATCCTAATAAACAAATACAACATGTAGCAATATAGCACAAAAAGTGTTCTTCTGGAAATATTAAAGTGTTTGTGTCCTCTGTTCCGTGCCTATACTCACCAAGTTTATTTTAAAGGACAAGGACAAATCACTGTTTTGGGTACACAAATATTTCTTTTATAATCATATTCTTACATGTAAAGCGAGATTTTCAACTCAGGGCTTTTTTACTTTCTCTGAAATTGAAGGAGATGACCAGTCATGCACAAGCAGTATACAACTTAAGAAGTGCTTTGACAGTCTCCTTCTCCAGATTTGGGAGGGATTTATGTTCGGCAAATTTTGATTCTACCCAGGGATTGTTCCTGTTGTGCTGTGATTGTTTTTTTGTCGTCGTTGTTGTTTGTTTGTTTTGTTTTTGTTTTTGCTTTCCATTTAAATTGGGCAACATTTTGGGGCATGGCGGCAGATTTTGTTTTGTGCAAGTCTGTGTTTGCACAGCATATGTGCATAAAAACATCCACCTGTTCATTAACAGATGATGTAAATTTGTTTAGATACTTGTTTTCTGCTTAATCATTTAATTGAGAGCATAATACTCATGCTGTGCCAGAGTGGTCTGAATGAAATCCTGAGTACATGAACTCTTGTTCTTGCCAGCAGTGTCAATAGAGTTTATTAATGATTCAGTGCTAGCCATGACACCTGGACAACTACTGAACAATAACAGAAATTCAATCATTACTAAGAGACTTACAAAATAAACTTTCTGACAAGACAGTGGTTATCTCACAAAACAGTGATTGGTGCCCTGCTTGAAATACTCTTCAGTGTCTACATGGAAGACTTTTTTTTTTTTTTTTTTTGTTAAGCCCATTTTCACATATCAACTCTTATTATTAGGACTGATAGCAACTGGCTACAGAGTTATTTCATGAATATTGGAACATTTAACATTTTTCTTTCTGGTTCCAGGATCTGAAGAAAAAATACACTTGCATCTTTAGCTTGGGTTATGTTAGCACATACTGAAAATGGGAACACACAATGTTAAAATCTTTACTACTTCAGTTAGCCAAGTCTATACTGCCATGCTGGGAGGATGACAGACCAGTATTGGTCTTTTTAAACTAAAATGTTTCACAGTGAGAAGGATCGTTCATATTTGCTTTTTCAAGCTCCTTTCTGAACTGGAAGACTGCCGAGAATCTGTATTTTTTCACCTGTGATTTGAAGTGGGAGTGTCCTCAAATCACACTTTGAGGTTTTTGCATCTGAAGTTTTGTACCAATTGACTGCTGGATGTTGTGTCAGAAGAATGAGAGCTTCAAAGGATGTGGCTCAAAAAATACAGAAAAGAGCAAAAACAAATCTCTATAGTTTCTCTTAGCACAGGTCAGAAGAGTGACAGAAAATTAAATATAGATTCACCTACCATCAAATAGATAAAGTATTTTTAGTAGTATTCTCTCCTATGAGCAGAAATATCCTCAAAGCTGCTCCAAGTTTAATGTTCTGAATGTCTCTTTATTTATAATTAAGATTTTTTCTCCCCTTCTGGAAGCTTTCAGTAATGCATATTTCTGTACAATTTCTCCTAAAACATTCCTCCTAAAGTCACTGTTCAGCTATGGTGTTATATTCAGAATGAATAAAATAAATTTCCTAGTTAAACAAAACAGATACAGCAACAATAGCTATCTAGTAAAACATACCAAACCACTATCAATTGTTGTGGCATCCTGTGGTTGGTGGTCAAAACCTGATATTCTAAAGCAGAAAACTGTATAGTGCATTATGTTTGTGGTCATTAATGAGCCTCTGTATTGAGTGAAGAGAGAAATGAGAAAGTATTTCTTAACAGCTTTACAGAAAACGTTTGGAAAGGTACACCTTAAAAAATATTCATAATGTGAAGATTGCTACATGATTTTTATTTATTTATTTATTTATTTTCCTGCATCATGAGGAGCTTTAACATTTCAAACATATTCTGGCAGTTAAAAGTATGGTTAAGATATATACAGGACCAAATGAAGTATCAGGTAACCCCAGTTCATTGCTCTTAGTGATTTTACTTTGTGATTGCAGATATCTGTGTGTCCTTTACAGGGATAGCACTTGTGTCCATTATCCTTTCTCCTGTCATTCTGTCACTGAGCATTGCCAAGAAGAATCTGTCTCTGTCTTGTTTTCTCCTTCCCATCAGGTCTTCTGTTCTCAAAGTTAAAAAGTCCGGACTGTCTCAGCCTCTCCTCATATGAAAAACACTTAATATTCTCAGTCATCTTTGTGGTCCTTAGCTGGACTCACTGCAGTAGAAAGAATCACCCATTTCTCAGCCTCTTGGGAATGCTTGCTCTAATGCAGTCCAGGATACTGATGGCTAAAAGGACTCATTGCTATCTTAAAATCAGCTTGTTGTCCACCAGGGCACCCAGGGCCTCTTCTGCAAAACTGAATATTTCTTGGGACCATTCTGGGTATGGTTCAGATGGACACTTTTCTAAGATACACTTCTTCATTGTTTAATTTCCTGGAGACAGGACTTTAATCTGTAATTTCCAGGTCAAGGATTTTCTAGCCATTTTTTATTGATTATTTTAGGATGAGCTCACTTGTGTCAGTAATTATAAATACATTGAGGTAAAAATTTGAATTACTGTTTTCTTCAACCTAGAAAGCAACTTTAATCATTGAATTACCAATTCTTTCCCTATCTGTTGTTGTTTCATCCCAGTGGACAGCTGAGCACCACAAAGACATTTGTCTTTGTGTCCCAGGTGAGAGGTAGGTGAGAACTGGAAAGGTGAAAGTGTGTAAACTCATGGGATGAAGTAAAAACAGATTACTAGTGAAAGCAAAAGATGCATGCACGAGCAAGGCAAAAACAGAAATTTATTTGCTACTTCCCATTGGCAGGCAGGTATTCATCCACTTCCATGGAGATAGGTAAATTATGCCGTATGGAACTCCAAGCTTCTGCTTCCTGATTGCACACAAGAAAAGAACCTCTATTATCCAATATGTTGAAATCCATTCTGGGTTATCACTGTAGCTACAGCATTGTCTTTCAGATCCATTAATATTTAGTTAGTCAATTCCTTTGGGAATCCAGTCTTTAATTAATAGTGTGCTCTGCTCTCAACAAAAGAATTGCTGGGAATATGCAGCAATTTTGTGAACTGTTCCACAAATTTAATTGAGATTCTGATGCTGACAGGTTTGCTAATGTCCCGTGCCTACATTGGTTAGAGTACATGCTACTGCCTCTGTGAGCTCCAGTGGAGGAAAGGAGCTAAATAAGTGTTAAATAAGCTGAAGTGTGTATATGCCACATGTGATTTCTCTCGTATTAAAATTAGGAGAAAACTGTACACAGAGGTAACAGTCACAGGTTATCTTTATCATTGTTTACAGCATACACATCACATTCATGTTTCTGCTAATGAAAAAAAGATATAAATGTATCTTCTCCAATAGCTCAAAAGACATCATGGTTTGAGGTGGCCTGCATTTCCTACTGAAGTTAATTGCACAGCCTGTGACTTTCTCTTCCTAGAGAGAAGAAAGTATGCTTGTGTGTGTGTCTTTTTGCAATATGAAATTAAATTGAGGGCTATTTTGTGACTTTATTCATGCTGAAACTTAATGAAAGCACATTATATATGATACTACCTATATGTAGATATACATCTGTCTGTCTACAGCCATTTTAATGTTAAAAAAGAATGGCTAAAATGAAGGATAAAAAATGGACATGTACACTGGAGGAAAAAATGACATGTTTGTCAACATTTATTTAAGGAATTTTTGAAAGCAAATGTATGGACTGGACAAAAGTTGTGATAAACAAAACCAGAAATGTTCCAACTCCTGAATCATTCTGCTTTTATGATGAAATAAATGTTTATGCTATCTTCTAGTATACACCTAACCTCAACATTTCTTCATATTTTGATTTCCAGCAACATTCCAAGAAAGGTATCCAGTTCCTACATAATAATACATAGAAAATTTTAAAAGGTGGGTGGATTGGACTACATTCCTGAAAGTACAGTTCCTATAACCTTTTAAATAAATACCATGTATCCTACTGTCCACAAAACTAAAAAGATATATTTTTCTTACACATGCGCATACACACACACACACACACAAAGAAAAAGCACAAAAGCCAACAGATAGCTAACATAATGTGAAAACCTATTCATTATGCACTCCAAAGAGTGGAGAAGCAGAAAATATCTGAAACGTGCAGGGAAGTAAAATTATTGCCCATGAACCCATAAATTCTTGGAATGCTTTCTGACTACCGATGCACAACATGTTATTTTCAGCTCTTCTTTCACGCTATTTTCTGTTTGCTATTTTATAAGAATACAAAGCTTTTTTGATGATTGCTTTGCAGAACTAACTTCAGGCATGGTTTTTTTTAGTAGGCAAATCCATTTCTTAGTGTCTTATTGTCTTATATTTTATCTCCTTCAATTCTTGGTCTTAATGAAGACTATTAGGTAAATTTATCTACTGTGTATGGAAATGAATGCTATGAACAAGAGTTTTCTTTCTGTGAGAGCAAATGATTTATATCAACAATTTAAAAATCGGTATGGTTAAAAAAAAGATAAAAAAAAATCAATGCCAGGAAGTTTTGTCTAGGTTTTTGGAAAATGTAACAACTACTTCATTTCTGTAAAATCAATTTGAAATGAATGAGCTGATGATTGTATTATGATTAGCTGCAGCCAGGCAAACAATTCAAATAAAATTTATATGGTGGATAGTGACATTATCTTTGTACTTCTTTTGTCTTTGAAGAGATTGCATATTTCAAAATGCAACTGCTTGCAAACTATATTGCTCTGGGCACCATTATTTAAGGAATTGATTATGTCAATTAGCAAGATTTGACCAATAAGCAAATTTATAAGATATAGCTGTGAACTAATTTTTTTTTTAAACTCTATACATCTCACCATTAAATATATTGACCAGCACAGATTTGAAAGATACTTTTCATTGTAACTTATTTTGATAATGACTACACATAATTCACAACAATGCAAATGGTTTAGTAGTGAATTTATTCAAAATTTCTAAATGAACTTATTCAGTTGATCAGTGCATTCCTTTAATTATAACTTCTTAATCTCCTTGATTACCTTCTTTTTCTGGCTAAAAACTCTGCAGGTTCCATCTGCCAGTGATAAGTAATTTGGCTATGTTCTTAGTGATATTTAGTAACTGTTACACTGAGTAGAGCCTATGCAGTGCTGTTGAGGTACAAAGTTCTCTCATATCAGTAATTATTACTACATAATAAATAATTATTAGTACCTACATTACTTACATTACATTATTACTTATGAATTATTATTACTTACATTACATTACATACATTAGTATGTATTAGTATTAGTACATACATAGTACATACATCCTTTATAAACATACAAATTTTAGGAGCTCAAAAACCAAACTCTCAATTAAAAATAAAGAGAAAGAGAAAGAAAAAAAAAAAAGTAAAGAGTAAAAAAAAGAAAAAAGAGAAAAAGTAAAGTATGGAGCACTCCTGTTTTGAAAAGATAAATGGAAAATATTTTGAGTGTGTAAAGAGTCAACTAAATTATATTTCTTAATAGGAGTGAAAGACTGAGTGAAAATTGATTTGGAAGCTACTGTACAGTCAATGTACTGCTTAGATGATGAAGAACAATGAATGGAGGAATGGTGAACTAACCGCAGCTCCCTTCAAACTTGCATTGTCAGTCACAGAAGAAAAAATGAGAGGAGAAAACAAGAATAGAAAGCATGGGGTCGGTTTCTACTGAGTACTCCAAGTGAGATCTGTGAGAGTGTTAGCTGCAAGCTCATATTAACTGTTTAATGCTGTCCAGATAATTCCACTTCAGGAAATTTGAACAACACATTGAGTCTTCTGCACAATATTAACTTGCAAGAATTTTCTCTGTATGCCAATCTTTTTGAATCCCTGTGACATTACAAAATGGCAGGAAAATATATGCTAACATTATGGTCACTTTAGAATCCATTGTTCAGATTTGGTATCTATATCACAGGTTCCTTTCTGTGTACAGTTAAATGTTCCAGGTGAAGATCTTTGGCTTTATTGCAAAATTATTTGGTGATGATTAAATCGATTTGATTTGTTATGCAAAATAATATTTAAAAATGTTTTTATATGGATCTGCTTTTCCCTAGGATAAATTTAAGTAACTTATACTAAAGTTTAACTCTTAATTTGAATTAAGATCCACATTCGTTGTTCTGGTGCATGTGCAAAAATTCAGAAACAGGTATTGTATCAACAGCACCATGTATTTTACTATACAGCTATGAATCCTTATAACACCACTAAATCTTAAATCACCTAGAAAAAAAAAAAAAAAATCAAACCAGGCAAATTGTTCAATGTAAACAGATCTACATACATCTTTTGCAAATTACTTATTTTGTCATAGCTTGAAATTTTGTTCAACAACTCATTCTTCACAGAGTGTAACGAGTGTTGCAAAGATATAAACAAGCATATACATCTATTTATTAGACAATGATTACTTAGGTTCATATCTTTCAGAAATTTGCATATATACTATTATCCAACAAAATGTCCCACTTAATAAATCAGCATGAAAGATGCTATATATTTTTTGGTCTTCAGTAAATGATAAGAAATGGTGACGGAAACCATTGACCATTGTTAAATATAAAAGAGCAATTAATTTTCATTCTTTAAGGTACTTTTTGAAGTTGTCTAAAATAAGAAGCAGATATACATAATCATGTCTTTATAAAGAACTCTCTGTGTATGTGATGTTTCTGCAAAATGATGGGATTATTTTTCCCCATCACAGAATCACTGTGATCAAGAAGATTAAAAGAAGTAAAAGATTAAAAGAAATGCATACATACACATAGTTCAATGGTGATCTTTAAAAATTGTGACCTGCCAGCTATGTATTATATTAATAATAACACAAATAGAGTTAAATATGACTTTCAGATAGCTTTAGAAAACAACTGACTTAATCCATGGTACATGGAGGAAGCAAACACCAGAAATTAAATATTTGCTCTACAAATAATTGCTAGTGGCTCCTCCCTATGTATCTCTAGTGATGACTAACTTGGACTTCCCAGGTTTGCTCTCTGCAAATAGTTGCATCTTCTCATGATCTAACTACATCTATAGAGTAAAATCACCACCTTGGATTAAATGTGAGAATTTATAGTTAATACTCTGAACAATTAGCATGACTTTGCTTTTTTTTTTTTTTTTTTTTTTTTTTTTCCAGATTACAATGGTGTTCATCTATAAATAACAAACTATCAACTAAAATAAAATAAAACAAAGAGAAGCATAAAGTACGTCTGTTTTGAAAAGTAAGATAAATAAAAATATTTAAAAAGAGGAAGAAACAAAACATGATGTTTCTTAATGTGTATTTTGAGTGAAGATTGATCTGGGAAGCTACAGTAAAATCAATGTAGCTTAAATGGTAGAAAAACAAAAGGAGAAAAAACTTGTATAACTAAAAAAAGGGAGCAGGGTGGCACCTACTTGTTATGATGTCATTATGTCAGTGAGGTATTGCAGAGAAATATTAAATCAGTCTCACAAATTTTCCTAGTGGGTCACATCTTATTGCTAACATACATCATGGGAACATCCTTCCCAAATGGAAGTGTTTGTAGAGTAATCTGTGAGACTATCCCAGACTTGTGGATCAGATAAAAAAAGATATGCTTAAATGCTTTTTCAGCAAGGCAATAGCATATAGAATGATAATATTGGGCAAGAACGAATATATTTCTATAATAGCCCCATTTATTTACACAGTCTTAAGATGAATAGGAAGAAGAAATTCCTAAATAGTGTAATGTGAGGTTCAAACACATTTTTGAAGGCAATAAATGGAAATATACACTTACAGCTGACTGTGATATATTTGTTCTTATAATTCTGATTCCTGTAACTATTTGGACATTTTTGTAAGGAACAGGAGATCAGTGATAATGTCATATGATTTTGAGTTAGCTTTCAGATATGAGGAACAGTCTTGTAATCTTTCTAAGGTCCATTGATCAAAGTGCATAAATAAGCAACATTACCTCACAGAACATGCACAGTGCGCTATATTTAGTTACATATCATGACTTGAGCCATTTATGCCCAGATAAATGGCTTCATGTAATCTGCAGGAAGACCAGCACTGAGCCTTGAAAGCACCTGAAAACAGTTTGGTTTTACAAGACTGGGATTTGTACCTTCGAGGTACATAGTGCTCAACAAGGAAGCTATTTTCTGAATCTACAATGAGGATCCTCTCTTCCCCATATAATTGCTTCTCTTTGATTCTGTAAAAACTGATTCTGGAATCCAATTCTAAGGTGGGGCAACTTTTGGAAAAAATTCTATGCTACACTGATTCTGGCTGAAATTGATCGCTGTTTTGAAGGATTGAATATTTTCAGCTGTAGCAGTATTATCTCATTTTTCCTTAACTTTCACTTGCCATGGACATGAGTGGTTCATTTCTCAGCTCTAGATGACCTCTGCAAGAAGCTTTTATCTTCCTCCCAGTTTGGAGGGAAAATTTTCTAGACTACTCATTTTTGTATTGAATAATACCACCTTGGGTACTATAATTAATACCACCTTGAGTGATATTTTTGGATGCTTTCCAAAATATTGTTTGAACTTAGATTTGGATACTTTTATGAAAGAGGTAAGACTTTCTGTCTTGATGGACATATGGGACAGAAATAAATTTGTATACTTGTGTGTGTACAGATATATATATATAAACTACATATACATTTTAAAGGTTTAAGCTCCATCAGTTTATGAATTTCAGAGCCATTGCAGTCAGGGATTATTGCATCAGTACTAATCAGGATTTCTAGAATAAATTATGACATATCAAGTTTTATTTTGTCTTTTCCTCCAGTTCTTCCTCATGGTAGAACGTAGATTCTTATATTTACACACCCACAGCATTTCAAATGTCATGAATTATAACCTTTATGAAGGTAGGACTGGTAACAGTAATTATTTGGTTACCAATAATTTTCCAATAAAAATAGATACTTGCAAATGCATTAATTTATCTTGACTTTGAAACTACCTCTTATATTTGCATATTATCTTTCCTTCATTCATTCTTGTTAATGTCTTAGATTTTGATTTACATTCTTTATGCCTCCAAAGGCTTGACAACATGATATGAGTATTTCAGACACAATCGCAATTATAAACATATTCATATTCATCATAACTTCCCCATCAAAATTTTTTCTGCAATAGTTGCCCCTTGTAGTTGGCCCCAATAAACAGTTGACTGCTTTTTAAGGTGGAGGGACTTGTTTGTTAGTTTTATATTTACTGAATAATTATCCTGAGGTGATTTTTTCCCCCTGAGATATATAGAGTTCAGCACTGAAATTAAATTCTTAATCTACCATGAGAACCTCTATAGAATTTTTTCCACCTGAGTCATAAACATAACATTTATCAATTCTTAGCATATGTTTTTTCTTTTTCCCTAAATACTGCTAATTCTTTATCTAGTTCTGAGTTACAAGTTTATACCTGATTCTCAATATCGTCTGAACTATCAGAAAAATATTGGGCATCCATCAATTATGTTTGACTTATAAAAACAAATTTTTAAAATTCAGTATAAGATGCTCCTCATAATATGTCTTGTGCTCTGTCTTATGATTTTCTAAGTATACCTATGTAACCTGGAATTCATCATAAAGAGATTTAAATAAAATTTAACTACAAATGAAGTGAAAAAGAAAGTTTAGTGGACTCGAAGTATGTTACTTTAAAAAATAAAAAAATAAAATAAAATAAAATAAAATAAAATAAAATAAAATAAAATAAAATAAAATAAAATAAAATAAAATAAATAAAATAAAATAAAATAAAATAAAATAAAATAAAATAAAGATTTATTTATTTTGTGTCTGGAAAGGCAGATGCATTTCTTTATTTTAAATCTCTGAGATCAAGAGATTAAACTAAATTAATCCTTGGGGTCCTTCCACAGAACAGAAAAAGGGAGAGACACATGCAGAGGGAGGCTTTTTCATCTTAAGTCAATGAGGGAGATAAGATAAATCATTCTAGTTCCTAAAAATTGACTACGAAGGAAACACAGATGACTTGCTGACACTAAATGCTCAATTGTTTGACGTCTAAAGTTAAAGGAAGTGAATGTCATAGAAAATATCTTGCAAATCCCCAAGCTAACACATCTCGGTTCTTCAAAGTGTTGACTGACCTGACTAGTTTTAAAGCATCCAGTGGCTGTAGATTTTTTGTAATACAGTTCTGTCATGTTCACTGATAATTGTTTCACAGATAAATAATTAAACAAATAAATGCTAAATTATGAGACTGAAGACTGAATCCATAAAGAAGCAGCAGATAAAGTTAAAATGTTTTGAATTATCTCAGTTTAACAATCTGTATCCAGCTGTGACTTCTGTCTCCAGAGATACTTTGTAAAAAGTAAAAATACTTGGCAGTGTGTGTAAATACATAAGACACCATTCAATCATAGTGAACAACAAATTTATCTGCAATAATCTATTAGCAGTTTAACAGTACTTTCTGAAAATGAAAACAAAACAGAACATGAGACAAAATGAGAGAAAGTATGGATTTTAGGTACTAACATTTGTGTTTTGAAATACTTTGCCATCCAAATGTTTTTTATACCAGGTAAATTACATGGGTGGAATATAGTAAAAGAGCCTGCAGTGGGTCTGGATGCTGAGGTTTCTTTGAGAAATAACAAGTTTTGAATTCTTTTCCAATTTATTTATTTCACACACTTCCTCACTCTCCACCAGTGTGGAACATAACCTTTTTTTGCCTGTTTTTGATGCTTTTTTTCTCTCAAGCCTAACTGTATTATCTATTTTTCTAGACTTCAAAATCTATACACTTTTTTTTTTTTTTTTTTAATCCCTTATGGCTACAGTCACAAAGTGAGATTGGTTTTGAGATGAGACCACACTGACAGAAAAATAAGACTTTGCAGTCCCTTTGCTGGGTTAAGTTATTAATCACATTGAATGTAAATAATACTGTTGTAGTACTGTACTGTAACAGTACTGTAATAATAGTAACATTTTTCCTTTTGAAGTGTCTACAGTTTAAAAGAATGATTTTTTGTCCTGAGTATGAATCAATCTTCTACTGAGAACAATACTTTCCAACAAATTTTCCCATTCTATGTTGAACCAGCCACTGATAAAACAGCAAGAAAGTAATTGTTTTATTATGATTTTCATAGTCCAAATGCCATCCATGAACTAAAGCCTGGAAAAATCATAAATAGTGGAAAAAAGTTTACATGACAAATTTTGAATATAAAAATATAAAATTTTGAGCAATTAAATCCAAACTAGCTCACTGAACTTAAGCATATTTTTGTTTTCACAGAAGTATAACATAACTCTATGAGCAGCCCTGACAGTAGGCTCAACATGAGCCAGCAGTGTGCCCTGGCAGCAAAAAGGGCAAACCACACTTTGAAGTGCATCAAACGGCATGTTTGATGCACTTCATCCAGTATAAAGAGGTGACCATATATATGAACAAAATATTTCAGGTGACAACTTTGAAGTCTCTCTACAGTTATTATGTTTGAAGAAACCAAACTGAGTTTCCTGATCCTTGTATTTGGCCCTAATCAGAGGAGCCCTCCTCTGCAATAGTGTTGCCTGAACCTATATGAGAAAGAGACCGGACTGATCAGGGCATGTTCCATAATGAAAAGGAATTCCCATTCATATCAAGATTTCCCTAGGCACTGAACACACACTTTTTAAAAATCAGTCAGAACCCAGTTTAAATCCACAAGTTTTGTAGTTGACTATATTTCTCTTGGTTGGTGCTTAGTCTTATTAAATCCGTCTGCTTACCATTTCTCCCACTAATCTGCATCCTACAACAATCAATGATATTTTTTGTGTTAGGAAATATTACTTGCACTGAAAATGCAAATGACCTGGAAAAAAACAAAGTGTTTAAAAGTCTAGTGAAATCTGAGTTATAAGTTATGTTCTGAAAACATGTGACTAAGGTTGGGCTGCAGGATACAACTATCTTATGGACAAAAAGAAAGATAATAGTTCTGTATCTTACTAGATATATTAAAACAAACAAACAAACAAAAAACTCTGGAATTTTATTTTGTGTTGTAATTTTATTTTGTAAATTAAATCAGTTTAAATTACCCTTAGCATAGGTACAAATTTATCTTTCAATCACGATTCAGTTACAAATAATGTATAGCAGTTTGCTACACTTCAGATTTTCTCTAAAAGCTAAAGGAAGACATCTGAATTTATGAATAAAACAAATTTCTGCCAATTTATCTTAATCTAAATCACCATAAATCAAAACCACTTAAGTACTTAAAAATAAGATCTTGCATGTAGAAATGTATTATATAGACTAGTGTTCAGTTTTCAATGTGTTTTATATCACTTCTGTCATCTCTGAGGTGAAGAATGAGTAACCTACAGTGTAAAATTATCTTTAACTCATTCAAATTCAAATAAGCCTTTTAGTTAAATACACAGTTGTATCCAAATTTTAATTAATTTATGCAGGTTTTTTGATCTTGGTCACAACAGTGTCATTGAACACTCAGACTCTATCTGCAATCAATGCAGATTAAGTTGTTAATTGCAATAATTGACATTATTATTATTATTATTATTATTATTATTATTATTATTATTATTATTATTATTATTATTATTATTATCATTATTATTATTATCATTATTATTATTATTATTTCTGATGCAGACCAAATGAATCTCTAAGGATCCACATTGTTATCATACTACAACTGGGAAATATCAATCAAACAATACTTTTTATTCATTTTGCTATACCATTTTTATGCTCTGAAAAATCAATGGTTTTATTAGATGAAAATAGTAGAAAAAATAACATACTGTCTCTATATCTGTTGATAGAATATTAGAATTCCAGAGTGGGTCATATTCCAGCTAGTCCTAATCTCTTTCCTAAACACAAGCTAATGTGTATCAGTTGCCACATCCCCCATACAAGGAATGTTTTCTTTCTACAATTAGGTTTATAACTAAGTTCTAAAAAATGACAGCATTTTCATGTTTTCTGCTCCTTAGACAACAAAATATTTCATGTATTACAGTGTTTTTCTTTAATATAAGAGTATATGTCCTTGTTTTTGTTTCTTCACTTATTTTGGTGAGAAAAGTGTTTTAGCTCTTCTGCTGTTGCCCTTTGAGGCCTATGATAAATTGAGCTAGTGGGAAATATCTTTGGCACATGTATTTGTATTTGAAATTTAATCTTAACTAAATCATTATTAAGAATACAGACACAAACAGTAATATAGAGTATGGACATTACATCAGGTTTTGTTACAATGTGATATTGCAATCATGAATAACCTCACAACTTTGTGAAGAAAAAGAAATGGAAAACAGTGCATTTCTGAAATTTGCCCCTATTTTAATTTAATTGCAACTTGAAATTACCATGAGTTTACATGTAGGCAAAACTGAAAATTAGCACACAAAGTACGTCTGAAGCCTTCATGTAAGAAACAATAGCTTCAAACTCATGCTCCAAATCTGGAAAGATTGGACCTTTTATTTCCAGAGCATCAACCTTAATACTGTGACAGTGCAATCATTCTCAATCTAAAATTAAAATACTTCAACCCTCCCTCCTTCTTCTAGAGGAAGTCCAGTAAAAGTGTCTGTTGACTAATTAACCTGTGGAAACTTCAAAATTTTTGGGAAAAAAAAAAAGTATAATAGTTGACAAAGTGGTGAGATTTCATTACAGGGTAAAGGATGGATGTGGCACTTTGGGACAACTGGTGATTAATGTAATTACGACATGTAAAGGTAAAAAAATCTCAAAGGGAAAAATGAAAATATTCCTGTGTGCACTCTATAAATGAGCCGTGGAATTCATCATCAAAACCTGCATCTTAGATTGAAGTTTGTTGGGAAACAAATGGAGACTAGATATTTGATTTTTTTTTTATTTATTTTTTTTATTCATATAGACTTTCACACTTAATAGGAGGAGGCCAACTAATAAATAACATTCAGAACCACGCTGTGAAATCAATTACATTTCTTTCTCCTTTCCTCTCCTCTCCCCATTTTTACTAAAGAATCGCTTAGAGACGCTAGTCAATTTGCAGAGGACAACTTTGAACCTCTGATATTTTAGTTCCTATCTGATTTAGGGAATGTTTATGACCTTTTAAAATTGAAATTTATATGTGATGAACATCACTGTATTCCTTGAGTATGAATCAAGGATCTCATTTTACAGCTATCGCAGTTTATTTTCAGTGACCCAGTACTGATTTAGAATCTGGTTCACTGCTTTAACTGAAATATGATTCTACTTGTTCTTTACCTTCATTTATAGTTAAGATTTTTAATTATACAGTGTAAATTAATGGTTTGGGCAGTAATTAAATGTGTCTCTCTCTCTATAAATATATTTCTCCAACAAACCTTTCTAATCTTATTATTCTAAAAAAAATGGTAGCATCCACAGAGCTTTTTTTTTTTTTTTCCCAACTGCTTTACAAATATTTCATAGAAAACTAGGACTGTAAACTAGAATATTGCACTCCTGACTTTCTAGTGCATAAGATACAAAAACTTTTGTTCTGTTGCAGAGGATGGAACCTGGCTGAACTGCTGAGTAGAAATGTTGCAGCTGTTTTATTATGCTGTAGACAGAGATATAGGAAGAAAGATAAAGAAACCTTTTTTTTTTCTCTCTCTCTCTCTCTGACCTCTCCGCTTCTTCCTAAAAACACATAAGTGACAATTTCAGATGGAAACAACTTCCCCATCACTTAAAGGTTCTTCACACAACAATGCATCTTCATACCATTCTCAGTCAGGATGTCAACTTTAGAGACTGAACTATGACCTTCTGTCTATATTTTTATGCTTTTGTGGAAGTCAGCTCATTCTAACCTGAAACATATCTTAACATTTGTACAGATTTATACAGAATGTGGGTTTCCAGTGTCACGTTTCCAACTGATTTTATCCTAAATTATTACAGTGGATGGAAGGGCTCTTGGAAACTCCTGAGCAAGAATCCCTACTAAATAAATATAAGAAAATTGTTGAAAACATTAGTAGTGCCAAAGATAGAAGTACCCTAAAGAAATCTGATTAGAGGAAAAAGAAATTGGGACTGAAAGAAAATTGACTGCAAAAATGATTCATTATCAGCAGGAAAATTATTTCTGCTGGTAAATAAGGTGGTATGTACACATGAAGATTTCAGTTAGTGATGTAAAAAGCCAGGCATAATTTATTTATTTATTTGTTTGTTTATTTTTCATAGGAACATCTCACCATTGCTTCCATAAACATGACCACTGAAAGGATTTTGGAATGGTTGCTGTTTCCTGGTAGTTTTTGTTTGTTTGTTTGTTTGTTTTCAAAAATTGTCTTGTCCATTGGTACTCCGCAACTTTTGTTTAGACTTTTAAATGTGTAACACCACATATTTTTTTTTTACTTATATATACTTTATAACATACTTGAAATAACCTGTCTTTCACAGATTTGCTACTTTTCTTCCGAAACCAATTTACATTTCATATAGCCAGTTTTGATTAGCCCAATTTTGTATAATTACTATAAATTAACAAGAAGCAAATAGACATTTGAGGTAGTATGTTTTTTCCATCACTATTTTTGCAGGCAGGCCTTGATATATCTTGATAGTTGAAAACACATTCCTTGCAAATCTTCATACATGCAGTAAGCTTAAGCCGTGTAAATCACTTGGAAAGATATAACAAAATATTGTCTATATTGCAAAGACTGAAAATTTCAGGACTTGAATTTTACAACTTTCATATGGTAAATATTGCAGCAACTTCTTAACAGTAACTGCATTTTCTGTACCCTATGTAATGAAATTTTCTCTGATTTATGTCATAACCCTCAGTACTCCTACCTGCATTGCACCTGTTAATTCACCTATTACACAGTTTCAGAACCTAATTATCATGCTTGATACTATGTAATCTGTGCTACTCCAGATGCAAAATACCATGTAATCGTTCCAAAAGTTTAGTTGCAGCTTTAGAAAGAAAATCAAATGTCATGGCCCTTCCATTTATTCCCTATTGTTCCCATCCCACCTTTGCACCACTGAATAATCATTAGCAGGATGATAAAAAAGTGTGCTAATGAAAATATCAATACCTTAAATTTGTGTAATTCCTAGTTCCAGTCATGGAACTAGAACCCATGGTTTCCAACACAGAGCAAACAAAGGGTGTTCTGGGCAAAGAATCCTTCATCCTCCAGGGCATGTGGCTATATGAGGACACCTCCACATGAGGGTATGAAATTATCTGTACCAAATGGCCTGGAGTAAAGGGAATGATTTCTGGTGGAAAAGAGGGAGGTATCACTGGCATTCTGTACTGCTAAAGCTAGTCACAAGTTCAACCAACTGAAAATTGAATAGTCACTAGACATTGACCCTGCCTTTGTTTATCTATTAACTTCTCAGGTCGAAGTACTGAGTAGAACAAAAAATAATTTTTCTGCATCTCTACCTATCTGTCTGCTTATCCATCCATCCATGCAGTTTTACCTCACCTACTGATGCAGATAAACTCAGGCTTTTCATTTAGCCTTGCATCCAGGCTCATAAGTGAGTTCTTAATAAGTTAATACATTTCATAAATAAAATATCTATTTTATATCAGGATCAAAATCTATTCAATATTCCATGTAGCTGCTCTTTAATTTACTGTAGTCCAGCTTCTGCCAGTCTGATTTACATTTACAGTATTCAAAGGCTGACCTTATTTTTGCTATGGTTTAAATATAGATGTAGCTAAAATTTAAGCTGAAACAGAATCAAAGTTTATATGAATTATATAGCTGATACTTTCCTATTTTTTTTCTTGCTACTCTTAAAGGAATAGACATGCAGATCATGCAGATGATGGTGCTTCTATTTCTGTTTGCTCTTTCCTCCCAACAAACTGTAGCAGAAAAACAGAAAGGAAGCAGACATAGGAGCACTTCTGCATCATTGAAAACTTTCCAAGCAATTGATTCTATTTGTGAAACACCAAGGAAATTCCTTACTGGTAGCTGAAAACATTCACATCCTCACTGACATCAAATGTAATATATATGTTCTCAGGCTACAAGTATCTGCACTACATTACTGGACTGCACAGGTGACTATAAAAATATTTTGAAAGTTTTCTTAAATTTCTTAGCTTTCAGATGTATAAGCAAGATATTTATCGGTATAATGAGACATATTCATTTCATTAGTAGGAAGCCAGAATGTTTTTAATAAAATAAATATATGCACAGAAATTAATAAATAAATTGCTGAACTGTTTTAAACAGAAAAGCACAGAAAATAATAAAGAGTTAAGAAACATCACAGTCCAAACACGAGTGTGAAGTCCTATATAATTCTGCAACATGATACTAATAAAAGCAGAAAATAGAAAGAAAATGCCTATTTATTTATACAAGTACAAATAGCTTATATCATGAAAACTAAATCTCTTCAGTTTTGAAATTGTGAAAAGTCAAGCCTGTTGACATGGATTTGTTAAAACAATGTATAAAACAGTAACTGCAAGAAATGGGCTTTCCTGATAAAATTATTTTATAAAACCACTGCAAAAAGTTATTCTTACAAAAGAAGGAAAACACAAGCCATTATTAGGATGACTGAGGATGACTCAGGGGAATATGACCATTAACATTCATACTGATCTTAGTTGAAAGCCTTTTAATTATTTTCTGAAATTTCACCTACTGACATAGAGACTTTCAAAAATCAAATACAAATGCTATGTCTAACAGCCAAATGTAGTCAAAAGGAGAAAAAAAAATAATCTCCAAAGGTATTTTCGAAAATTTTACCCAGTTCTAACAGAAAATGAGTGCAATGTACCTAAAAACTAAGCTACTTAGGTGCACTTGAAATTTGCATGTTTCTTAATTTAATAAATCCCTTTGATTTCTGTATCACAGCTAACAGGAACCAAGAAAGTACCTATGGTATGTTCAGAAAAGGAAAATGTTGTTCTAACCTATCAGTTATATTGTGCCCTAAAGCCTGAAGGTTTATTTTTATTACCTTAATTTTTCTGTAGGAAGAAAATATCTTTTCATGTGTATTTGTGTTAACCCTTTTGGATGAAATTTTCCAAAGAACCTATGGGAGTTGAATTCAATCAGATATGGGTGTCTAATGCCTTTAGATCCTTTGAAAACACTATTTTTAAATGTCTAATCCTTTTGCTAAATATAACTCTCAATCTTCTGGTATTATGTGGCAATATTTTTTCCTAGGTTTCTTTCCTCACTGTCTTTCTCAAAATAGTTGATGATTTACTTATGTAAATAATACACATACTTGATACTAAGTTCTAGTTGGAGAGAAAGACAGAAAAGAAAAGATTTCTATGGCAAGCAAAGGAGAAAAAAAAAAAAACTGGTTCCAAATACTTTCTAATTATGTTTGTTTTCTAATGGGCATCATTTATCTTATCAAGTAAAAACAAAATAAAAACAAAACAAAATGAAACAGGAAAGATTGTAAAGGCAAAACCATGCAACTTTTTCTCCTGCTTTTTAAATTTAGGGATACATTGTCACCATGGCAACCTCTTTGCTTTTGCATAAGTTGTGATAGATTTGAATGTAACAGAAAGTAGATGGCAATAGCCAAAGCAATTGTCTGGTATTCAGGTGACAACACCTCATTTGGAAACAGTTACTGTATATAGTGCAGGTATATACCTCATTTCTTCCAACAAGAACTGCTGACAGGAGCAACCTGTCCTTCGACTGACAAACCAGAAAAGAATGCTGTCTCCAAGCCTTACAGCTGAAATGACAGCATGCCTTTTTAATAACAACATTAAAGAGCGCACATTATTTAAGGGGTTTCATGTGGGTGCACACATCAGCACACAGGCGAAAAGAATGTGTCTTACTTTAAAGTCTGTGAGTACACTGGCATTTTTCAAATTGGCATGCCAAATTACCTTCTGTTGTGACCTTGTTCATTCCTATTAGCTGGATATTAGACAAGAATCCCATGCCACCTTGACAAGGGCTTTTGTTTCCATTACATTGCTATTGAATCCTCTATGAGTGATGGATGAGAATGGTGCATGTCTGAATAAGCAGGGGGAATCGCCCTAATGAATTATCTTCTGCACTGCAATACTCTTTGGATGAAACGACTTACTCACTCCATATTAACTGATGTGACCACTTCATTTCAACTACTTTTCATAGGTGTCATCACTCAGAAAGGCTGTTGTTTACAGCTCTCACAGGAGGAATATTTATCTGACAAATTGTGTCAAAGGTATGAAACTTAATGGTAACAAAGCAGAGCCATAAGAATGTGCATATTAGTAAAATAGAGCCCTGGGATCCTATTAAGCTTCAAACTTTTCTTTATACTTGAATTTATTTGTTTCTGTTATACTGTAGCATCTTATTAACCATCACAACCTATTAGATTTAGTCAGATAGTCTAATTGGACTCATTCTTATTCTCCCATAGATTTCCTGGTAACCTTAATGCCATCAATATTGATGTTTATTTTGTCATATATTATACCCACGAGTTTGTGGGTTTTATTTTTTACTTTTATTTTTTTAATCATGTTTGTTTACAAGCAATTTATTCTGCAAACACATTTTATTTCCTGTGATCTGAGTCTATCTTTGCCTGTGTGTTTGCAGTCTGTTTTTCAATATGTTGTCACTGTTTGCACATTTCACTCTTTGTTGACAATTAACTCTGTTGTCAACAAAGTGAAATAGTTCTTCTGACATAAATTGTTTACAAATCTCAGCTAAAACCAAAATAATCACTCATGGCTTGTCAACACTGAACATGAATTACAAGAAGACAATTATTTTAAAAACATTCTACAATTAAATCATTTTTAGAAATGGAGCACAAATGGATTTTAAATAGAAGAAAAAGGCAAAAATTTGAGGATTGATTTATATATGTATGGAACAGTTGGAAAGAATAAGAAAAAATGTTGTTAAGCCTTAAAATATGTATGTGTGTATTTAATGATAGTCTAGGTCTCACAGGAGTCGTGTGAGACATTGTTGAGCTAAGCTGTCTCAAGACAGTGCTAACACACCAGCTAAAAGAAGATGAGGAAGTGATTAGTTAGATCCACAGTTGATATAAGGCAGCAAAGCTTCTTTGACTTTGATGTTACTTCAACCTTCAGACTGACTGAACCTCTCATGTGCTTGTAAAGAGTTTGTCATTTTCTGGATATGAAGGAAAGTAGTACTCTGGTCTCTTGTGCAGTCACTGGGTCCTTATTGGAAAATTCTGTTAGACAATACAGAGCAGAAATTAAGTTGATAGTGTTATAGATAGTGTTTTAAAGTCATTCCAAGAAGTATAAATTTTGGTGTAGGCTTTTTATAATATTCAAAAAATATTCTATACTAGGAACACTTTTATCTCTATGATCAACAAGGTGATAAAAATCTAATTCAAACATGTTCCTCTGAAATCTATGGTATTCCTATCTATGAGGGACATACCACAAGGACATTATAGACATTGACGTTGTCTGGGTGTTCATATAATTATAGACAGAAACACTGCATTTTCCATCTCCTATCAATGGAGAAAAATCCTTGGCATCAGGAGATGAGTTTTGTTTGCTCTCTTTTGTTCATCATATACTATTTATTTTTTAGTATTTTTATATATTAGAACAACAAGAATAACTTTGTTCCTCTAACTTTATTTATTTATTTGTTTGTTTGTTTGTTTGTTTATTTTTTGGGGGGGTGTTTGTAGGTCAGTATGTAATTTATGTTCTGAACTCAGATTGGTTCTTGCCTACTTTATATCCATAAGAGCCTTGGTGCTGTGAAAAACTGTGGAAAAAATCTGTGTGGAACAGTAAGAGAGTTCCTTTAACAGGTTTTGAAAATTGTATTTAAGTATTGTACCATCATATTGGTACATCTATTTTCTTTTTAGAAAGAAAAGTCTCTTTTCTTGCTAAAATTACCTAAAGTGTGTTAAAATAAATTTGAAGCTTTTAAAGTCTGACGCTGTCTGCTGTTAATTTGCACCTAGTAGCCAGTTAGTTGAGTTAGAAATGCTTCCACAGAACAGACTGCAGAATTTTTCATCTAAATGACATGTAAATAAGGCAGAATTCTCAATTGGAGGAATTCTCATGCTGTTTCATTTAAAAACTTGAGATTGCTAATTAGACCCAGATTTTAAAATCATTTATCCATTCAGTTGAATAAAGCTGTTAGTAATATCACAAATAAGCATAAAATTGTAATGGAGATACAAATGTGATCAGATGAATTTGCCTTTTATGTATAAGAGAAAAAAACAATAACTCTATCAGTATGTTCCAAACTATTTCAGAAGGTGAAGATATGGGTGTGATTTGGAGACAAAATGAAATTATGAGGAGATTCAGAAAATATTTTGATGCCTGTATAGTGGGTTTATGTGGCAAGGTTTTAGTAGTGGGAGGCGGAGCATGGGTGGCCTCTGTGTAAAGAATCCAGAAGCTGACCCTTGTTATGTAAGGGCCAGTTTGAGCTGGCTTCAGAGGGATCTGACACTGCCTAGAACTGAGCCAGTGAGTGACATTGGTTGGGCCTCTGTGAGAGCAGATTTTAAAAAAGGAAAAACGCATGCAAAACAACAGCTGGGAAAGAGAGGTGAGAAACAGCCCTGCAGAACCCATGGTCATTGCAGAAGGAGGGCAGGAGGTGCTCCAGGCACGCAGCAGCAGTTCCCCTGCAGCCTATGGAGGGGCCTGTGGTAGAGCAGGCTGTTTCCCTGCAGCCCATGGGTCCCACATGGAACAGATCTCCATGCTGTAGCCCGTGGAGGAGCCCCCTGTGGAGCAGGTGGATGTGGCCTGGAGGAGGCTGCGGCCCGTGGAGAGGAGCCCACGCAGGAGCAGGGGGTCCAGTGGGAGCTGCTGCCCATGGGGGACCCATGCTGGAGCAGTTTGTTCCTAGGGGATGGACCCCGTGGCAAGGAGCCCTGTGGGTGCAGTTGTTGAAGAGCTGCTGCCTGTGGGCAGCCCCCACAGGTTCAGTTCAGGAAGGTCGGCATCCCATGGGAGGAACACCCTGGGGAGCAGGGACAGAGAGGGGCCATGAAAATGTAGCATTAGGGACTGACTGCAGCTCCCATTCCCCCTGTGCCACTTGGGGGGAGGAGGTGGAAGAGGGTGGATGTGGGGAAAGGTATTTGTTTTTTCTGTTTCTCATTTCTCTAGCTTGTGATTAATAGGTAATAAATTTATCTAATCTTCCTACTCTGAGTCTGTTTTGCCCATCACGATAATTGTTGAGTGATTTCCCTGTCCTTATCTCAGCTGTTGAGCCCTTTCCATTGTATTTTCTCCCCCTGTCCTTTAGGGGAGGGGGAATGAGAGTGGTTGTGGTGGAGTTCGGCTGCCTACACTAGTAAAAAAAAAAAACACATCCAGCTGTTATGGTAGCACTCTTACAAGAATTTTTTGCTGTCTGACAAGTATGGAAATCATTGAAGATTTAGATTCCATCCTGTCTTGCAGGTTACTGTAGCTAAGGAAAGACAATAGAAATGTTCTAATTTTTGGGGAAAAAAAAAGAATCACTGTTGTAAAAAGAAAAAAAAAAAAAAAAAAGGAAAAAAAAATTTTTAGAATATGAAAACAAAGCAGCAATATGGCTTGTGTAACAAGATAGCAGAAGTAAAAAGGTTATGAAGTTATACTGTGGAAACTCTTTAGATAACTTTGATAAGAGTTTAAGCACCTTGAAACAAATATTTTGGAAACATAACCTTATTCAACTTTGTATCCTCAATTTCTTCAAGATTATTTTGTTTACCAAAGCATAAATACATGTAAAAGTTATGTCATGCTCTACACAAGCCACATTGTAAAGTTACATTTCAACTATTTATAAAAATGCCAAAAATCACATATTTATTTCTTTAGAGATGGATTCAACTTATTGGAAAATACTGCAATTCACATATATATTGTCTTAATGTATTAGTACATTCACTGTGAGGCTCTTTAATATTCTCCCAAACTCCTTCCTATTTAGTAAACTTTGAAGTGCTTACCATAAAACACAATGGTAAGTTAATACCATGAGATTTTTCTGCTCTCCTACCTCCTTCTTCTCCTGCTGGACAAAACAAAAAAACACACAATAGCAACAAATATCAACAACAACAAATCAGACAAAATAAGAGGAAAACTAAATTTTGGGGACAAAAAATAATAAATCACTGAGAGAAGCAGTTTTACTTTTATATTTCTGAGATCCAAAATGTTCAGTAATTTGTAATTATGAAAAGAAAATTCATGTTTTAGAGCTTTTAATGTGTACATTTAATTACATTAGAATTAAAGCAGTATTTTGAAAGATGAAATTTAAGTTCCTAGTTGGAAGATGCTATCTCCTCTATTTTAACTTAAATTAGATTAAATAATGACAATTACTTTAAGGCAGATTTATCCATTTCAAGTTTATTTATTCCAACTCATTCTGGTCATTTTTAGGTCATTAGGTTCATTATGACCTAAAAGAAACAGCAGATGACAATACCAGATTATAGCAGATTATGAAACACATCAGTACATCCAGGAAGTTCAGTCCAGAATGCTTTTAATTTAAAGCAAATAAAGTATTCCAAAAATTGATTAAATACTATAAGGAAGTACCAGTAAATAAATAAATAAATAAATAAAAAGACAAACAAATGGTTGGGGGGGGGGGGAGGGGAAGGGGGGGAAGGAAAAAAATCAAACAAACCCCACAAAACCCACAAACCAAGAATGTTCTCTACACTTTTTCTTTTCTTTTAGATCAACTATCAGGAAACTTCACTGTCTCATATTGTTCATATTGTCTGATTAATTTATTTCTGTTTGAATGAAATGAAAATTAATTCTATGAAGAAGTTTTATAAAAAATTGTACATATGTTATTTGTTATTTCAGCACAATGATGATGTCAATTCAAATAGATGATGCACCTTAACTGCATTTTGATGATATCATAAAATTCAGAGTATAGAGCAGTAATAATTTTCTCTGTCTTCTGTTTCTGTCTTTTGTATTATCAGCAGTGTCCAAAGGATTTTCATGGAAAACAATCCCTAGCTATTCAGCATTTGAACTTTTTGCAGAGTGTGTGGTGAGTCTGAATTACAATAATGGCCATAGCCTTGATAACTATTTACTGAATCAATATATAGAGTTAAAATAAGAAAATATATGGTGTTTATTTCTATCATAGTAGAAAATTATTGTTTCCCAGGCTTAAGAACTAATAATGCATCAACAAAATGGTATTAGTAAAGTATTTTGCTGAAAACCGTTAAAGTGATGTATTCATCAAGTCTAAGTTAAAAATGAAACTCGAATATAGAGGACCAGCTTGTTGTGAGCCACAACATATTTCTGCAAGAAGCAGAAGGTCTGTTAAGACACCTTTGTCTTTCTTCATAACAGCTAATATGTATGCTAATTCATAGGAAGCCAGATCATGTCTGGTCAATTCTCACCATAAGGAACCTCATAATGAGATTAGGATTAATTTGAGTTGACTAAAGGGGGACATTGCATGAGCACAAAAATTTGTTTTTAATATGCCTGTGCAGTGCAATTCTACAATCAATATTTACTGAAGCTGACAGTCTAGTGCATGTGTTGACAATTTGACTTAAACTGTTTGTGTCATGAAAGCTGAAATCCTTGAACAGTAGACGTGTTTTGAATACCCGAAATAAAAACAACACAGGGACACCGTCTCTCTTGTTATATCATTCACCAAAAGAGGAAGACAGAGGGTCAAGGAATGTCATATATTGCAACTATGGATCTTTTCAAGGAGTTGAATGGAAGTACAGGGACAGAAATAGAGAAAAGTGCATCTGCTAATCAGAGAAGCTAATGGAAAAGTAAAGGTTTTCGGTGAAAGTCTGTTCTTCACCATAAGTGATCTCCATTAACTGCATGATCTTCTCTGTTCTTATTACCTTTGAAGCAACATAGAATAAATATGGCAATACAGTGAAGACATAGTAATGAAGATTCATATTTCTTTTTCCAGTTCTACTCCCCTGGTGTCAGGGTCAGGCATGTGTTGCAAAACATGTACACATCTCACTTAGCTGTGTCTACTCCCTTAGCCCTGACCAAATTATCTTGTCATGCAGCTTACAGTAAAGGGAGCACTTTACAAAAGTCAATTCTTCCCTGCTTATTATTCTCAGGACTTTTGTATCCCATTGCTCTTTTCCTTGAATTCCAATGGGAGAAAAACAAAGATTTCAGTTACAACAAAGAGAAACAAACAGCAATTACCAGAATTATTTTTAAATGATATGCTCTTGTCATCTCACTGAAAATTTAGGAGAAAATGCAGTTATTCATAGGGATATGGGAAAGCTGTATGTTAATTTTAGATGTTAAATTTACCTAAACATATTACTATTCTCTTAAAAGAATTTAGGTATAGAAAAAAAAAACAAAAAACATTCATGTGACTGAATTATAAAGTTCTCTAAAGCTTTGCATGTTTTATATTCATATGATTTAATTATTTTCAACATGATCCTCAAGCTAATTTCAGAACCAGATCATTAGGGAAGTATAATGTTAATGCATAGATGTTAATAGATATATTTAATCAATTTGTTTGTAAGTGTTTTATTACAAATATAAGCTTGAAAATAAAATGTACTAAAAGGCCAAAATGTTCTGAACTAACACTACAAAAAGTGATGCCAAAATAAATCTGTCTGCTTGTGACTATCTACAAGTCTTTTTCTACTTTTTATTGTATTTTGTTATGTTTATTTTTTTTTCATAAACTAAGAAATCAAATTTCACTTGAGGAGTGCTTCATCAGACATTCTGAATTTCTTTTCAGCAGTGTAAGGTAATATAAAGCCAATATATTGCTGAGCAAGAAAAAGACAACATTTCAGCAAAAATGTACAGCAGAAAACAGAACATTTGTATTAGTAGTTTTTGTTTCCTGCTACTTTTTCTATTTCTCAGGGACTTTCTGAATATGCACAATAAACTAGATATAGTATAGGGCATGCCAAGTGAGATCATGTTCTTTTATTTTGTTACCTTATCTATTCATGATGAGAATAAAATTCTTGGTATAGTCAGGAGTGTTTTATGCAATATTCCTCCAAATTAACCACTAAAAGCTTGCAAATTCTTTGTAGATAGCTAGGTGGATAGCCTCTACAGTTTCCATAAACATGCTGTTTGCAATTTCAAAGCAAATTTTATAGCCAAAGCAGAACTGAAACACTTCATCCTTAACATGCTGCCATCAAAATTGCCTACACTATGCCTACCATAAGCTTGATGTATCAAGCTTATGAAATTATGATTCTATTAGCAGTAATGATAGAAATTTAGGAGGATGTTGAATTTTTACAGCACAATACTCTATGACATTACAATTACCCCTTAAGAGCTTTGCAAAGTTTAGTTACCTATCAGAGCAGAGCCACATACAATAGACTACAATTTATATTTTCTAGGAATTAAAAACAATTTTTTCAATCCAATTACCAAATTTCTGTCAATATTTCTGATATTTCCTGTTTACAAGGTGTAAAATAGATACAACTCTATATTTTTCTGCTTTATTCATCAATGTAGGGTTTTATTTCATTTACATTAGCACCTGGTGCTTACAGTAAAGATAGCTGCCCATACAATTTTAATTTTTAAATAGGCATTTTATGTTATTCTTTTCTCTTATGGGATAATATGCTTTGTGTACATCTGAGATTCATCTGTTTTTCCTAACTAAAAATCCCATCTTGTTCATATAAAGTTACGTTCTTCTTTAGCTTCTAGTTTTTTTGGTCCGTTTTTACAAGTGCAGTGATATTTACAATGAAGTGTACATGAATATAGGGCATTGTCAGTTTACTGGCAGTTTAATGATAGTTTAATATAGATATCAAAGTAACTGTTACACTTGTGTATAAGCAGAGAGGCGATAAAGTTATTTTAGGTAGATCAGTTTACAACATTCTGTATCTCTTCTTGCACAATAATATGCTTTGTTGCCCTATTTCCTCAGCATTTAATAAAATCTCAATGATCTAGATAATTTCCTTTATTAATCATAATATATTGCTTTTTTTTTTTTTTTTCTTCTTCCCACCCAGGAGTTATAGTAGCTTCACTTGCATTCAATGTTAACCGGTTTTCAAGACAGTGTTTTTACAAAGATTTTTTTCTAAATCTGTCACTAGATGGCAGTAAAAGTGCAACTGAACGTTTTCACACAAAATCAATAAACTCGAGAACTCCGAGGCTGGAGAAAGGCTATCACTGTAAGGCAGCTTGTCTTCAAATGCCTTCAAAGGTTAGCCAGAAGTACGATATGGAATTTCTTGCAGAATCACTATATTATGTTAATAAATAAATAAATAAATCCAATACTTAAACAAAAAATATCATTAAAGAGAGCAATAGGGAGCCTTAAATAATTTGAAATATCAGGAGAAACTGACTTCATATGGCTTGCTTAAATCTGCCAAAACAGCAGACCGGTGATCTGCAAAAGTAGGATATACAGGCAAGTGTCCTACCAGTGTGCCAAAAACATTTCTACTAAAAGCTATAAGAAATGAGCAGGAGAAAATCATGCTCTACCATTTATAATTCTTGTTAATTATTCATTACCAAATAGCATTGTATTAAATCTCTTAAATTAATGGTGTAAGATGTTGGCTGGTTTTTAATGTTGTTCCTGTTTTTTTTTGTATTCATTTTTTCTTTTATGGGACAGGTAAATTAGAACCTTTCTAGCAGAACATTTGAAGCTTTCTTCTAGGGTGTGCAGTCACTCAGTATTCACTTGTAGGATCTAGTTGCTTGATGCAGTGCTGTAACAGCTCAATCTTTGTAATTTTAGGATGCTTTGTAAGCATCTAAACCTGTAACAGACAGGAAAAAAAAAAAGGAAATAAAATAAATAAAATACTACTACTACTAATAATAACAATAGCAATAACAATAACAATAAAAATAATAATAGAGTTATAGAATTACGGGGGGGATTTATACTTAAGATCTTCCTACAGGGACATTTCCAAACTATTTATTGGAAATCTGCCAAAGAAGTCACTGGCAGCGGCAGGCAGTTCAAGTAAGCTTAAACTAAAGCTTTAATGGCTCTCCTTTTGCTTCATGTTGAATCAACACAGTGACTTGGATTTAGAACTACAAACAAAAGTGGATTTAGGCTTTTACAGCTGTTTTATAATCATTACTTTTAGTGACCTAAGTGAATAAAAAATAATCTCATATGTATCACATAAAAAGGAAGCACGCTTTCCACCTTCAATAATATTCAAGACATGCAAAATATTTTAGAAGTCATGACTTTCCAAAGCCTTAAAAGCTCCAGAATGCAGATAACATCCAGTTTGATGCATCTTTCTCAGACGCTGAAGTTACAATTTCCTGATATCCTGCTGACTGTATAAATAAACATAGAAATAAAAATAAGAGAGCTCAAAATAAAATCCTGGTAGGAGATTTTGGGTTTATTTTCTGTTCTTTATGATAGCCTATTGACTTAGAGACTTTCTCAAATAAAGTCCTATTTTCTATTACTTTAGTTAAAAGTTGATTTATTTTAATAAAAAAAACTTTTCAATTTTTAATTATTTATTTTTAGGATATATTCACATACTATAAGAGTACATGTCTCTGTATTTGACAGATAAGATATAAGTAATGTTTTGAAGCTTATAAGTACTGAGAAACTTAGGGTCCAAAGACAAGTAAAGCTGTGTCATCACCATGATGCTTTAATCTTATTATTTATTTATTTATTTATTTATTGGTCTGTGTATTATACATCATTCATTTTTCCTTGTGGCAAAATACTGCCACAAGAAAGTACTTGTATTTTATACCCACCCCTCCACAAATATAGCTTCCTTAAGGGAATACCGTAAGTAGCCAAAAAGAACACCAACTTTCCTCACTGCTTATCATCAGATTGATGTATGACCTTTGGATCCTACTGGATATACCCTCACCCCAGTCACAAAACCCAACAATATTGTTGAAAATACCTTCTTCCATCATCTTTCAGGCAGGGGAATAGAACCATTCATTTCTGAGAGCAGAACTTAAGTGACTCATTCATCACCCACCATGAGATCACTTCTATGTACTGTGTGGCGAAAGCTAAACAGATGTATGTGTGATAGAAAACCTATTGGACAAGAAAGAGTTTGAAAAAATATATATATATTGCCTGTAAAATTTCTTCCCTCTGTTTTTCTTGTTGTCATTGTTTATTTGTTCCTTGTTTTGTTGGGGGGAGGAGGGAGGGTGCAGTATCCCACAAATAACACTGTAAAATCAAATTTATATCACAAAGTAAGCGTTTCTCACTTATCATTTTCTGTTGCTATGTAAAAGTTCATCTGATGCTCTCATTCAAAATTTTATGAATACGTGTGCACCCTGAACTGAACTGATTCAGTTCAGTATTCAGAGCAGGAAATAAACCCAAAGGTTTGGCATACAATACAACAAAATTAGTTAGGAAACTTTGTGAATTGTTTTTTTTCTGTTGGTAGTATTTCATGTTGGACCTGTGCCAATAAAGTCTTCAGGCAGGTTTCTTTCTGTAGTACTCTATGTTGCCAAAGAAACCTATGTTGCCAATGAAATCTAAAGTTCTATTAATTAACCTCCAAAACCTTTTACAAGTCTTCACTTCTAAACTGAAGCATTTCATCTACAGTTTCCATGAATTGTCACTCTTACTGTGTGTTGCATTTCTGTCTAGAGAAATCCACGTCACTTTGTGTAGAAATATTTCATGAAAATTTGGGGTTGAAGTTGCATCCATGTATCCTAAACATCAGTGTTTCTTTTGGCAGCGAGTGCAGAAGCATTTTGTGACATTCAGAGCTCCATGTTAGGCAATAATGGCATTAGTTATTGTGTCTCTTCCTCTCTCAATAAAATCAAATTATTATTTTTTTTTTTGCCACATATTAGAAATATGCAATATTTTCCAAATAAACTCTGTGTTTAGAACTACTGTGCTGCTTGCAAGTTTCCCTTGTATATCCAGAATCCTTAAAAATCAATAAAAAAATCACAATATTACACCAAAAGAAACCCCACAAAACTAGTTAAAGGTTTCACCTCATCATTTTTGAAACTGGCAATTTTGTCCTTGAAGTAGAGGACTATCTGCATTTTTTTAGTTGCCTCTCCAGTACTGAAGGATACAATAAATATAAATGCTGCATCTCCTCTACTAGAACACCACTGGTACCTTTTGATCACTAAACTTTCAAACATGATGTCTTCAACTAGCCTTCTCCTCCTTCTGTCGTCTGGTGATATTTCTTCTACATCAGGATATGCTCCCCCTAGAGCTTTACATTATGTGCTCTGCTTTCTTTGACTGGATTTGCTATGGCATAAGCAGAAAGAAGCCTTTAATTAAGAAGTACCCTTGCCCCTCTCTGTGCAGAAGAAACTGGAGGATTGTCATGGCACACTTCCTACAGTGAGATACTGTTGCTGTCACAGGAAATCACTCTCCATTAAATGCAGTTTACAAAGCAGAGTAAACACAGACAACCCAAATGACTACCATCCTTGTGTGCTCAATAAATTCCTGGCTTTACAGACTGGATTAACATAAGCCTTCAGGTACAGGGGGAAAAAATAAAAATCATTGAATCTCCCTGAAAGTCTCACATTGCAGGGATTGTACATTTGAGCCTAGGATGCTCTTCAAAATTCATATTAAGATGAATGTTAGCATCTCTAGAGAGAGAATCTTTTACTTGTTTCAGTGTAAGGTAGTCCAATTTTTTCTCTAGGAAAACATTTGTGAACATAGGATTTCACAATAGAAAGGCCTTCTCAGTCTCCAGAGAATTATGAATCTCACCTGCAGCTTTTACTTTTTTTCTTCTTTGACCCATCTCTACTGAAGTTTCTGCAAAGCCTGTCTTCACAGCTATTAACAGTTAACCCCCACCTAACTATGAATACAAACAGTCATGATTTAAACTAAAGATATTTTTTTCCAAGCTATTTTGTGGCAGAAAATCGTTTGGTTGTTATGGCTTTGGAAGTAGGACTTTCTTTCTTCAAAAATAGCACAATGGAGAGCTGCTATAATGTTTATATGAACCTGTATATTCCTCCAGAAAACTATTAACTATTATATTGGAAACAAATAAAATGACATTTAGCTTATCAGATTTGAGCGCCATGAAAATGAAAATATTTTCAATAAAGTATCTTCCACAACACAGATTTTCATGTGTTACAGATCTACGATTTGCCATTATATGCTAAAGCGTTATTCTAAGGCTTTCTAGGGTAAGATATTTTGCAGGCTACAGTAGTCCAAATGATGGATATCAAACACCTCTGCATATGTTATGTCTAGAGTACTCAGACAGCAATCCATCAAGAATATAATAATACAAAAGAGGGAATATAGCATGCTCAGATATTTCAAACTTTAACCTACTTTTAATGTGAATATATGCCCTATTTCTTCTTTTTTTTTTTACATTTTGAAATGTTGAGGTATAGTCTTTTTCACATCAATATCAATTTTTAAATGCCTCTAGTCTGACTGAACTGCCAAGGCCCAAATGGTCTTTAAGAACATGTAAATACACAGAAATTGCTATAATGAATCATGCTTCTGTCCATTTATTTCATCTTCAATAGTTAGGATTGGCTACATCAGAAAAAGATACTAAAATCTCCATTGAAAAAGTTGCCTACAGGGAAAATTTCTTCTGAATTCTTATTAGGTAGTGCCTAGCTTATATCTGAATGTATGAAGATTTATAGCCCTGGCTTTTTAAACCAAACTAACATAACTTGACTCCCACTTAACTCTTGGCCTTGCTTATGCCTTGGGAAATAAGTTCAGTAGTTTTAATATGCACTAGGTAAAACTTTTTTCCTTTTATTATTTTTCAATTTGTGAAAAAGAAAATGAAAATGTTTCTATTAAACCTCATTTACCCTACTCTGAGACTTCATCATATTTGCACTGATCTTGTCACTAGCTACTTGCTAGCTACAGTAATAATATTTTGTGGTCCAAACAAAAATTTCAGAAATTTCAGAATTCTCTGTAATTAATAATGAAATATTATCTTCCTATAATCCTCCTTCATTACATTTAAGTGGCTTCAATATTAAAAACAAACAAACAAACAAAAACAACACTGTAGGAAGAGGTGTGATATTAACATCCTTTCTCTGTAGGGTTCCAAAATCAAAGTTAAAATTGGCACTATTCCCTGCTTCTGTGGTTCAAAACTTGAGAGACTAAAAGCAATGACCAAGCTCAGCTGAAGGTTTTCTGGTTAACCTGTCTTCAATGCTTACAAAAGAAGCCTGGCACAGAAAACATTTTGCTTCCCAAACCAGACAAGAAAAAAAGAAAAAAAAAATTGTTCTTAATTTAACTTATAATTTGAAACGTTATTTCAAGTCCAGATATAGAATTTCTCTCTAATAATTCTATTTTTTGCAGCCTCTTTAATCTTCCTTATAAGATAAGATAATGTAACCAAAGAGTTACTTCATTGTACTTCAACAAGACATTCCACTACTTATCCTTGCATAAAAAAAAAAAAGTGTGTGTATGTTCACTCCATGTCTCCAGCTGCTATAGAAGGCTCACAGGTCTTTTTTTTTTGAGAAAGATGGAAGCATGTTTTTTGCTACTGATTTAATTGGAAAAAATAGGCAGTGTAATCCTTCCACGTACACAAAGAATAAAACCAGTAGATAATTGCACCAGTTAAGTTCAATATCAAGTTCTACTACTCATCATGTTTTCTGAACAACATTATTACCGTCTTTGTCTCTGTGACATATATATCACTTCTGAACTCTCTGAGGTTCCCTGCTCTCTGATATTTCAAGGATGACAAATACCAGTCAAACACTACCGCTGAACACTTACTCTACCTACTGCATGTTCAGGACCAAAGCCACTATCATTTCAGTAGCTATTAAGGGACTAAATATATAGTTTTATTTAGTTTAAAAGCTGAGAATTTAGGATATGCTCATTTCACAGCCAAATATGAGAAAAATATTAGAGCTCCACTGCTCAGTATATAATGAGGTGAAGGGTAAAGCAGCAATTAAAACTATTGGCCCCAGTGGAATGTGAACAAAGGAAAGGGATTCCTTCAATAATCTACGTACATATATAATATCCAAACTAGACCTTCAGTCTTATTTCTCTTACATATATATAATTTTATTTTATATGTCTTCCTTAGCTTCAGTTTGTATACATAGATATATATGTGCATATAACTAAACAAAGTAAAAGAGCCCAAGATAGGGTCATTGTTCAATAGACATTTTTCTGGCTTTTAACAGAAGCTCTGGCAGGTGTCACTAAAATTTGCAATAGTTCCTCACCTATCTCCAAGGGGTATTGAGCAGATTAATTAGTTCATGTCTGTACAGCACTTTGAAAGCACTCAGTGCTATATAATTAGTCCTATATATTACTAGGACAGCCTTGAATATCTTCAGTGACTCTGCTTCACCAATTTCCCTTGGCAAATTTATGTCACTTTCTAATTGACCTTGCTCTTTGAAGTATTTTCTTAATGTCTAATTTAATTTTCATATTTCCTGGATTTTGTTCATAACACAATGGTTGGCTGAAAATTTCACGTTTGAAAGATATTTTTCAAATGAGAAATACCCACGGAACAACTGATTAACCTCAGCCAGCAGGAATTTAAATAGCAATTTTTAAAAGTTCCTATCATAACAAGTACAAAAATCATCTTAAATATAGATTCTAAAAGACAGACACTGCAGATTTTCAGAATTATTTATTAAAAATCTAATGCTTTTATGAAACCATAAAAGTCTACCATAGTTGTTCCAAACTGCTTGCAAGTTAGAGCAGTTTAGCTCTGCTTCCACACCTTTTCATGCTTCCTCAGCACTTTTATTTTGCTTTTCTCAACCTACTTATTAATCCCCTTACTCTCTAAGTACTTAATCACTCTCACCTCACTTGTTTGATAATTCGAGGCATTCTTTTTCATGGAAATGCCTTTATGTCCTTACATACACTGCATATTCATAAGCAAATAGGAATGCAATTATTCATACATTCAAAATAGTTTACAGCCATTTAGTATTGGATTAAAAGTATGTCACAATTTATCTGCTGAAAAATTAACTGGCAAAGAGTGGACAATCCCAACACGTGAGAAGGGTTGAAGAAGCAGCTGCAGACTGCCATGAAAAATAGAGAGGTAGGAAAGGCAGGGCATCCACCTTTATTTCTCATCTTGTCCTTAGTACAAAGGTGTATAAAAGTGTCCTCCCTTCACATCTGTGAACACAAGAAGCAGCAGAAAGAATAATCACTGTTCTCTGGTTTGCTATTTTGTCCATACACCTGACCTAGAAAGTTACCTTGCCCAGTTCCCAGGGCAAAGGGCTTCTGGGGCCAGCAGAGGCAGGCTGGAAAGCAGCTCCAAGAGGTTTTCTGATGGAGCTGAACTGTGATAAAGCAGCTGTCACTTGGGTATCGTCTTCTATTGCTGGTCAGAATGAAAATCCTCTGCACAAGCTTTCTTTCCCTGTGAACTCTGATGCTTGCCACAGTCCCCTACTCTGTTCTTTATTTTTTTTTTCCCTAACAGTATTTCCTGCCAATCTTCCCTGTGTTTCTTCAACTATGCATTTCACATCAAAATGTCACTAAGAAATATAGGCAAATTAGTAAGCAGAGTCATTAACGTTGTTTTTTTTTATTATTTTTATTTTTCTATGTGATTATTGTATTTTCTTCCTCCTTTTCTCTTTTCTCTCTGCTTTTAGAAGGACTTTATCACTCTTACCCTCGTGGATTTCTTTGTTTCTCTCTGTAATCATATATGCCACAGGAAAAGAAATTTCACCACTAGCCTCAGGCAAATTGTAAATTGTACAGAACTGTAGTATAGGACAATCCTCAACAGTACAGAAGCATACAGAAAAAGAAATTTAATCTAACTACAATTATGAAGTATACAAGTAAATACTCAGGAAATACTCAAAATTCAGGAAAGGCACCGCAATCTATGTGTAACTTCTGCATGTCCTTCATTTTAATAAAGTTCTAGTAAAGATAACAAAAAACAGTATAATCACCCTAACACTTTTCCCACTCCTTGAAATGACTTAAGCCAAAAAGGAATGTATTTTTAAGTTAAGTTCATCTAAAAACTTCCACTGTACCTGCAAATCTTATATTGTATCTCTTAAAGTATGGACAATATATGTTTACCAGTACCTGGCTTCACACATGTTACTGAAAATGAGGACAGAGGAAAAATGTAGACCTTTCAAATATACTGCCTTATTCTCAAATTGACTACTGCTGAGATAGAAACAGTCCGTTTTACCAGAGAAGTTCACCTGTAATCAAATTTGATGGGGCTTTCAAAAGATAATGAAACTAAAACTGTTAGCACAAATTCACACTTTTAACTCAGAAAAAATGAACAGAAGATAATATAAATTCTTTTGATGTATTTTCATCAATTGCTTTGTGTTTCAGTATTCACAAAAATAGGGAACTGATTTTGGTAAGCTACAAAGCATTTCTCTGGGAAGTTCTTGTTTGTTTGGTTTGGTTTTCACTTTCATTAAGGCTTTTCCTCTTCCTTCGTTTTTTTTTTTTTTTTTTTTCCTGATGTTCTTTTTAAGGTGAAGTTTAAATTATGAACACCAGAAAATCCTATTGACTGCTGGAGGGTTGGCTCTCAGTCTGACATTTTCCCTTCTCTACCTCTCAGTGTTCATCTAGCACTGCAGAAAGCTGCCACTGTTTCTTTACTGTCTTCTTACTTCATGTATTTGAAGTCACTTGGCAAGTCATGCTGAAGATCATATGGTCTGTTTTTCAGACAGGTACACAAATGTCTGTTATAGGGTATAAGCCCACTGACTTTGCTTCCTGAACAGTTTCTTTAGCAGAAATTTTGTTCTGTTACTTTAATTTGTGAAAACAGAGGGTTGCCTTGTAGGCATGACTGTCTTGAAGGCTCCTTCCCCATGCTCACTTATGCTCCCTCCCTTCAAATATTTTGTCAGTATGATCACAAACACTTCAAGTTCTCAAATTACTTTAGTAGAAAAATAGTATTAGAGAAATAATTTTTCACAGAAATAACACAAAAAATCATAACATAACTAATAAAAACTAGTTATGCCAGCATGGCTTCACCAAGGGCAAATTATGCCTGACCAATCTGGTGGCATTCTATGGAATGACTGCATTACTTGTCAAGGGAAGAGTAACCAATGTCATCTACTTGGACTTCTGTAAGGCCTTTGACATGGTCCCACATGAAATTATGATCTCCAAAATGGAGAGATATGGATTTGATCATTTGATCATCCAGTAGATAAGGAATTTGCTTGAAGGTCGCACCCAGAAAGTGGTGGTCAATGGCTCTGTGTCCAGGTGGAGGCTGGTGATAAGTGGTGTCCCTCATGGGTCTGTCCTGGGACTGGTAATGTTTAGTAACTTTATCAGTGACATAGACAGTGGGATCAAGTGCACCCTCGGCAAGTTTGCAGATGACACCAAGCTGAGTGGTACAGCTCATACAACAGAAGGAAGGGATGACCTCCAAAGGGACCTGGAAAACCTTGAGAAATGGGCCCATATGAACCTAATGATGTTTAACAAGTGCAAGGTACTGCACCTGGGTCGGGGCATTCCCAGACATGAGTAAAGACTGGAAGAAGAGGTCACTGAGAGCATCCCTGCTGAGAAAGACTTGGGAGTTGTGGTGGACAAAAAGCTCCACGAGTCAGCAGTGTGTGCTTGCAGCCCAGAAGGCCAACAGCATCCTGAGCTGCATCAACAGAGGAGTGGCCAGCAGGTTGAGGGAAGTGTCTTGTCCGCTCTAGGTGTCTAGTCCACTTGGAATCCTGCATCCAGGTCTGGGGCCCCCAGCACAAGAAGGATGTGGAGCTGTTAGAGTGGGTCCAGTGAAGAGTGGGTCCACAATTAGAGTGGGCTGTGAAGATGATCAAGAGCTGGAGCACCTCTCCTGTGTAGAAAGGCTGAGAGAAATGGAGCTCTTCAGCCTAAACAGGAGAAGGCTCTGACATGACCTCATTGCAAACTTTCAGTACTTGATGAGGACTTATAAAAAAGATGGTTACTAACTCTGTGCTCAATTGGATAATGACAAGATGAGGGGGAATGGTTTTAAACTAAAAGAGTTTAAAGATTTAAAGAATTAAAGATTTAGATTAGAGGTTAGGAGGAAATTATTCACTCAGGGGGCGGTGAGGCACTGGAACAGGCTGCCCTGAGAGGTTATGGATGCACTATCCCTGGATGTTTTCAAGACCAGGTTTGATAAGGCCTTGGGCAACCTGATCTAGAGGGTGACATTCCTGCCAATGGCCAGGGAGTTGGAACTAGATATCTTTGAGGTCCCTTCCAACCAAAGCCATTCTATAATTCTACGATTCTATGAAAAACAAGCCACCCTGGATAAGAGCTTTGTTTGCAAATCTGTTCCTCTGAAAATATTATCTGAACAAATTAAAAAAAAAAAAAAAAAAGGAGTTATGCATGTATTTAATAGCTGTGATGAACCATTACCAGAAAGATTTAGGAGAACTATATAAATAGTCCCTACCGGCTTTCCCAACAGTTCAGGAATGCTCCCTAGCAGTATCTACTGCTTTCTCCAGATAAATTCTATAAAATTTCAAAGTACGTTAGACTATGGCACTGAGCTTTGCCTAAGTGTGTCTATAAAGTTCAAAATTTGGAAGAGAGCCAGGTGGGCATGTTACTTCTAAGCAATATAATGATTGGAGTTACAGTGCCCTGTGATTGATGAATATGTTCAGTCTACCTCTGCTTCTACTTCCCAGACAGTCTGGCTGTACACAGGGGAATGAAATATGACTTCAGGCCTACCAAAAGTTATCCACTCTCAGCAGCTATGACAGGGACAAGGTGCCATTTTCCATGCTTTCCTGAATGCTTCATTTCAGTGTCCATTTGTGTTAGGATTTATGGCTTTGTGAGTGCAAAGATCAAGCTGTTTCATAGTACTATGTCAGTAAATTCTCAAACTTTGCACCATTCTGTGCCCCCACTAAAATGAAAGCCAGAGAGAACTATACATAGCCCCTTGATAATTCCCTTTGACATACAAATTGTCTTTAAAGTCTATTTGAATTCACTGGTTATCAACAGAGCAACTTTGTTTGAGAATGTAAACTCTTGAAATATTAGATTATCAGGAAAAATTTGTTTCATTAGTTCTTAGATAGTTAACATTTTATATAGGAAATGGTAATTAGTACAAAGATGTTGGCCTTCACATAACCAATAGCTATGCCAAGCAAAGATTACAGTTATTTATTGTACTGCTTTCTATTTTCAGTAGTTTTACTCAATAAATTAACAAGATCACTTTTCCTGGTATGTATTTTGCATCTTGAAATCAATTAATTGAAAATATTTCATAAGTTGTCTGAACCAAAAAGGCCCTTTTACCTTAAAGTATACATTCTGCACAGGAGCATACTGTGCTTGTTTAAAGCAATAAATATGTTGCTTATCCTGCACTAGGGCTTACTCAAAGAATCACTTGGGACCTAAGAGCAGGAAAAAGGGCTAATTACTTAGATCTCTATAACCCAAAATAATTCAGTAGGAATTGAAAAGTGTATTTACTAAATAGTCCTAAACAGATCAACTTTTAACAGTTTTTAAAGTATGGCTCAAAGAGACCATCTACTTTTAGGTGAAATATACCCAGGGACAAAAAATAAATAAATAAAAAATCCCTCCTAATCTACATGTAACAAAGAGTAGCACCTTGCAGTGTCCAATACAAAACGTCATAAATAATAAAATAAATAATGATATGATCCCATGTCATCTCAGACAAATCAAGTCTGAGAACTTGACATTGCAAATCACCCAGTTTGATGTGTTTCTGGTGGTTGTTAGTCTTAAGAAAATAAATATAATAGAAGCTTTTGGCAATGCAAAATGTATTGGGTTTACATGGAAAGTTTTGGTAGCAGGGGGCAGCAGGGGTGGCCTCCATGAACAGAGCTCAGCAGCTGCCCCATGTCAGATCATAGACAGCTCCAGCCAGTTCCTAAAGAGACCCACGCCAGTGAGCAACACTGGTTGGGCGACTGAGTGCAGATTTAAGAAAGTGGAAAAATGAAACAAAACAACAACAAAAAAAACCTGCTGCACAACAGCAGCTGGGAGAGAGGAGTGAAGAAATGTGAGAGAAGCAGCCCTGCAGACATCCAGGTCAGTGCAGAAGGAGGGCAGGAGGTGCTGCAGGCATGCAGCAGCAGGTCCCTGTGGCCAGGCCCATGGTGGAGCAGGCTGTCCCCTGGCAGCCCATGGATCCCACCTGGATCAGATCTCCACCCTGAAGCCTATGGAGAGCCCCCACAAGAGCAGGTCCCGGACCGGAGCTGCAGCCTGTGGAGAGGAGCCCACACAGGAGCAGGAGAGCTGGGGGGAGCTGCCACCCACCCGCGGGGGACCTGTGCTGGAGCAGTTTGCTCCTGGGGGATGAACCCCATGGTACAGAGCCATGTGGGAGCAGTTCTTGAAGAGCTGTTGCCTGTGGGAAGCCCTTGCAGGCTCAGTTTGGGAAGGATGGCATCCCATGGGAGGGACCCCACATGGAGTAAGGGCAGAGAGTGACGGTGAAGGAGCAGCAGAGACAGTGTTAGGGCCTCACCACAGACCCTATTCTCAGTTCCCCTGCGCTGCTCGGGGGAGGAGGTGGAAGAGGGTGGATGGGGGGAAGGTGTATTTTAGTTTGCTTTTTCTTTCTTACTGCTTTCTAGTAGCAATAAATTATATTAATCTCCCAATGCTGAGACTGTTCTTTCTGTGATGATACTTGTTGAGTCATGTTCCTGTCCTTATTATAACCCTTTTGCCCTTTCCATCATATTTTCTCCCGCTTTTTCTTTGAGGAGGGCGAGTACGAGAGCAGTTGTAGTGGAGCTCAGCTACCCAGCTGGGTAAAACCACCATAGTAACTGGTCTTTATTTCAGCTACATAAGGCATAAAATTAAACAAACTGAACATAAAAATACGTGGTGAGACAAACAGAATGTTGTTAAGTGCCTTTCAGTCATGGTGTGATTGGAAATTATTAAGACTTTCATTTCACTTTTTTTTTTTTTTTTTTCAAAACATAGCACGTTTGCTACATTTCAAATTGTCATTGCTTATTTCAAAATATACTTTAAAAATGTGAGTCTACGTGAGGGGGTGATAGTGCATTTATTCTTTTTTTTTTTTTTTTCTCCTAACTAGTAAGATAACTAGTAAGCTTAAAAAAAAGCGCCTTTTGTTTCTAGACATTTACATAGTAGCATTACGAAAATTTATCATACAGATTTAAACTGAGGACTGTGAGCCATTTAGGAAAATACTATCACTAATATTATTTCAGAAACCTTTTATGAGATTCTTTGTGCATAATATTTGAGACAGAAATATATGATGAATTTGAAGCACAATGATAGCTTTAATAGAGCACAATGAATAGGGATCTGTCTTCAAAGGTGAAATTCAGAGTAGTGTTCAGATCCTCCTCACTGATTTCTCATGTCTCTTGGGGTCAGGGTGTTGTTTGCATCTTGTGCACTAAATTTCACACTAAATCTCATGATTCATAAAATGAAGATTCCACAGTTGAATTCAGGTCCAATATGCAGAATCCTGAAATTTTACTGCCATTCCAAGTTAGCAAGCCATCCTTACAATATATTTGTAATTTCTACTGCTGACTATTTAAGAAAAGACGCTAGAGGTTAAGGGCTTGATAACTGCCTCTTGTAAGACCCAAGAGATGCAAGAGAAAAAGAGAAGAAAAAAAAAAAAAAAAAGCACTTAAATTGCTGAGCACTGTCAATTCCTTCTGAATGTTAACACTCCAAAAACCACTCTTCTGAGCACAGGATTGAGCCAGTTCTTGTTGAAGAATGGAGTAACATGCAGTATCACTCATCTTTAATAGTACAGTAATTGATTAGAATAAAACCAGTCATAGCTTAAAATAGCCATCTAATAAGGGTTATCAATCAGCCATTGCTGTAGAAAGAAAGATAAATATTATTCATTCTTGGAAATAAAGCTAACAGTAAATTAACCTGCATTAATTAGAAAATAAATCATGATCTAGCGCAAAGTATTAAAGTCTAGCGATAAGTATTCATCTATTTCTCTTTTAATATGCTATATCTAAATTGCATACTTCTGAAAGAATTTCCCTTTTCTAACAACCACAAAGAAAATACCATCTTTATTTTATTTTCTATCTGTTATTTGTTCTCAAATAAAACTATCTAGAAACATTATGGATTTAATATAAATAGATGGCAATCACTCATTAGTTCCCCCTTCCCCAGGCTTATATTGTGGAAATATCCATATAGAAATGATTTATTTACTTATTTATATGAAAGCATGCTAAAAGATAAAGTTCAGTTCTGAAGCACTATTCTGAATCTAAAGGATTTAGTTTTTCACACAATCATTCTAACAAACTTGTCAGAGGCATCTGTCAAACCATAGGATTATGCTACAGAATATTCACAGTCTAAGACTACAACTTGAAAAGATGAGAGAAAGAGGGAAGGGAAGGGAAGGGAAGGGAAGGGAAGGGAAGGGAAGGGAAGGGAAGGGAAGGGAAGGGAAGGGAAGGGAAGGGAAGGGAAGGGAAGGGAAGGGAAAAAGGGAAGGGAAGAGAAAAAGGGAAGGGAAGAGAAAAAAGGGAAGGGAAGGGAAGGGAAGGGAAGGGAAGGGAAGGGAAGGGAAGGGAAGGGAAGGGAAGGGAAGGGAAGGGAAGGGAAGGGAAGGGAAGGGAAGGGAAGGGAAGGGAAGGGAAGGGAAGGGAAGGGAAGGGAAGGGAAGGGAAGGGAAGGGAAGGGAAGGGAAGGGAAGGGAAGGGAAGGGAAGGGAAGGGAAGGGAAGGGAAGGGAAGGGAAGGGAAGGGAAGGGAAGGAAGATCCTTAAAACGTTATAAATAGGTCAGTCAATTTTTACTCAATCCAATAATATGTGGACAGCAAAATAAATATTAATTTCAAATTGGCCACTAATTATAACTATTACCTGCATATCACAGATACCCAGATCACTAAACTGTGAAATAATTAAGCAGCAGCATCTACATACAAATTAGGATGCATGTTGCAGGAAGCAAGGAAGTAAAGTGTTAGCCAATTTCTGTAGCACTCAGTGAATACATACAGAATTATAAAATATTGTTTATTTGACACCTGTTTTCAGCATATATTCTACATGTATGCATTGATATACCTAAATATCCACAAGCTAATGGAAATTAAACTCAAATGCCTGTTTAAACAAAGTAGGTATGGCTCACACTGTGATTCACTACTGTGGCATCCAAGTAAGTCAGATGATCAGGAAATTCAGAGCTGTAATATAACAAGACTACAGGAAAGACCAATTCACCAACAGAATAATGCAACGCTCTCACAAATGCTGGGAATTTAATTGTGCCCTTAAGGACAGTGAAGCATTCTTAGTTATTACATTTAGGTTGCTATGTTATACTACAAAATAGAGACTCAGGGATGGGTTGGCAGGCCCATCACATATAACACACTCCTTCACATATAAATAAACTTTGAATAACTAAATCATAAAGATTGATTGTTACTAATTCCCATTGCTTAATGCAAAATAAATCAATAGTAAGTAATTCCAACACTGTAGCTACCCAGTGACGCATCTCACTCTACTGTAGCTATTTCTCCAGTTCAAGCTCCCAAGTGACTAGTGGGAACAATTAGTTGTGCCTTTAACTCAATCAGATTTTAGTAATGGACATCCATTATAAGACTATGCAAGTGTAGCACTCATGAAGCATAAGTTACCCTTTAGAAGCAACTAGTTTTCTACTGTGGCTATTATGGGGGTCATCCAAGACTTGGTGATTTTGCATAATGCGACACTTTGCTTTGTGTTTGCAGAATTTTCAAAATCACACAATTTCCTAATAGGTTCAAAAAGCGCATTTCTACAGAACCTGAACTTTGAAATAGTTTTCTTTGGTTGTGAATTGTCATTGTCTTCCCTGCACCTGAGGCCAATGCTTTGAAGTCTCAAGCTAGGTAACCATGCCGTTAGTCCATTTAAATCTTCATGAAGGTTATCACTCCTAGTTCCGGGAAGCTAGTTTCTGATCCAAAAAATATTTTTGTCCCAAAGTTAACTTGAGTGTCAACCTATTAGCTTACTAAAGACCTACAATTGAAATTCATTTTTTAATTCTTAATTGGGCATATACATGTAATTAAGCCCTATAACAAAAAAAGACTTACATGCTTGTGTCCATGTATAAGAGGTGACAATATTACCCTTCTTCACCCATTTGTCACAAAAGAGTGTATTTACACTAGGTAAATAGGTATTTTTAGAAAAAGCTAAGTATCACATGCCACCGAGCTCCTTCAACTCTCTGCATTCTCTGCAGGAGTGGCATTGCAAAGATATCTCTACTTGACAGTACATATATCAGTTTCAGATACTATTTCTCTATTGGTCTAAGCGTACCTTATTTCTTACATAGCATGCCTTCTAATACAAAAAAAATGAACTTTACATTTTTTCTTATAACATGTAATGTGCATGGATGGCTGTTGGATGCTTGTGCAAAAGTTCTGAAGTTCCTTGTGTCATGTCTGTCAATCCCAAAGTTGGCAAAGTTCTTTGCTCTGCTCAACTTTGGAAGTTGAGAACATATATTGTTAGCTATAGGAAGAAGTTAACCAGATGATGATGAGAGCAGACATCAGCCATAGTTTGTTGGTGTACATCAAGGATGTAAGGGGAAACCTGAGATGCTGTGTCTGCTGGGAAAAGATTCCTCAAGGGAGATTCACTGGAGCATTTCTTCAGTGTGTTGACAGCTTACAAAACTTCTCTGTTGATCATAAAATTGTCTCATGCAGGCTTTATGTCATTCAATAGCCACAAAGTTCTGTTTTCAAGCAGTCTCTCTCAAAACCGGTTTATCTCAGACATTCTATGAGCTCCTTTTCATGAATTTGTTTTTCACAGTATAACAGTTCCACACAGAGCCAGATGATATCCTTCTGTCCTTTCTTTTTGTTATGGTTGTCTTGATCTGTAAAGATCATCTTCTAATGGAAATTTGGAAGCTAACACACCTGAGATCTTGATTAAGTTGCACTGGCCAATGATATCTTTAGAGATTGATTCAGTATGAAAACGAATTTTCAATAATTTGTAAAAAACAAACAAACAAAAAAAAAGATTTGGATATGTTGGAATATGTTGTTCATATCATTTAAACTAGTTTTCAACGTATTCGTATTAAGCGAGTTTTGTTCTGAAATAGTTCTACTACTCTAGCATATATATTGATAAAAGTTTTTAAGCATTTATTTAGACTGGTATCATTTACACTCTTCAACCTTTTGAATTGACTAAATACTTTTTTTTTTTGTTAAACCCAAATATTATCAATATATATGCCATACTCAATGCATGAGACTGCAGAAAGTTAAGGAAACTACTGAACAGCCACAAACAATGTAAGAATCCCACTTTCCCTTTGAAATTACTACACAACCTCAGTAAAACTATTTAAGCATGTGTTGAAAAACATTAAAATCCAAGAGAGGGTGATACAAAACATCTATATTTTTTAATTTGTATCTGCATCTTGAAAATTATATGATATACCAGCCATAAGGATTTATGACAAGAGAAAATGGCATGTTTATTAAAAATAAAAATAAATTTTAAAATGTTCCTGTAATTTCTTTTCACTCAATATGAATTATACATACATAGTAAATATTTATGCACATATAAAAATAGTTTTATGCCTATAAATACAGATGATTGATTCCTAGGTTTCTGCGTATACAGATAAGTTATGAATTCTCTTTTTCAATTCTATTTTAAGTTTCAGTTTACCTTACTTTTTTTCTCAGTACATCATGTTTTGTTTACTAGCCCCCTTTTTATTATACAAATTTATTTTTGTGATTTATGCATATTTTTGATTAAAAATATAATAAAATTAAAAGTGCCTTTTATTTCTCACTTTATCTGTTACTCTTCAGAAAAACATCTCTTGACATCAAAAAGCTGAACAACTTATATTAAACACCAATTTTACATCATTATTTTCCAGTACCTAACAGGGGGGCCTACAAGAAAGCCAGAGAAGGACCCTACCAGGGAGTAATAGGGACAAGGAATAAGAGTGTTAAACTAAAAAAGGGTTGATTTAGATTAGGTATTTGGAAGAAATTATTTATCATTAGAGTGGTGAGGCACTGAAATAGCTGCACAGGGAAGCTGTGGATGTCCCATCCCTGCAAGCATTTAAGGTCAGGTTTGAGCAATCTGGTCTTGTGGGAAGTGTCCCTGTCCATGTCAGGGAGCGCGTGTGTTAGGGGGAATTAGATGGTCTTTAAGGTCTCTTCCATCCCAAACAATTCTACAACTGGTTCAATTTCTAGGTTTTCATTGTCTACAAAGCATTTCAAGAGAAACCAAAGACATGTTTTTATCTATTTAGGAACAAATACAGGTTTTACAGAATAAAAAAATATAGATTTTAAAGAATAAAAAAAGATATGGTATATAAGAATTTTTTAGGAAAGAAAAAAAAAGGCTTTCAAAGCCTATTAGAAGAAAGAAAGAACAGGATTCTAAGATGCTAAGCATAAAGTCGATTCTTTATTTAGGATGCTTTAGATTCTTCAGCTGTCCGTAACCCTAACTCGCTAATTAAAGTGTTTTTGTCACTAGTCACTGAATAAGGATGAGACTTGAAGTGTATTATTAATTCAGGCTTTCTGCTTTGACCACTTAATATAAGCTACTGCGTATTAACAACAGACTAGAGCAGTGAAAAACTAAAAGCAAACTAAAAACATCTTCCACCCCCCAGTAGACCCTCTCCCACTTCCTCCCACTGAATGGCGCGAAGGAATGGTAAAAGGGGGTTGAGGTTAGTCCATAACACGTAATCTGTCACTCCTTTCATGGTCACTGTTTTCCCTTGCTCCACATGGGGTCCCTCCCACAGGATATCGTCCTTCCCAAACTGATCCTACTTGGGCTCTCCACAGGCAGCAGCTCTTCAAGATCTGCTCCAACACCGGTACCCCATGGGCAGCAGCTCCCCCCAGGCCCCCTGCTCCTGCTCCTACGAGGGCTCTCCATGGGCCGTAGCCTCCTCCAGGCCACATCCACCTGCTCCACTGGGGGCTCCTCCACAGGCTGCAGTGTGGAGATCTGCTCCATGTGGGACCCATGGGGACAGCCTGCTTCACCAGGGGCCTCTCCGCAGGCTGCAGGGGAAATTCTGCTGTGTTCCTGGATCACCTCTTGCCCTCCTTCTGCACTGGCCTTGGGATCTGCAGGGCTGGTTCTCACTCCTCTCTCCCAGCTGCTGTTGTGCAACAGTTGTTTTTTTTTTCCCCCTCTTTCTTCCATCTGCTCTCACATAGGCCCAACCAGCATCGCTCACTGGCCCAGCTCTGGCTAGCAGTGGGTCTCTTTTGGAGCTGGCTCTGATCTGACGTGGGGCAGCTGCTGGGTTGTGCTCACAAAGGCCACCCCTGCAGCAGGTCCAGGGAAAGAGCCAATGAAATACTTATAATTTGAATGGTATTTCTACCATGTGTCCTGAATATTAATGTTAAATTGCTACTAAACCTGAAAAAGCATACAGATTTAATTGGGGAAAAAAAAAAAAAAAAGATAAAGCACAACGTTTTGCTTACTTCAGCATTACAGAGCATGAGAAATGAAATTATTTTTAGTCAATTTGAAAAGCCCTGATAAATCACATTGGGCATTCTTGAATACTTACAATTACCCTAAAATTATTCAGTAATAATATACTGTAACTTTTACAATTCTGATATTTTAACCAGAAATAATGTGCTTTATTTTAGCATTTACTAAGATTAAAATAAGGATCTGTTCTCTTGATAAATTATCAGAGAAATTAGATTATCTAGAAGGTAATTTGAAGGTCATCAGCTAGTGTGTTGACAATAGACATTCCTCAGCAGGCTATTTTTATTAATATATTTTCAAATATGTAACCATTTTCTAATGGTTTCTATTTCATGAATTCGTATAAGGTTTCAGAGCTACAGGCATCCTCAGTATTATTTTTGTGCAGACAGACAACACCCTCTCTCATTTTACTACTTCTTAATAGAAGATATAGACCAGTTAGAGAAGGACCATCAAAATGATTAGATAGTCGAAGCACCTCTCCTATGAAGAAAGGCTGAGAAGAGAATGCTGCAGGTGTTCAGCTTGGGGAAGAGAAGGCTCAATAGACTTTTTTTTTTTTTTTTACAGCCAGTATTAAAGAAGTTCTATAAGAAAGAATGAAAGAGAGACATAAGGAAGAAATTCTTTATTCTGTTTGCCCAGAAAAGTTGTGGATGCCACCTCCCTGGAAATTTTCCAGGTCAGCCTAGATAGAGCTTTGACCAACTTGGTTTATTGGAAGGTGTCCCTATCTGTGGCACGGGGTAAGAACAAGATGATTTTAAAGGTCTTTCCAGACCAAACAACTCTAAGATTCTATGATTATTATTTTTTTTAAATGCAAACTCCATCTCACACACAGACCTTTAAAGACTTCTTCTGTTTCACAAGAAAAATATATTAACAACTTTTGCTATCTCTTAATTATGAATTTGTTCGTGTGTGGATGTCACTATTTTATGATAAACATACGCTGTAAAAGATGAAAAAGCAATTTGGAAAAACAATGCTCAAAAGTGCTAGTTGGGATAATACTGCAGACATCATCAGTGAAGATGGGAACAAAGCTTGGCATTTAGGTTACCTATGGGTCTACTGGCATTTATACTGGCTGATGATTAGCTGCTTAGGTAGCTGCTTTACTTTCCAGAAGCAAATATGCTTCTGTTCTTTTGAATGAGGAAGAATATTTCTTATTCAGGAACACTGGAGCATGCTGTCATAACACCATCACAGAAAAATAAATACTATGAAATACTATCATACGCAGGGTTCCCAGAAACTGCCTCATGAAGATCTTGTCTCAGGAATGTAAAGGATATGAAGGATAAGCTGTGATGATGGTATGACAAGAAATGCAGCTGAGGAAAAACAATGCTGTTAGTAAGCTACCTCCACTACGTGAGCTAGACTGAAGGAACAGCCTCTAAAACATCTAAGAAATTGCTATTGCACCGCCTTATTCAGAGGACAGGCTGAAATATGTGAACATATAAAGAGACACAGGGACTCTTCACATTCTATGTAGAGACTTGTGATTTTCTTCAATAGGAGAATTTTTGTTTTTCTTGAATATGTCTTAGTAATACATGTTTAAACATATTTGGGAAAAATAATACAACTATCAAATCCTATTTTATCTTTAAATATGAAAGTGTGCACAAGCTCATACTGTGCAAAATATCATTAAGTCTTTTTACTCAAAGCTGAACATTTATTTGCCAACATCTTGCCAACTGAAACACTGACTCTGAGAACCATTATCTGAGATATAATTATAGTGTAAACCACCTCAGTTAAATGCAAAGTTAATTTGTGCATGAGTAGTCATAGTCCTTTTGCATATGTAATGATCCTGCAAAATTGCTTTACAAGTTACCTACCTAACCATACTTTTTAAAATAAAAATTTAAATATTAAAAAATAAATAAAACATAAAAAGCTAATTTACTTTTTGTATTCCTTTGCTCTAACAGGATCTTTTCACTTCTATGCACCTTAGCTTCTTTGCAACCTAAGAAGCGTTCTGTAATAGTATAATATTATATGGTTTTATTAATTATTTTTACCTAAACCGTTAAGAAAATCTATCATGACAGAATCAAATTTTATGTAAGAATTGATTAGGGCAGTCAAAAGAAAGATTCACTGTTTGGTTCAGAGTGCAGAAAAAAAACAAAGGGAACTAAAAAAAATCTCTACAAAATCAACATAACACAATCACATTTAGTTGTGTGGCTGTTTTTTTTGTTTGTTTGTTTTGTGTTTTTGTTTTTGAATTAAGGATTTCAAAATGGGAAATATTTTATGAAAGGTAAATCAGACAAGGACAAAAATCCAGCAATATTTACCAGAACAATTTCAAGGTGGCTACAACACTAAACAGTATAAAGGTATTCTGACTGAATATAGATACAATAATTCCTTAGAAATGTTACTGAAAATTTTGCCAGCTCTTACCTTGTGTACGTGGAGATACGTAAGGATATGTTTGCTCTTACTTTCTTTAATCTCTGTTTTTCTGTTTAAACTGTTCAGAAACTTGGTCTGTCAACAATCCTCCATTATTTGGATGATTTTCCTTTTCTTGCTACAGAGTGCCAGAAAGCACATCCATAAATCAAGACTTGCTTTGAGCACAGGAATCCAAATAATTTAGAAGTTACCTTTGAAAGCAAAGATATTGCTGATGTTAAGGCACAAGATGGGGAATCGGGGCATGGATATGGGTGCTATTTATGGTTCAGCTCATGCTCCATGAGTAATGTGGAACATAGTTCCTCAGGGTCACAGTTTCCTAAGTACCATAAGGTTAAAAATAACAGGAAATTTTATTGAGGCTTGGGGAGATCGTATCTATGGATGTTGATAGCAGCTACAGAGTAGAGTAATAAAGGAACTAGAGACATAGAAAGAGGTCAAGAAAAAGGGAGAAACAATTGACTTGCTGCAGAGAACACCTCTAAGAAGGCTCCATTTCTACATTCTTAACCTCTCCTGTAGGTCTTAGTAAAGGCTCCAGCCTAGAGTTCTGCAATAAGCTTCTACAAAGACATTTCCTTAAAAAAAAGAAATCCAATTTCCACTGAAATTCAGTATAATCTTTTCACGGGGTGTAGCCGATTAACCGTTACAGGTCCAGTCAGATTCGGGGTACTGAACTATCACAATCAGATTCACCAATAACGCATTAACCATTAGGGGTCTGGTCGGATTCACCAGTAATGCATTAACCATTACGGGTCCGGTCAGATTCAGAGCACTGAACTACCACGGTCACAGATTCACCAATAATGTATAACCATACTTACTCTAGTCATGTTTAATGAGAACTATCATGGCTAGGAACAATGCAATCAAGTGCAATTTATTACAGCAACAGGTACACAGGTTCTTTGGATTGCCGGCAATAGTTACTGTCTGCAAAAGCAAGCTAGCATGCATGAAATACACAGGTGTGCAGCCAGGAAATTAACATGTTAAAAGGCACAAAGACTCTATAGAGATTTTTAAGTTTCTATGGAGACACACAGTATAACTAAGTGTTCAAATCTTACCCAAAGGCATCACAGTGGGGTAAAGAGAGGCTCAGCCTGTCAACTGATCCCAGGAGTCAGAAGGTCCTCAGGAATGTGTATTGCCTCGGCATGGTATCTCCCCTAATATCCCCCCTCTCTTAGGCCAATTTATATTATTTTCTATCTTTTAGGTGGAGCTTGAGTGACTCTAGTCAAGCATATCTTCATTATGATTGGTGAAAAGTTTTCCTGTCCCCATTTAAAGTAGCAAAAGTACACTAGACTACAGCATTTGTCAAAATATGACAGGTTGTTGGCTCAGGGTAGCAAAAAGTGAAGCTTATCGGTCTCTGTGTGCACAAGAACAATCAAGTCCCCACCTGGTCACAGAGCCTAGCTGTGGTGTCTCCTCTCCACTCTGCGCTCTGTACTGTTCCTTAGAGCTAGCACACCAGGTTTCCCCAGTGCAATAACCTCTAAGGTTGAAAGTCTAGGGAATGCTCAGGTAATGCAGCTATGCCCTACCCTGAAAGCCTCTTCAATGCTGTACATTTTCTTTAAAATGTGAATGTTAGTTTTATCTTTCTAGTTACTTCAGGCAATTGCACCACAAATCTGAACACCTAACTTTATGCTTCTTGAAAAATCCCATCTCAAATGCTTCATTTTTTAAATAATTGAGTGGATTGTCCTCATAGGTCTCCCTTGACTGCTTGTGGAAAAGCCCAATCACCTAGTGTGTATTTACTACCATACGCAAGTCCAGTACAGCTTGTACATGTTACATCGGATGCTTGTTTGTACTGTGTTCACTTTTAAGATATGAAGCTTTAAGGACTTAGATGTTAGTTTCTGAACCATTACTCCACCTTGACCATTCAGCTTGATTTTTTTGAAGTTCCTGACTGACATACAGCTCTAGCTTCTTCAAATATACATCCACAGGATAAAGACATTGGTCACAACAGATTTTTGAAGATCTTCCCTCACTAGCGCTTAAATAAAGGAATGGAATAAAGAACCATGAAGCCATTATTTCAGTCTGCAGTAGAATATTACCCACAGTAGTAGTTTTTCCTGCCTTAGTTTCCCCTTCCCCCCCCCTCCAAAAAAGAAGTACTATATAAAAGAGTAGGAGTCTTATATAAAAGCACAAAAGGATGTGGATTTCCAGAATTATGTTTTTCACTGACAAACTATTTGAGCAGTGACCTTGAGCAAGTCATTTAATCTCTTTTTCCCCAGATCCTCAATGGTATCTAGGTGTATAATTTCCATTAATTTCTGTCAGACTAGCGAGAATGTATATGCCCCAGTCCTCAATGTGAAAAATAGAGACAATTTTACTTCTGTACCTTGCAGAGGTCTTCTGTGTATCTTGTCAAGATGTGTTCATTAATGTACTTAGTTACTCTGGTGATGATGCTTCTGCTTAAGACAAAGTGATTTAATTCACTAATTGCCACATAATACCACTGAGACCAAGAACCAGAAATTGCTTACAAGGTAGAAAAGTACATAGATAAAAAAAATCATTTTACCAGAAATGCAGTTCTTTTAAACTTCTGAAAAGGTTTTTCTTGTCAGGCAGCTGGTGGACAAAAGGCATGGAGGGTTCTGAGTGGGCTATTCCAGGACTGCTGTCTCCAGACGCTATTGCACCTTCCTTTAAAGCATCTGGTATCTAATATTCACTATTACAGTCAGGCTATCATTCCAAATAGAATCCACCTAAAATAAATGCTCTTCCCCCTCTCCTCCCCCCCCAGATATCAAGTAAGATTTGAAAGGATAATCAATGCACTCTTTTTAAATAGAAAGGTATTTAACATTTGTTGTTTGTTTTTGAGGAATATAGGAAATTTAAGTGCTGAGATTTTTTTTGGAATTCAATACAAATCAAGTTTTTTTCCTCTTATAAAGTGCCTTGGAAAAGTTCAGTTGTAGAAACTATTTACAAGTCCTTGCTGATGCAGAATACACAGAGAAAATCCCCATGGTTAAGGGTCTTGAGTATTGTATCCGTATGGGCTGATAACCAGCTCATGTTGACCTTAGATCTTTTCCATGCATCAAAACACCAACAGTACAATGAAGAAGTAGATTTTACTGGATGTACAATGGTCTCTGCTCCACTTCAAAGTGGGGTTAATATTGAACATTGGCTCACAAATTCAGAAATGTCAAGCTTAACAGCATGTGAATGGTTCACCCTTAAGAAGAATCAATAGTCAATTTTGGACACTGCTTAAAAAGTATTCAGAAGGCAATTATATGATTGCAGAGAGGTGGGAGATTAACACAGACAACTTGGCATGACTGTTCTTCAGCTGTAAAGTCCACAGAATTTCAGACATCAAGGTAGTCAGGAAATATAAGGGTAGTAGCTAAATTGCAAAAGAATTCCACTGCTTTTAAAATGTAGAGAAGAAAATTTACCACATTACTTTGAGCTAAACACTGCACATTTACTTTTTTTTTCCCCTAAAACATGGAGTTGAAAGACCTACAATAAGCTAAGAAAGAAGGTGGTATAAGAACTTAATGTTTTCTTGAAAACATTTTGTCCCTACCCTCCCTTCCACCCAAAAAAAAGACAAAGCAAATTTGCAAATAAATTATAATGATGATTCAGATGGCTGAGAGTAAAAAGAGTATACATCAAGAAAATTGGAGGTTATTGAAATGCAAAAAACTCAGCTGTAACTGATTTTTTCTTCACTTCTTTGTGTTACTATTTATTATTACTATTTTGACTTGTGGAGAGTAAGCAATCATCTTCACTTTTATCTTTTGATAAATCATAAATATTAAAGCTAATAGCTCCACAGCTCTTGTTCAAAGAATGAAGAATTTAAAAAAAAGTATTCATGTTCTTCATTCTACTTAAAGAACCTAAGTTCTATAATAGAACTTTGGTATTTTATAAAAATAATTATATATCCAGATGTCCCTCCCCCCAAACAGCTTATTTGACCACAAAGAAGCTTTTCAATTCCTGTAATCTATTCATTTATTGCTTATTCTTTTCAATTTCCTATAGAATTATAGAAAAACATGAGCACAATCTGTTGCTTTAAGCGTTCCATGTTTGTGATTACTCATTTATCTCAATTCTTAGTTTCAAATACACCAGCAAAGAGATTATAAGTGAATTTTCAAAGGACAGCTGAAGGTGCAATTTAGTAAAATAATCATTAATAGATAAAATTTATCTTTATAGGCCTGATTTTATATGTGCAAAAGTATCATCAGATTGCTATTTGAAAATTATGAAGACAACCAGATTAGTGTTTATGGATCTATTGATACTAGATTATATAATCTAATTGTATAATCTAATATCTATTGATATTAGATTTAAATTTGGCCATTATTATCATTACTAATTCTGCTTTCTTGTAGATTTCTGTAAAAATATATATTCAAAGACTACTAATAATCTTTGGACTTGTGGTTGAATACAATCTTTAATCTGAAAGTGTTTATAAAATTAAAATAAGTTTACATTATCAAAATATCACAGTATTTAATTTGGCTTTTCAAAGTATCAGAATGCTGTTATTAATTTCCTTGACTTTTAAATCATATTAATTATCTTAAAATACATCATCCATTTGAAAGTAAAAGCAATACTGAAACGGAAATAAATCGGTTCATCCTTGCACCCCCCCCCCCCCCTCCAAGAAATTGAGATTGTTTTATTTAAAAACCTGTTTTCTAGTAACAAATTTATGTTAAATTACCCCCTAGGAGCTGAATATAGTATTATTCCACAACATTACTTCTGCTATACTATTGTAAAGATTTCAGCTGTAAACAGAAGACTCTGAATGGAGGAAAAAAAATGAAAAAAGAATTCTCTCAATTATATCAATAAAAAAGGAGACAGACAAAGGAGATAATCCCTCTTTTGTTAACTTTAAGAGCATCAAAATCAATTGAGGATGTTATAATACAGCACATGGAATATTTGTCTTACCCCAATTAACTGACAGATAGCATATGATATAAATGCTAAAGGCAAGCTAAAGAAGTGAGAAACAAAAAACCAAACTAAAAACACCTTCCCCCTATCCATCCTCTCCCACCTCACCTCCTCGACAGGGACTGTAGTACTTACCTCCACTAAGCCTTCATAGTCACTTTTTGCCCCTGCTCCATATTGGGTTCCTCCCAAGGGATGTCATCCTTCCCAAACTGGTCCTCTGCGGGCTTCCCACAGGCAGCAGCTCTCACATTGGTCCGTACTACAGGGTCTATCTATCAGGAGCAAACTGCTCCAGCACGGGTCCCCCACGGCTGGGCGGCAGCTCCCCCCAGACCCCCTGCTCCTGTGGGGGCTCCTCTCCATGGGCTGAAGCTCCGGCCCGGGGCCTGCTCCTGCGGGGGCTCCACTCCATGGGCCGCAGCCTCCTCCAGGCCACATCCAACCTGCTCCACCGGGGGCTCCTCCACCCACGGGGGGGCTGCAGCGTGGAGATCTGCTCCATGGGGGACCCATGGGCTGCAGGGGGACAGCCTGCTCCACCGGGGGCCTCTCCCTGCACAGCCCGCAGGGGAACTGCTGCTGCCTGCCTGCAGCACCTCCTGCCCTCCTGCTGCACTCCCCTGGGGGGCTGCAGGGCTGCTTCTCCTCTCTTTCTCCCTGTGAAGCAGCTTTTTTGTTGTTCTTTTTTTTCTCCTTTCTTCAATATGCTCTCACAGAGGAACAAGCGACATCGTTTCTTGGCTTGGCTCTGGCCAGCAGTGGAGCCCTTATCTAACGTGGGGCAGCTTCTAGATTCTTCTCCCGGAAGCCACCCCTATGGCCCCCTGCTACCAAAACCTTGCCACGTAAACCCACCAGAGCAACTCTTTTGGTGAAGAAATTTTTCGTAAGAACCAACCGAAACCCCCCCTGGTACAACTTCAGGTTTTTTGTTCTTGTCTTGTCACTTGGGGCTTGGGAGAAGAGAACGACCCCCACCTCTCTGGAGCCTCCTTTCAGCTTCCTGTAGAGCACAGGAAGGTCTCCCCTGAGCCTCCTTTTCTCCAGGCTGAACAACCCCAGCCCCCTCAGCCGCTCCTCACCAGACTTGTTCTCTAAACCCTTCACAAGCTTCAGAGCCCTTCTGCGGACACGCTCCAGCACCTCGAGGTCTTCGCTGAACACAGTGTGCAATTCGAGGTGCGGCCTCACCAGAGCCGAGCACAGAGGGACAACCGCTTCCCTAGTCCTGATGGCCGCTCTAGTTCTGATACAAGCCAGGTGTAGAGATATTTCTATGCATATAGATGCAGCACTAGTACATGTTCCTTGGAAAACCGGTCAAACTCTCCTCAAACCCTCTAACTGGTTTCCTCTAACTGGCACTGATGCTTCAGCTGGATCCTCTAAATCCCATTTTACTGCTTCTGCTTCCTAAGCAGGTGACGGAAACTCCTAACCGCAGAGCAGAGGAGTGCTAGTTCTGTCTACAGGCAATATTTGGAAGTTTGGAAGATGCTTCCCTTGCTCAGCTGCCATCCCTGGGTTAATCAATCACCCGATCTTTTGCCTTCCAGCAAAAGTCTTGATGCAGTTCTTAAGGCAAGTTATTTCTGAAAATCCTCATCCAGCTCTGTGCACGCCAAACCTTTCATGGCACTGTGCAAGGCGCGGATGGCAGCGATAAATCAGGTTGTGGAATGAATGGCAACGTGTGGGGAGGGAATTTTCAGGTGGCTTCGCGCTGTTTCGCAGGTCCCTGAATTAGAGGTAATGAGGAAACAAGCAGTAGGAACAAAACCTTGAGCGAGGCTGAGATCAAGAATTGGCTACAGTGTTAAAGAGGACCTTTGGGCAGTGGGCAATTGCTGGCTGGCTCCAGGCGCGTGTCTGAGGGTCTCTGACCAACTGTGGGATAGATTCGGGCGCGTGGACAGCACGTGGGGCTACGGGGAGAGGACATGTAGGAGAGAAAAAGGGCAATAAACGCCTCCTGTTCAAGAGCCATCAGGAGTCTGTGTCTTGCATCCCTTCAGCAACACAAATATATGGCTCCAGATCCAAAATGTCATGTATTTGGCAATTTTATTTATGGTAGCACTCCCCTCCCCTCCCCACCCCACCGCTCTTTTGCTGTCCATCCCCTCCCCTCCCCTCCCCTCTTTTGCCTCCCCTCCCCTCCCCTCCCCACCGCTCTTTTGCTGTCCATCCCCTCCCCTCCCCTCCCCTCTTTTGCTGTCCATCCCCTCCCCTCCCCTCCCCTCCCCTCTTTTGCCTCCCCTCCCCTCCCCTCCCCACCGCTCTTTTGCTGTCCATCCCCTCCCCTCCCCTCTTTTGCCTCCCCTCCCCTCCCCTCTTTTACCTCCCCTCCCCTCCCCTCCCCTCCCCTCCCCTCCCCTCCCCTCCCCTCCCCTCCCCTCCCCTCCCCTCCCCTCCCCTCCCCTCCCCTCCCCTCCCCTCCCCTCCCTTCCCCTCCCCTCCCCTCCCCTCCCCTATGATCCCTGTCCCTACACACCCCTACACTCCCCTCCCCTATCCTAGCCTACACTCCCCTTCGCTACACTACCCTACATTACCCTATGCTCTCCTACACTCCTCTCCCCTCTCCTCCCCTCCTCTCCCCTCTCCTCCCCTATGCTCCCTGTCCCTACACTCTGCTACACTCCCCTCCCCTATACTACCCTACACACCCCTACACTCCCCTCCCCTATCCTAGTCTACACTCCCCTTCGCTACACTACCCTACATTACCCTATGCTCCCCTCCCCTCCTCTCCCCTCTCCTCCCCTCCTCTCCCCTCTCCTCCCCTATGCTCCCTGTCCCTACACTCTGCTACACTCCCCTCCCCTATACTACCCTACACACCCCTACACTCCCCTCCCCTATCCTAGTCTACACTCCCCTTCGCTACACTACCCTACATTACCCTATGCTCCCCTCCCCTATGCTCTCCTACACTCCCCTCCCCTATCCTACCCTACACTCCCCTAAACTCCGCTCCCCTACACTACCCTATACTCTCCTACGCTTCCCTCCCCTCTAACATGCTACACTCCGCTATGCTATGCTACGCTACCCTATCCTACCCTATCCTACCCTCCCCTACACTATCTTCCCCTGCCCTCCCCTTCCCTCCCTTTCCCTCCTCTTCCCTCCCTTCCCCTCCCCTCCAGTCCCCTCCCTTCCTTTTTTTCCCTCCCCTTCCCTCCCCTCTGGTCTTCTTCTCTCCTCTCTTCTTTCTTTCGGGCAACTTCAAATCGCTTCAGTCGTTCTCATAGCTCCTATCCCTGGCTGATTCATGGGAACCCATCAGCAGCAACCAGAAGCGCTCCAGCTGCTGTGTCACTGGTCGAGCAACAGTCTCCAACTGGGAATCGCTGACTTTGTTCTGTGGCTCAGACAGGTGCCTTGCAGTTCCACCGTGGCCTGGACGTGTCCTCTTGCTGTGTCCCCACCTACATCGCAGTTCTGCTTAGAAGCAGCAGCAGGCTTTTGAAGATGTCCCACTCCTTCCATTTTCAGTTTCAGAGCTTGGCTAGCCGGGTGGTGTCTGTCAACAGAAGACAACAAAGAGATTTGGGTTAGAAACAGCTAACTGAGTAGTTCCTTTGCACAAGGGCAAGGACTATTTACCCCTTCCTAATGGAGACTGCAGTGTCAGCGATAATGACAGGTCCTTCAGAGAGCTTTGAAAGATCCCTTGGGGATGCTGAGTCCAGAGGACCAGAGGAAATCTGTCTAAAGTACACCATGGAATCACTCTGAATTACTTCCGAGCAGAAGCATGTGGCCGATACGGCTTCAGCTGGTTTCAGTGTTCTTCTTCACCTCATACCTAAATCCAGATAAAAGGTCTCAATGCAGATGGAAAGACTGAGAACTATAGAAATCACTGATGTGCTTTGAGAACTTCTAAGAACTGAGAACTAAATAAATCCAAGGTTGCAACATTAAGGATTGGTTAGAAAAGTAAACGTTAAAAGCAAGTAAAGGAGAAGGACAAGTAAGCTTTCTTAAAGGATCTACTATATTTAAAGGATCATTAAATAAGTAAATAAGTAATGAAATATATATGCAGAGAGATAGATAGATAGATATACAGAAACCTAAGAAACTGCTGCGCAGGTTAGCTTCTTGCTCTCTTTTCTCAAAGTGCTAGTGAATACAGCATCTGTGTGCGTTACAAGCATTACCCTCAGTCCACCACAGGTACACACGCGAGGACAGCCTGCAGGTTGCGGAGGCAAAGAAACTGCTCTGGCTGGATGTGAAGAGCCAAGACAGAAGTTGCTGTCAGGGAAAAGATACACAGAGGGGATGAAAAACACGGAGTGTGCTTCCGACCTTCACAACTTCTAAGCAAGTGGAGATGAGGGTGTGGAAGAAGCAAATCAGCTGCTGATTGAGAAGCAGCCTGAAGATTGCCCTTAAGCAGGGCCTTGCATTCTTCGTTTTTAGAGCATTGCTTGCCTTCAAGTGCACGATCGGGATTTTATTAACTTTCTACCACTACAGAATGGCACCCGATTCCTTCACAAAACTTACGGGTGGTAATTGGAAGTATTGGTCTGCATTCTCTATTTCCTTCTTCATCTCAATTCTCTTTTGGCCTGTGAAGCTTTTCGGATCAGAGGAGAAGATCCGCTGTAATCCGGAGTTTTGGATACTGCAAAGGAAACAAAGAATCGTACTGACAGCTCTTGTCAACCTCACCTGCAACCATCACAGAAAAGAACACCGAAAGAACGCCGCTTTCTCATGGGAAGCATAAATTTGAGCATAGGAGTCCTATAGCTGAAGCGAGGTGAAGCAAGTTCCAAAGAAGGTGAAGGAGCACACCCATACGCATTTCCATAAAGCCGTGTTTTCAAACAAACGGTTTAAAGACTTAGATTTTCTTACAAGGGAAGAATGAAACAATAAATAAACGAAAATTACCTGGACATCCAGTTTTCCTCTAGCTTGCTTTGGTTCTTTCAGAATCTGAGTCTGGAGTGACAGTCAGGGAGCAGCATTGTGCAGAAATGCCAAAGCCTCCCCAGCTTGTTGTACCTTCATCAACAAGGCCTTTGATAGTGCTGCCTCCTCAGCAACACCAGCAATTTCCTAGGAAAGCTGGTGTCCACCAGGTCAGTCAGGAATGGGAAACCCCTCTAGCCACAGTTTCACACTCACACCAGAGTTGGCAGGACAGGCCGACGGACAGAGAAGGGTCTGTAAGAGTGTTAGAAAACAGCCTTGAAACAGATTTCCGTCAACCCAGGACAAATTACTTGCTCATCCCTTCCAACTGAACTCGAAGTAGAAGGAGGTGATCCCAAGCTGCATTCCTGACATCTATGCTGCAAAGTCATCAAATGTGACATGTTACTGTACCAGCCTGTTACGAACAGAAACAGGACTTTGAGGTTATGCTGTCTGATTAGAATTAAGCTCAAAGAGTTAGTCCTTTGGTATGTTTTTGTGTGCAAGTGTTTTCACTGTCTCCCAGACAATGTCTCCAGCAAGCTAGCTGCTTGTTTCATTTGTTCTGTTCTGTTCTGTGCTGTTCCGTTCTGTTTTGTTTTGTTTTCTCAGCAAGGATTCTTAGAGAAATGAGATTAAAGTGATCATCTTGTATGTCCATCCATCCCTCCCACCCCTTCGCTTGTCCAGAGCTTTTACCTTGTCCACCAGCTTGAATGAACTCGGTCATAGACGCAGTTGTGTCCAAGCCATTCTGTTGCCAGACATGTTGTGAAAACAGACAGCTAAGTAGTGAGGAGAGGACGTGCTGCTGTCTGCAGTGTGACCTCAGCGCTTACCAAACAGTAGGGAATACACAGAGAAGGGCGTTACGAAAACTTCAAGCCCCAGATACATTTTATGTGGAAACCATATTTCCCAAGATAACACTGGACACAACTGCATAATCAAAATGGATTCATTTCTTGGTTCATCCAACTCCTAGGTTTTAGTTTTGAAAAGTTTCTGTCTTGGCTTAAAGCACTCTTCCAATCTCTATTTCCAGTTACTATGATTTCCTGAAATAGCTCATCCCATTTTTTTCTTTGTACAATCTCCCAGTCTCTTTGTTTTCCTCTCCCCAAGAAACTTAGAACTGCTCTCTTCATACTTGACAACTAGATATGGAGCTGTATCAGCCAGAAGGAAGTTTCCTTCACACTTTCCGCTTCTTACGGTATCTGGACTCTTACCTTTACTCTTACTCGCCCTTCCTACGTTAGCACCAAGAAAGCTGTTTTGGAGATCTGACGTCTTGTTTTCCAGAAGCTACCCTGAATCACCTTTACGAGAGCTGTCCCACGCTGCGAGCACAAGTCTTGCAGTCTGGCCAGATATTTGCCTTCTAAGTCAATAATCAAATCTGTCGAGTTAAGAACATGGAATTAATGGAAAGGAAATCCTTTTATGTTTATTTATTTATTTATTTTTTCCTAGACTGAGAAGGGATGAATTGTGGGGAACAAGCAAAACTCAGGTGAAAAATGAAATGACAAACGTTAAGGTCAGGCAGCTTGCCCACTGCAAGTGCTAGCCTGAAAGCAGATGGAGTGCATCTTCATACACCACAGCCTGAGACACTACTCGACAGGCCAGCCCATGTGATGAAGTCCAATGCTGTCCTGAATTTTAACGTGACAGGGGGACTCTTAAGCCTCTTGTTTATGCTTTAGCACTTGCGGTCTATGGGAGGACCACAGCACACTCTTCTCTGTCTACCCTTATTTGTTGATTGTCTGTAGGAAGAGGAGAACGTGCAGAGGCCCTCAGCCGTACATTGGGTCTGTTCTCACTCTGTGCAGCTCCATCATTGAGCAAAGTACCAAACTTGATGCTTCTGTAAGGGCTTTACACAAACTACAGAATACTAAAATGAAACATTCACAACAAAACCACACTGCTTTCCCCAGCCAAGCATCAAAACACTTACAGAAGGGCATGGGCCCTCTCTGTCCTCACGTGGTTTCATCACATCCAGCACCCTTCTCTGTGCCTCCCAGCTAAACGTGCACAGAGGCAGCTGTTGCCACAGTGCTGTGGTGACATCATTCAGTTCTGTTTCTGAAGTCACCACCGCAGGCGCCTCCCAGTGACGGCACAACACTCTCTGTTGCTACTGCGTATGTCTCAGAAACAGCTAGAGGAGTACCACTATGCCCAAACTGACTTGAATTAGAGTAGTTCAAAAATTATTCCCTGCTCCCCTACATCTGTGGAAGGTGTGTGATAAATCTTTTCCTTGAGAAAGGATTACAGACACAAAGAGCTTGATTCTGATACGTTGCCCGTACTTGGAGGGCAGTTCACCTTTTATTTCCATGTAAGAAAAAAGAAGGGGAAATCAACAATTCTCTTCCTCTGAGCTGGGAATATGAAATAACCCCAATTCTCCAGGAAGCCTTAAGAAGGAAACTATGCATCTCCTTGTTAAACATCTTGTTTATTCGGAAAACTTTTCCAGTCCTTGGCAACTGCAGTGGTCTGAATCGGGTGGGCAGCCGAGTTCCACCACGACCGCTCTCTCACTCCCCCTCCTCAAAGGGAAAGGGGGAGAAAATACGGTGCAAAGGGCTCAAGGGCTGAGATAAGGACGGGGAGATCGCTCAACAATTCTCGTGACAGGCAAAGCAGACTCAGCATAGGGAGATAGTAAGAGTTATTGCCTGCTACCAACAAACTAGACACGTGAGAAACAAAGGAAAGAAACCCAAAACGTCTTCTCCCCATCTGCCCTCTTCCACCTCCTCCCCCTTAGCAGAAGAGGGAAACGGGGGGCTGAGGGCTGTGGTCTGTCCCTGATGCTTTGTCCCTGCCGCTCCTTCTCGGTCCCTCCCTGCCCCTGCTCCGCGTGGGGTCCCTCCCACGGGATGCCGTCCTTCCCCAGCTGATCCCACACGCGCTGCCCACAGGCAGCAGCTCCTCAAGCACTGCTCCCACACGGCTCCGTCCCACGGGGTCCATCCATCCATCCCCCAGGAGCAAACTGCTCCAGCACGGGTCCCCCACGGCTGGGCGGCAGCTCCCCCCAGACCCCCTGCTCCTGCGGGGGCTCCACTCCATGGGCCGCAGCCTCCTCCAGGCCACATCCAACCTGCTCCACCGGGGGCTCCTCCACCCACGGGGGGGCTGCAGCGTGGAGATCTGCTCCATGGGGGACCCATGGGCTGCAGGGGGACAGCCTGCTCCACCGGGGGCCTCTCCCTGCACAGCCCGCAGGGGAACTGCTGCTGCCTGCCTGCAGCACCTCCTGCCCTCCTGCTGCACTCCCCTGGGGGGCTGCAGGGCTGCTTCTCCTCTCTTTCTCCCTGTGAAGCAGCTTTTTTTGTTGTTCTTTTTTTTCTCCTTTCTTCAATATGCTCTCACAGAGGAACAAGCGACATCGTTTCTTGGCTTGGCTCTGGCCAGCAGTGGAGCCCTTATCTAACGTGGGGCAGCTTCTAGATTCTTCTCCCGGAAGCCACCCCTATGGCCCCCTGCTACCAAAACCTTGCCACGTAAACCCACCAGAGCAACTCTTTTGGTGAAGAAATTTTTCGTAAGAACCAACCGAAACCTCCCCTGGTACAACCTAAGGGGTTTTGTTCTTGTCACTTGGGGCTTGGGAGAAGAGAACGACCCCCACCTCTCTGGAGCCTCCTTTCAGCTTCCTGTAGAGCACAGGAAGGTCTCCCCTGAGCCTCCTTTTCTCCGGGCTGAACAACCCCAGCCCCCTCAGCCGCTCCTCACCAGACTTGTTCTCTAAACCCTTCACAAGCTTCAGAGCCCTTCTGCGGACACGCTCCAGCACCTCGAGGTCTTCGCTGAGCACAGTGCTCGAGGTGCGGCCTCACCAGAGCCGAGCACAGAGGGACAACCGCTTCCCTAGTCCTGATGGCCGCTCTAGTTCTGATACAAGCCAGGTGTAGAGATATTTCTATGCATATATATGCAGCACTAGTACATGTTCCTTGGAAAAACGGTCAAACTCTCCTCAAACCCTCTAACTGGTTTCCTCTAACTGGCACTGATGCTTCAGCTGGATCCTCTAAATCCCATTTTACTGCTTCTGCTTCCTAAGCAGGTGACGGAAACTCCTAACCGCAGAGCAGAGGAGTGCTAGTTCTGTCTACAGGCAATATTTGGAAGTTTGGAAGATGCTTCCCTTGCTCAGCTGCCATCCCTGGGTTAATCAATCACCCGATCTTTTGCCTTCCAGCAAAAGTCTTGATGCAGTTCTTAAGGCAAGTTATTTCTGAAAATCCTCATCCAGCTCTGTGCACGCCAAACCTTTCATGGCACTGTGCAAGGCGCGGATGGCAGCGATAAATCAGGTTGTGGAATGAATGGCAACGTGTGGGGAGGGAATTTTCAGGTGGCTTCGCGCTGTTTCGCAGGTCCCTGAATTAGAGGTAATGAGGAAACAAGCAGTAGGAACAAAACCTTGAGCGAGGCTGAGATCAAGAATTGGCTACAGTGTTAAAGAGGACCTTTGGGCAGTGGGCAATTGCTGGCTGGCTCCAGGCGTGTGTCTGAGGGTCTCTGACCAACTGTGGGATAGATTCGGGCGCGTGGACAGCACGTGGGGCTACGGGGAGAGGACATGTAGGAGTGAAAAAGGGCAATAAACGCCTCCTGTTCAAGAGCCATCAGGAGTCTGTGTCTTGCATCCCTTCAGCAACACAAATATATGGCTCCAGATCCAAAATGTCATGTATTTGGCAATTTTATTTATGGTAGCACTCCCCTCCCCTCCCCTCCCTACCGCTCTTTTGCTGTCCCTCCCCTCCCCTCTTTTGCCTCCCCTCCCCTCCCCTCTTTTGCCTCCCCTCCCCTCCCCTCCCCACCGCTCTTTTGCTGTCCATTCCCTCCCCTTCCCTCCCCTGTTTTGCCTCCCCTCCCCTCCCCACCACTCTTTTGCTGTCCATTCCCTCGCTTCCCCTCTTTTGCCTCCCCTCACGTCCCCTCCCCACCGATCTTTTGCTGTCCATCCCCTCCCCTCCCCTCTTTTGCCTCCCCTCCCCTCCCCTCCCCACCGCTATTTTGCTGTCCATCCCCTTCCCTCCCCTCTTTTGCCTCCCCTCCCCTCCCCTCTCCTCCCCTCCCCTCCCCTATGCTCCCTGTCCCTACACACCCCTACACTCCCCTCCCCTATCCTAGCCTACACTCCCCTTCGCTACACTACCCTACATTACCCTATGCTCCCCTCCCCTCCTCTCCCCTCTCCTCCCCTCCTCTCCCGTCTCCTCCCCTATGCTCCCTGTCCCTACACTCTGCTACACTCCCCTCCCCTATACTACCCTACACACCCCTACACTCCCCTCCCCTATCCTAGTCTACACTCCCCTAAACTCCGCTCCCCTACACTACCCTATACTCTCCTACGCTTCCCTCCCCTCTAACATGCTACACTCTGCTATGCTACACTCTGCTATGCTACGCTACGCTACGCTACCCTCCTCTTACCTCCCGTACACTATCTTCCCCTGCCCTGCCCTGCCCTCCTCTCCAGTCCCTCCCTTCCTTTTATTCCCTCCCCTTCCCTCCCCCCTTGGCTTCTTCTCTGCGGGGGCTCCTCTCCACGGGCTGCAGCTCCGGCCCGGGGCCTGCTCCTGCTGGGGCTCTCCATGGGCCGCAGCCTCCTCCAGGCCACATCCACCTGCTCCACCGGGGGCTCCTCCACCCACGAGGGGGCTGCAGCGTGGAGATCTGCTCCATGTGGGACCCATGGGCTGCATGGTTACAGCCTGCTCCACCAGGAGCCTTTCCATAGGCTGCAGGGGAACTTCTTCTGTGTGCGTGGAGCACCTCCGGCCTTATCTTTAGGGCTGGTTCTCACTCTTCGCTACCCCAGCTGCCATTACATGGTAGGTGGTTTTTTATTTGTTTGCTTGTTCTCCCCTGTCTTAAATGTGCTCTCACAGAAGCACGTACAACATCACTTACTGGCCTGGCCAGCTATGTACCCGTTTGGAGCCATCTGCTACTAGACCTTACTGCATCCCATTGGGCCGCTGCTGGACTCTTCTCACAGACACCACCCCTGTAGTGGTGTCCAATCCCGGCTACAAAGACCTTGTTACATAAACCCAATACACCTGGTGATCCAAGTTGTATTTTGCTTAGAGTACATTGCACTCACCTGTTTTGCTTACTAGATATTGCTTTCTGTTGCGGGAGGGGACAGAGGGGAGTTTTGTACATTTAAGTATCGTTCTGGCATTTGGACATAACTTAGTCATCAATGTATACATATATATGGACATCTTCTACCTGATTGATGTGATATATACTTCTCATTCTCTTTTTCTATTATATTGTTTTAATGATAATAGCTTAAAACATTTCATTTTTACTCTAGATAACAAAGAGTCAGCTCAAACCTGAGTTTGGTAGCTCATGACCTGTTAGTACAGTTACAGTCATACTTACTTTGGTTTTGCATCAGAATAATAATCTATATGTATTCTCAGATTTCTTAAAAAGGAAATATCACAGATAATGTTTGATTTTATTCTGAGGCTGAAGCTTTGCACAAGGTTAAAGTCAAGTGTCTGGGAGGTGAAAATCTTCTGTGCTTATATTTATTCTGTTATGACTATCACTTGTCCTTGAATCTTAGTTTTACTAATTTGGAAGGTTTTGACTGGTCTTGTTCTGTGTACATTAATTGTGTGCCTCTACTATCAAAATTAGAGGACTGGAAAAAAGAACAACAAAACCACTCCCCCCCTCCCCCCCCAAAAAAAAAAAAAAAAAAGAAATAAATTTCTTAGCGTTCTTTGATAATTATATTTCATTTATTTGTTTGTTAAAGTTTCCTTTCCCTCAAATGAATGAAGTGGCACAGGAATCACATACTAGCTAAAGGAAAAGGTAAATAATATCTTGATTGCTTATGTACATGTATGTTTTAGACCATAATTCATAGAGCCTATCACAAATCTATACTGTCTGCTTCATCTCCCTTACATCCAGCAACCAAGAATTTTAATGTATTTGCATTGCAAACAAAGAAGATTAAATTTTATTTTATTTTTTCCAAATTCCCAAAAGCTTTTACTCCAAAAAAACTCCTGCTTCTAGTTTGCTCCCAGAAGAGTAGTGTCCTGCATACAGTTCCTTTCATAATTTCTCGACCTTACTAACTTCACTTTCTTTGGAGTGCTTCAGCTTCTTGACATAGTCCAGCTGGCACTAGACAGTTTATTCACCTCACCTCACTCCCCCCAAAGTCCTGTAAGAATCTGTTAAAAAGAAACTACTGATGAATTATATAATACGATGTATTTTGTGGACCATGAGAAAGCAGGGTAACACCTCAATAAATTGTTAGGCAACTAAACAATGAAAAATTATTTCCTGAAAATTAAATTCTGAGTAATATTCTTTATTTGCTTTATGTGGTGGTGTGTTGTATATGTGGTAAATTACCAGAAAAAAATAGAGGGCAAAGCAGGTTGATACAGAACAATTGGCACAAAATGTGCCACAGAAACTCAAAAAGGCAGTAAAACAAAGGTCTTTACTCCCTAAGAATGTCACTCTTGCTATGCATTCCTTATGCAGTGATGCAACTTGCATACATTTTCTTCCAGTTTTCTAAAAGTTGCGGAGCATGGAGCAAGATGCATAGCAAATCTTGCCTTATACTTTCAGCCTAGGTCCTGTTAGGTAACCTGTTAGGGGTAGTGAAGACAAACCATCATCTTATGATAGGCAAATGATGGCACTCTCTATTTTACTCTTAATAAAAAATATAAATTGATTGCCTTGATTTGAACTTCTTGTTGTATGGACTGGATTCTCTGATTAAAAACAAACAAACAAACAACAACAACAACAAAAAAAAAAACAACACATAAAACTGAATGGAAAACAAAAGGTAGAGAGACAGGAAAATAGAAAGGAGAACTAAAACCTGAGTGACTGTATTAGGTGTGTCTCTAGTTCTTTATCAAAACTTCTGTTATAGTACTTTTTTTTTTTCTCTGACATCCACCACTAGGAGTAAATGTACTGAAGGTTATCTTGCAGTATTTTTATACTGCTTTTCCTTTCTGCTTTCCCTTCACAAGGACATACTCTTTCATCTTTTTATTTAGTCATATAATATAACACTATATGCTATACTCTAGCCTCCCTAGGAGCTGCAGTTTGTCCTTAGAACTTGTTGCCTAAGGTGCTTACTGCAGCTGGATTCCAGAGCTGTTTATTTAATTACTCTTCCTTGGTGTACTGCCAATACACAATGAACTATAATGCAATATGTCTTTCCCTTTCCTCCTTGCACCTACTGTCTTGCAACTAACAAGCTGAACTAAACTAAAAAGAAGTAAAGAAAAAATGCATAAGAAAACACTTTCGATTAAAAATGAATGAAACCTATACCCCTTAAGGGAACAGCCCTTACATGAATACATGTGCATACAATACATATTCTTTATTTTATTTTTTATTTTTTTCTTGGAGGGGGGGAGGGGAAGGGCAGCTTTGCTTGATTAAAGTTCTGTCCCTGCATAGTATTTTGCACAGTGCCCAGCAGGGGATGCAACCAAACTGGTATGTAATGCATCAACTTTTATTCAGCAGATTGAATATTAATGCAGTATTCAGTCAACTAGAATTCAACCACTCCATAAATCTGTGAAGAATTTGAATATATATCTACAAAGACATAGAGGCTTCCTGTAATGTAGATCTTCTAATCTATCCAACAAAAATATTTATGCCTTAAAATGTCAGGAGAGAGCTTAAGAGTGTTCCTATGTCTCTGTGATTAGATCACTCTTTGCAGGGAAGAGACTTATTCCACGTTTCTTTTAATGCTTATATAACACATAGCCAGGTGTTGAAGTCCTTTCTGTGATTTAGAACCTATTGAAACACATGCAACAAAAATGGCAGTACTGTTTTAAAACTAGTAGGAGGAAGCATTTCCCACTGTTCAAATTCATAAGCTAGATCAAGGGGAGTCTTTTGTTAATGCTTCCTACTGTTACACATAACACACTAAAAGACAGGAGGTATTAACTTCGTAAAGCTGTTGTGAAGTATTGCCAATGACTAGATAGAAACAGGTATAGCTCTTCCCTTATAATGGCATTACAACAACTTCTGTATTGCTTCATTCATTTGCATGATCTTCAGTTCAATGACGCTGTACAGATACAAAAATAGTGAAAGGTTTGTGTGTAGTAACACCATCTTAAAGTGCTACTTTACTAGTGCAACTACTCTAGATGAATACCAAAGCATTTGCAAAGAAAGTCACAGCGTTGAAGGTTATTTAGTCCATTAAACATGCCTATCTTTTAATCACAGAGAAAATTTTTTATTACTGATTTTTATCCCTTACCACTCCCAATTTTGAGTCCATTTTTTAAGTTTTTGGATTCCTTTACAGTATACCCAAGACTTGCTATACTGTGAGAGCTGAAACATATATGGAACTAATTGTTAGAAAGCTCTTAAGTAAAATAAGTTTCTATCAGGCTGATACAAAGGTCAGAATGCCCTGTTGGTTCTGAAGTCTTAATCAAGGGACAGCAAATGCACTATATATAGGAACGTAAGACCACAGAACAAATGCATGGGCAACTAAGGCATTGACTTGAACGTGATTTATAGTTCTTGGAGGGAGGAGCTGAGAGCTAAGATGATACAGAAAATGCAAATGTCATGCTTAAGGAAAATTTGTATTAAAATGTGAGAAAGACTAGCTCAGACACGTCAGCGTCAACATTTGCTGCTGTTAATGTAGGACACTTCTCATGTATGAAGTCTTTTCAAAAAAAAGAAAAAAAGTTTCAGAGACTCCAAATTGTACATATTTCAGAAATAAACTTTTATTTTTCCTCTTCCTTCAATTTACATATGTTTATTATTTTAAAGGCCTAGGAAATGCATTGCCTTTGAGAGCTAAGTCTGATCCTGTGAAGAACTGAATGCCGTTGTCTCCTCTTGACAGCAAATACTTATTTGGAGGGGGCCAGAGGTGTTACAGTTGAAGAATAAGTGATGAAAACAGCATTTTATTTATAGCAAGATAGACAGCATAGATGAAATAGAGGAAGATTACAAAGACTGCATGGAAAAAAAAATAAAAAGTAAATCAGCTTCATATACTTGAATACATGTGTTCAGAATATAGCTGGAGATTATTGAGGGAATATTCCGCATCGACGTAGGTTGCATTTTCAGGAAGTAACTTATATCCAAAGACTGAGACAGAAAATTTCACACAACTCTGATGGATTTACTGAACTTTCATAAAAGATCAATGAAGGCTGATCATCTAATTCCTGAAACCACTTCTTACGAACTTTGATGGGAGTTTAATAACTTAATCCCTGAAACTCTTGTTAAGATCTTTGTCCAACTTAGCATAGACTTCAGGTTATTCAGTAGATTTTTCTTTCAGCCAAATTAAAGACTGATACAACATACGATTCTATGATAAATATTAAAATAATAATAAAAATCAAGGAAAGCACTGATATTTTCACACAAAGTAAATAAGTAGTAATTCAGTAGTGAAAAAGACAGTAAGACTGAATTTAGACTGAGGTGTTTTTTTTTGCTAAAATCACCAGGAAGTATATAAATCTGAAAATAAATCTGAAATTTTCTTTTCAGTCTGATTTTTTGATAGAAAATAATTTAGTGACTGAAGCAAATTTTTCAAGTAATGTTTTACATTCACATTCTATTTTTCTTTCCTCTAGCTCTTGCTTCCTAGCCTTTGTGGTAAACAATTGAGTTGCAAATCTCTATCTTCTCCTTAGCTCTCACTTGGAGGGGACTTTGTGATTAAACTAGAAATTGTAATCCAAATGAGATCCTGTAGGAGAACACGAGATGTACAGACTACAGCTCTCTTGAAACACTGAAATAGTCTGATGTAAATTAAGAGCTTTTGGGTCAAGCAATTCCGATAATTTTTTATATTTTAATAAATATAAAATAAAAATTTTAAAAATTATTAAAAAAAGATTTTAATAAAACTTTTTTTAAAAAAATGTCATTAAATTATACATTTTTCCATTAATGATTAAGGGAAAAATAGTTGTTTTGTTGTCTTTCCTTAACACTTGCTCTATAGCAAGTTTATGTTGTCTTTGTGACTACATTTATTTGGATATTTGTTTTATTTTATTTTATTTTATTATTTTATTTTATTTTATTTTTCTCAGTGGCTTCAATTTGCTATGTATTATTTCAAAGATTAACCACTAGGAAAAAAAAAAGAAATTGACCTATGCCATAGCAAATATGCAGCCTACCCTGTACCCTAACTAATCTCATTTTTGTAGCCAGTTTTCTATAGGTTTGGGGCTTTTTATTTATTTATTTTCCCACAAGATTAAGCATTCACTATTGCAGAGAGAATGTCATGGTATGTGTCTGCAGGGGTAATGGCAGTAAGGAACTGAGATACACATTTTTTTCATCTTGCTACAATGAGTTCACAATCCAAATCAGAGCACATCTGAAAAAAATACATATTACTTCAAAAATATTGAAGAGAAAGATCTGTCTTATTATCTGAGTATGGATGAATGAAGCATAGAGTTGATATATTTAGTTACCAAAGGGAGGAAAACAGATGATGTCTAGACTTTTAGTATGTAGGTGATAAAAATGTTGCCTGTATAGAGAGACACATGCATCCTGTCATGAAGATTTCAGTGAGAATTTATTTCCACATAAATGTTATCCAATATACTTAGCAACTCAAAAATATTAGACTAATTTAATTTCTCTAAAATGTAAACTTTTTTTTCTTTTGTTTTCTCTCTCTCTCTCTCTTTTTTTTTTTTTTTTAAATCTGCGAGTACTTGATGTTGTTCTGGTGGAGAGATTTTTGGCAACTGTGATGCAACAGATCAATAGTATATCAATCTCATTGCGGTGTAAACACTAATTGAAAGAGCAAATGTGTTTGCTGCAAATACTGCTTACAAGTAAGCCTGGAAGTCAGACAAAGAGTTGACAGCTGACATATTACGTAACACTTAAATATGTAAGATTACAAAATACTTGATAATTCAAGAAATTTTCACTGGAAAATAATAATTACTTATTAGAAAGGTTGTTATCACAAAGGCAAAAACGTTCTGCTCTATAAAGACATAGTAAAATCAGCAATGTGGATGACTATGGGTTTGGTACAAGCTCATTTCCTATTAAATTATTATTTCAGATGTATCCTACTTTTTTTTTGCAGAATAGTTACAAAAACTATGTATTCGAAAGAAGCCAAACTAAAGAACTTAATGAGACTTTTATGTAAATCTGTTTCTGACTGCAACAGCAAAAGGGTCTGAAACATATTATCATACATGATGTTGGAAGAACTGAGTATGCACAGGGCTTTTGTAGACTATCAGACAATAAGGAATAAATTTGATTCTGTAGTGAGCCTTATTTTTTATCTTCTAAATTGCTGTTCTAAGTAGATGGAAGTACAAATTGATCCTTCTGTTATTTTCATTTTGGAAAGCATAAAAAGTTAGGGACAGAAGGGGATAGGAGAAATGAGGAAGCAAGCTGTTACCACTCTATATATCCAGTATATGCTATATAGTACACATCATCCTAATAAAAATACTATTCTAATTCAGATTAGGTATACCTCCCCATGCCATAGCACATCATTCAAAAATGCAATTACACAGCATATGTGGGACAATCAGGGCATCAGGCCCAGTCAACATGAGTTCATGAAAAGCAAGTCCTGCCTGACCAACCTCATCTCCTTTATGACTGGGTGACCCACCTGGTGGATGAGGGAAAGGCAGTTGATGTAGTCTACTTAGACTTCTGCAAGGCCTTTGACATGGTCTCCCTCAGTATTCTCCTGGAGAAGCTGGCAGCCCATGGCTTGGACAGGTACACTCTTTCCTGGGTTACAAACTGGCTGGATGGCTGTGCCCAGAGAGTGGTGGTGAATGGAGTGGAATCCAGTGGGTGACTGGTCCCCAGTGGTGTTCCCCACGGGTCGATGTTGGGGCCCATTCTGTTTAATATCTTTAACATCTTTAATGATGATTTGAATGAGGGAGTTGAGTGCATCCTCAGGAAGTATGCAGATTACACCAAGCTGTTTGGTGCGGTTGACACACTGGAGGGAAGTGATGCCATCCAGAGGGATTTTGACAGGTTTGAGAGGTGGACCTGTAGGAACCTCATGAAGTTCAATAACGTGCAAGGTCGTGCATCTGGGACGGGGAAATCCCAAGCACAAATACAGACTGGGCAGAGAATGGATTGACAGCAGCCCTGATGAGAAAGACCTGAGAGTGCTGGCTGACGAGAAGCTCAACATGAGCCAGTAATGTGCACTTGCAGCCCTGAAAGCCAACTGCATCAAAAGAAGCACAGCCAGCAGGTTGGGGGAGGTGATTCTCCCTCTCTACTTTGCTCTTGTGAGACCTCACCTGGAGTTCAGATCTGGGGCCCCCAGCACAAGATGGACATAAACGTATTTGAACGAGTGCAGAGGAGAGTCACGATGATCAAAAGGCTGGAGTACCTCTCCTATGAAGACAGGCCGAAGGAGTTGGGGTTGTTCAGCCTGGAGAAGAGAAGGACTGGAACTGATTTTCAAGTAACTGAAGGGGGCCTACAAGAAAGCCAGAGAGGGACTCCATCAGGGAGTGCAGTGACAGCTCAAGAAGTAATGGTTTTAAACTAAAAAAAAGGTTTATTTAAATTAGATATTTGGAAGAAATTCTTTACTGAAATGGTGGTGAGGCATTGGGACAAGTTGCCCACGGAAGCTATGGATGTTCCATCCTTGGAAGTGTTCAAGGCCTGGTTGGATGAGGTTTTGAGCAACTAGTCTAGTGGGAAGTGACTGTGCCCATGGCAGGGGAGTTAGCATTAGATGAGTTTTTAAGGTCCCTTCCAACCCAAACCATTCTATGGTTCTATGATATATCTGTCTTGATTTTATGGCCTTCACTTTCTCCTTTAATCTTCTTGCAATGGTCATGTATGTTTTAGAAACTAAAATATTGTACATTTTAACATTCTCAGTTTATGAAATTACTTACTGTGCTTCAATATTTTGAAGGTAGCATACAATTCCAGAGTGGAAGAGAGAAAGATAAAAAGCTTTAATGAAAGAGAATTTGTTCAAATGAGTCTAAGTACAGAATACAAAAATAAAGAATATTTTTTCATAGTGCATTGCAGCAGATATTGATGAGGAATCTCAAGCTTTGGGAACCCAAGCACTCAGTTGATATAGACCAGTATTTGACCAAGATCTCCAAATTGCATTGTAGAAAACTTTTCAGCAGACGTAGCTACAGCATACAGCATTGAGTGAAGAACAGTAATGGACTTTTTTGGTTTGGTATGGTTTGTTTTTTTCCTTCCTCCTGTTTTGTTTTTTTTTTTTTTTTTGAATGAATGAATGAACATGTGAATTGTTTTTTTAACTTGGATATTGTTTGAAATAATCAAGTCAGTGTAAGCAACTGTGTGTACTCTTCAGATGCAGCCCTATTTCCCAAGTTGGAATATTGGATCTCTTACCCAGCACAGAAGTTGTAATTGAGATCCAGAAACAATACTGCTTGAGTGGCAGTCTTAGCTCAGGCTTAAATGTGCCAGTTTATACTATTACACTAACTGTCACTATCTAGTGCTCTCTAGCTCTGTTGTTACCAGTTCTGGAAAAAAAAATAATAAATCAGTATACAGAAATTCTGCAGTCATGCATTTCATTTCATGGTGTTAATGTTTCTACATTCAAGGAACTAAATGTTGGGAACCTGAAGTAACTGTTCTTTCTGTTACTGTTCAGGCAGCATGCTTGCTATTGTAGAAGTCTTCAGCAATATCTGTTGCCGTGAGCTACAGTCCAAGTCCATTCTTAAGGAGGATTGGCCTTTTAGACAAAATTCAATAACCATGACATTACAACTCCAACTTCAGGCACTTACACAACACAATCCCTAAATTAAAGTTGCAGTACAATTGAGAAAAACAGGAAAAATCAAAAAATATAGTCTAATATTCATCTGGGCACTATTTAAAATTGTGCTTACAAATCTGCAAATGATTATTGACAAGAATGAATCTTTATTGTGTAAGTGAAATCTTACTTCTGTTACATTTGTGCCACTGAAGTCACTGCAATGAAGTTATGTGAGTGCAAATTAGTGAAAATATTAACACCTGCTTCTCTGAGCACATATTTACATGTGCAAAGATTAGTGGCCACACATGAATTAAATATACTTTCTGAACAAATGAACAATATAATCTGTGCTGGATTCAAACAAAAATGCAAGAAGAAGAAGAAGCCTATACATAAACCTCAGCTTCTAAAAAGCCAAAGAATACAAACTGGTATAAGTAAATTGTATTAAAGCACACAGTTTTCACTGTCGAAAACATAAGGGAAAAAGGAAAGGATTAAAAAATATATTTTGATTACAAATTTCATAAGCTAAGCACACTTAGCAAAATGTTTGTATTTTCTGTCATGGTGAGTAACAGTTAATCACATTTTGCTATGTTTAATGTGAGCTTTTCATAGTCATCTCCCAATAATATGTCTTTGTGACTAAAAGGATATAATTTTCACACATGAGACAAAAAAAAATATTGTATTTTTACTCTCAAACATAAAGGTATATAACTGCAACTGCTAAGGTGCCACTCTGATTACACTTCAGCAAGAAAAAGCAATGACACTAAAGTGACCTTCTGCCATTTGACATAAAGCTGACAAGTTCAGGATCGCATTATTTTCTTCTAGGGAATTATGTTTCCTCATTTAACATTGTGATCCTTTTGTACTTCAGCAGTATTTCTTTCAAAATGATGTTGTTGTAATATCAAATAATTTTCCTTTATGTTTTTCTTCCCATGTCGGTACATATTTTTATTTGCAAAATTGCAGCTTTTTCTCAGAACTAGGAATTTGTCATTAGTAGAGTGGTCTATTAATTTCTATGTGTTTTTTTTTTTTATACAGACTGTGTCAGTCCTCTTCCTCTGTAATTTATATCCACAGTGCTAAAGTGCCAGTAATGCAGTACAGTTGAAGCTTCTGCAGAATTCATGCTATAAAGATGATAAGAGCCCCCAAAGGTATATTTTCTTCTGTACAGGGAACACAAATTGCTTGGCATCTGGTCTTCATGTTGTCTTCTCCTTTCTTCAGACTGACTGACGTAGATACATATTAACAGTAGAAACGATCAGCTGATGAGTCAACAGTTTAATGCTCATTCATTTTCTTCCTAAGGCTATTGATAGAAAAAAATCACTGAATAATGGAATACAGAGATACTGCATTTAACTACTCAGAAGATGTCTTCAGAAGACATACTCAGAAGATCCAGTTTCAGCCAGTCTTCATTGTTTTGCCAGTGCCAATGTTGGTCGTGCCTTTGTAAAAGCATAAGGAGAAGAGAGGAGTGGGGAAAACGTAGAGAGAACCATCCCTGCAGACCCCAAGGTCAGTGCAGGAGGAGGGAAGGAGGTACTGCAGGCATACATCAGAAGTTCCCTTGCAACCTGTGGAGAGGCCCCTGGTAGAGCTGGATGTGGACTGAGTGAGGATTCAGCATGTGGAGGGTCCCCACTGAATCCTCATTCAGGGACTCCAGGCCAGAGCTGCAACCTATGGAGAAGAGCAGGGGAGCAGGGGGTCTGGTGGAGCAGGGGGTCTAACAGAATCTGCTGCCTGTGGGGGACCCATCCTAGAACAGTTTGCTCCTGAAGCAAACTGTTACGGTTTGCTGTTATGGGTACGGACCCGTATTGGAGACATTCTTGCAGAACTGAAGTCCTTGGGATCCACATAGGATCAATTTGGGAAGGACTACTTCTTGTGGGAGGGACTGGACCCCATGCTAGAGCAGGGGAAGAAAGTGAGGAAGAGGGAACAGCATAGAAAAGCGTTATAGACTGACTGGAATCCCCATTCCCTGTGCCGTTTGGAGGGAGAAGGTAGAACAGGGTGGATGTGGAGGATGTTGGTTTTAATATGATTTTAGTTGTCACTGCTCTAGTCTGCTATAGGTAGTCTGTGTATGAGTAATAAATTACATTAATTTATCTTATGATCAGTTCGCATAGTCTGTGAGTGACTTTCCTGTCCTTATCTTAACCCATGAGCTTTTTTTCCATCTTTTCTTCCCCTGTTCTGTTGAGGAGGGGGAGTGAGAAAGTGTTGTGGTGGAGCTTAACTACCTACAGGTGTTAAACTGCCACAACTTTTCAGGAAAGGAAAACTTTGTCATGGAGAACAGGAACTGTGGGAAAATTTTCTACTTACATGTTTATAATGATGGAGAATAATTGAAGAGGCCTACAATGTAGCTCACAGATTGGAGCTAAAAGGCAATAGCATGCACAGCAGTCTCTGGTTTTTGTTTCCAGATCTCCTGAGAACAAGCTTAAGAATATAATGCCTGGGAACACTCTGAGAAACCTGCTTCTTCCAGGTAAGAATGCAGTAAGGTCCTGAGACCATGGAAATTCAAGCAACTTTTAATGAATCTTGTGAGTTGCTTTTACTGAATCTGTGTGTTGCTTATGTAGCCTTTTTGCAGTTAGCTTTATTTTTTTTTCTAATGTAAACAGGAGAGTGTAAGACTGTATACAAATGGCAGTATTAATATTGACAGTGCTAGGCTAATGGTTGGACTTGATGATCTTAGAGGTCTTTTCCAACCTAAATGATTCTATGATAAGATTCCATGAACAAAATTATGTCCTTAGGACATAAATAGCCCCAGCTGCTTTTAAAGGATGTAGTCTTTCCTCAGTAAAAATCCTCCATTACAAGTTTAGTCCTTGTTTTCATTATAGGAATGACATCACATTATAAATGTAAGCCCAATTTTTACACTTACAGGGGTCCTTGGGTTGCAAAAATGGAAAAATATATCTTAAGAAACAGGCTTTATGTTTTGGCATTCTGCAGTTTGGTCACATCTGTTAAAGGCGATTAGCATATGAATTGCATATGAATTTTATTATTAGCATTAGCATATGAATTTTATTATTGTTGCTATTCTGCCTAGTAACACAACTATTTGACTTAAAATTAGACAGTTTTCTAAATTATAATGAACCTCTAGTTGTCTTTACTTGCCTATTATTCATTCTGTCTGAAACAGATCCAGGTTATTCAACTGAGAAACATTTTGAAAGTCACCCCTTGAGGAAAATGTTGTTCTTATCATACTGGTAGCAAATATTCCATTCCTAGCTGTTATAAAACTCACTTGGTACTTTTGGTAAATATAAGGGATTAAGGATAAAATACTATAGATAAGAACACAGATATTTTCCACTCTTAAAGTAGTTTAACTGAGTGTTTTTTTTTCTCTATTTCTGTATACAGAAATGGCACAAACTTATCTAACATTCTCCAGGCCTCCTAAGTTCCAACTGATTGCTTTTAATAATATTTATTCATCCAAAAATATGCCTATATGCTGTTTTACTACAACAGACTCCTGTTGTCAGCCTTCAGAGAATTATTTTTTTAAGAAGGTTCATGCATAAGACATAATTTTACTTCTATATAAATGTTTGTACTTACATGTACGCATTTCCATAAATACAAATATAATTTAAAATATTGGGTTTTGATTAGCCTAATGGCTGCCGAAATAATAATCATGTAATAAAATTTTTACCTTGGTATTTGACTTTTCATCCTTTTCACTCTGTGAAGTCACTTACAAACTTACAGACTCCCAACCACACAGCTAATGCAAGGAATTAATGAAAGGTATCATAGCAGAGTGGCCACTTTACGGCATAAAGATAATGGAAAATAAGGGCCACAATTTGGCACTAGAGAGGAAATACGTAAATATATGTCAGTAAAGTTATTATACAGATTGACTACAGAGCCCTTTTTTGCAGTAAAGTCATAGCAATTTTTTGGAAAGGATATATATGTTATTCATCAATGCTTACCACCACATAGAAAGATTTAGCTTTTGCCTGTGTAAATAAAAAAAAAAAAAAGTTTCCATAGCAATTTCACATGAACTGATCTATTTTTAACTATATTTAGCACAAATAAAATGTATTGAAAGTTCAATATATTGAAAATGAATGTTTTTATGTTTGTCATAACAATGTTTAAGAACCTGAGACTTATGAGTAGCTCTAAACATATAAGTCAACAAGAAAAGTAATTTAAAGTAAAAAAAGAAAAAAAAAAAAGAACATTTTTTCTTATGATGTCAACTTTATTATAGTCTCATTATCTGTAAATGTGCAGGTATTTTGAAGTGTTCCTCTGAAGCTTAAGCAATGTGTTTATATTTCATGTACAGAAATATTTCCCCATTAAAGTGCTCTTGTATTAATAATACACAGGTAAACTAACTCATTAAGGCTTGTACTATCATAAGATCAATATCATTTAGATGCATTGGTTGATACAACTTCATACTCTAAAGAACTTTGTCTGGCAGGTACCAATTGATTATTTCCATACTTTTACACAACAGTAGGCTAAAAGTGAACACACTTCTATAAGTTAATAAATAAAAGGAACAAAAGCATTGGTTAGATGTTGTTTGATATCTTTACTAAATAAATTGATAGCACACTTACTGCATAAAAAATGCTAAATTTGTCTTCCTCTCATTGCTTTAAAATAAGAATGCCACAATTTGGTGGTTATTATAATGTTAACGTAATGCTCCTGAAGACCTTGTATATTTGAAAGTAATGAGCTGTTCAAAGTGTCTACTTAGTTTCCTTATGAAAGGACATAAAACATAATCGCATCATTTGCATTGTAGAAGAAATGTGTGTTAAAATTAAATTCTTCAGTCAGCACATTGGGCTTTACACGAAGGTATGAACATAGATTCCTGCATGAGTAATCATTCTCTTCTTACCAAAAGTAACTTACTGTTACTTAAAATCATGAATCTTAAAGGGGAAATATATATATAAATTTTGCTTGTTGTCATAGAATGACAAGAACAACAAATTCAAAGTTTCAGCAATATTTATAATAAATATTCAGTTAAATTTTCCCAGTCTTCTAGTAATCATGGTGAAATAAGCCAAAGCGTATAAATGTGTGTCTAAATGTGTGTCTAGTGTGTTTAAAATCAGAAAGGTTAAAAAAATAATAATAATAAAAAAAAAGTAAAAATGATGTGCATTCAGAAAACTTAAATAACCTAATACAGCTCATTGTGGCAATATTTAAAATACTACATTTACATTACTTATAAGGGGTTTTATTTCTTTAAATATTTCTTATTATAATAATGTATTAATATTATATATATGTACTAGATACAGATTTTATTTAATTTTAGTTGTTTTTTAAACATATAATTAAAAAAAAACTTTATTTTTAGCTAGGTGGTAATCTGTTCATACTTCAAGTTTTCATTTTCTCATAGTCTCACTATTTTGTACTGAGAATTCTCTTGGCAGGACATATTTTTCTGAGGGAAAAAATCATTATTCTCAGTAGCAATATTTTACCTATTTCTGCAGCACAGTATGCAATATATGTACTCACAGTGTAAAGCAAACAACAACAACAACAACAACAAAAAACACATACAAAACCCAAATATGAAAATACTTGTAAAAACTTTAACATATGAAACAAAAAATACATTTACATATACATTTAACATATGAAACTTTCTTAACATTTGAAGCCAATTTTTGACTTAAAATATCATACTATAAACACACACTTCTAGTAATACTAGTATTTGAAATTAAGGGCAAATAAACAAGATACTCAAAGCTTCACTGGAAAAATTGCTTTGCACATTCACAGTCTCTCACCTTGCAGTCACACATTACCTGGTGCCCATTGCAGTAAAAAGAAATTGCTGTGAATTGTTACGCTTATGCATAAACACTTTCCATTTATTACTGGTAGTACTGTAAAATAGACTGTGGCCCCCCAGATCTTCACAGCAGTCAGTTTCACACTGCTTATTATGGGAAAGTTTGTTTCTATTCATATGGGGGGGGGAGGGGGGGAAAGGTCTGACACCCAATCAAGGTGCTTCGTATGTACTATATCTAACACTTTCTCACTCCAGAAGAAATTCTCCATAAGTGTTAAAAAACAAGATAGCCCTAAAACAGTAACACTTAAAATAGTGTCATCACTTTAAGCTTTAAGTTGTAAACTTAAGACCTAGCTTTGACTATGTTACATGTGGCTATCCATTAATTTCAGAAAATAGAAGAAATCTTATTCAAAAGTTAAATGAAACAAACAATTTTCAGTTTCAAAAGCACTAGAATTGCTATGGACTATATATGGACAACAGATTCCATAAGTAGAATATTTTAAATGTGAAATATACTATAAGTGTTCTAAACATGAAAAACAAGATAAAAATAAAATAATAATTTCCTAATTTTAAAAATTTGTTGTTGTTGTTTTGTAAAGTTGTTGGAAGTATGACTACATAATAGTTGCATTTAAACAGAAAAGCCAATAGTGGATGTGGCTGTAAAGATCGGTAAGAATTGAAATGGTACAAGTCAGACTGATAGTCAGTACTTGTGATACATTAGCTTCTTAAGGTATAGGTATAGTCAATTTAACTATATAGAAGTGAAAAATGTGCTCTGTATTTGCAACTCTATAGGCCAAATTCCGAACTGATATGTTCAAAATGCGCTTCTAGCTGCTTCTGTATGGAAATTAGCCAATGAATATTTAGTGGGAGACTCTGCTGTTTCTAAAATTCAGAAAATTAAAATTTGCAATATCAAATCTGAGTACTCCAGCAGCGTAGGAGAGACAGCAAGAGGAACTAGGAGGTAGGTGTAAGAAAGTATTTTTTTTATTTTTCTTAGAATGAGTGTTTGTAGAAATGCAAGGATTAATACATGTAGCTGTAAGGTATGAACATTTCCAGGATACACATTCTGAACATGTTTTACATGAAGGCTTTGAGTTAAGGTACCATTGAACTGCCCTACCATAAGTATTTTTAGTTCCATCATAGAATATCTGAGTGGTGCAGCTTTCTACAAGGGCATTGCTGAATTGTGTGTGTCCCATTTGTGCTACTCTATGAGTTGCTTATGCAGCCTTTTTGAAGTTAGCTTTAGTTTTTACTAATGTAAACAGTATTATAAGCAGATGTTATAATGTCTTTATTCATTTTGGGGGGAGATTGTATACAAATAGCAGTATTAATATTGACAGTGCTAGGTTAATGGTTGGACTTGATGATCTTAGAGGTCTTTTCCAACCTAAATGATTCTATGATAAGATTCCATGAACAAAATCATGTCCTTAAGACATAGATAGCCCCAGCTGCTTTTAAAGGATGTAGTCTTTCCTCTCTAAAAACCCTCCATTGTATTTTAACTTCATACCTATTAAATTGTGTTGATCTAAAAATAATCTTAGATTGACTTGGAGAATACTTAAGATGCCTTGGAGAACCTTAAGGTGCCTTAATCACTTTAATTTTAAGTTTATTGTGTTAAAAAAATATGAATCAAAAGCATCTTTCTTCCTTTTCTCAATTCTTATCACAACTTTTGGTGCTAATTGGATAATGTAAAAATACCAACACTAAATCCCTGTAATCAGGAAGATCTTTGCATTTGTGTTTTATCTCTGTGAAGCTTTAACATGAGCACAATAATGAATTCAGGTGATGAGTAACTCATAAACCAATAACAATGAGAAGCTGAGACAAGATAGGACTTCTTTTCTTCAGTGTTAGTACCTTCAGAGATTTCCTTAAGAAATAACAACAAACAGGCTTAAAACTTCAAGTAGACATAATTTTATGATTACCATTTTGTGCACAAGAGCAAAACAAATATACAGACAGGAATGAACCGGACGTTGTTGTAATAAAATGAAATTTAAAAAAAAAATATTGGCTAACAATAACATTTCTTCACACTTCCTTGGAATTCCTAACTGTTCAAAATACTAGAATGAAACCAGCATTGAAAGAATGAGGTACTTTTCCACTAGTCTTTGAATACAGTTAGTGTTCATCTGCTTCTGAGCTTCTCCATGCTCCATAGAGTTTTGTATTCTTTTGTTTGCAGATGAGGTAAATCTCAAAAGTTTAGTTTGTAATAGAGATGAAATCTCAAATCATTTTTCATCTAGATGGTATTGACATCCTGATGGCACTTGCTGATGAGACCTTTGACAATTTCTCATTCTTTGCTCAGCATTTGTGTCTTGTATTTTTTTTTGTTGTTTGATTGTTAAATAATTTCAAATTCCATACAGATTGTTACCAAAACTATCATGGTAAACATCATTTTATTTACTGCTGCTGTGGTAAGATGTGAAATAAGAAAAAAGCATTTCCAAAGAAAATTCTACTCTGGTATTCCATATCCTCTGTCTAGGTTTTAAATTAATCTATCAAGCTATTTCCTGCCAAGGATAAAGTCATCATTTAAGACTATCTGATTTAAATATTTAAGATCCTTACCAACTTTGAATGTAATAGACTTTTACTTCTTTGTTCTTGATTCTATGTAAAGCTATCCCCTGTCTTTCTCACATTTTATACCTATTGGTTATTTTTAATGGTTTCTCAATGCTTGGTAAGTAAATACTTAGTAAATGTATACGATTTTTAGTAAATGTATGTGATTTTATTTGTTATTTTCACAATTTTATATGGTGTGCCTACATCAGGTGCAGGTGCCTGAGTGCTGGCAGGTCTCCTCCTGGCAGAGGGTGGCCTCTGAGTAGAGGACGAGGCTGCCCCATGAAGAATACAATGAGTTCCAGCTGGTTCCAGCCAGTTCCAACCAGCTCCAAAAACTGCAATGCAGGGCCCAGCTGGGCCCAGCAGCCACCCCGTATGAGTCTTCCCATGAAACAATCCAATACATCATTAGAAATTCAAATTCATAACATTTTCAGCATCATTTCAGCTCAGTTCCCCCATCTGCATATCTGAGAGTCACGGCAAAAATAACAGTATTCAAAGAAAAAAGAACACAATACTTTTTATCAGAAAACCAACTTGTACCGCTTTATCTATTAGTAAAATCTGTCTAGTAAGTAACTTATTAATGTCTTTTACAAAATTATCCACAAAGCAAATTCAATTTGTGACAAAAAGGTGGATACACAAGGTTATGAGTCTGTCTTGCTTCAGACTTTTTATTGAAAGGCATGAAAATGGTAATGAATTACCACTCTGTTATTAGCTACTTCACTTCAAAATTATTAGAGAACATTATTTTCATTTTGATCACTGTTTATCATTCATCTTTTACATTGTGTTACTTGGGAAGGAAATGCTCTTCCAAGTGCTACAAGAAATCCTCTCCATGAACTATGCAATAAAAGAATACCTAACAATATAGTTTATTTCTTCCGCTACTAATAGGTAACAATTACAGAAAAAATAGAAAAGCAAAATGAATTTAAAATCCCTTCCTTGAGGCAGATTATTAGCAGTAGCTTTATCCCATCTATCTGTGTTCTCTATTGTCACCTATGATATTGTAGTTCAAGTACTTCTGTAAATCCCCTCTATAGTCTCTGTGTTTATACCTTCAGGCTACAAAGTGATTGGCTGAGTGCCTGGAGAGTGATGCCAAACCTGAAATATCTGCTAGGACTGCTAACTGCAACACGCTTGTTCCCACTTCTGGAGGAATGCTTAAATGTTGCCAAGAGGCAGTGGTTTTTTTTTTGTTTGTTTGTTTTTTGTTTTTGTTTTTTGTCTTTTAATTTTTTTATTTCTTTCTGAGGACAAGTACAGTTCTTAGATTTTTGCAAACCTATGTTATAAAAAAATAACTAAAAATTGTTAGGTATCTGGGTCCTAACTATTGCTTATTTGGATGAATAACTGAAAAGGAAACAAAAATATTTTGATAAATTGTTAGTGATTCAGTCAGATGGAAAAGAACATGTTTTGAGGCAAATTTACCATAGTCACTAATTTATTTTCTCTGTATCTTCTAAATGTAAAACCTTTGCCTATATTACTTATTAATACGGAAAAGACTTTAAAAACAAAGATTGCCTCTACATTAATGTAATAACTGTCAGTCAAAAGCATGTACAGCCACTTTTTTGGAACAGCTTGCTACAAGTGGACGTGAAACTATTCTTGTCCTAACACATTATCAGTAGGCCAAATGCAGCTTAAAACACTCCAAAAATAGCTCTAGATTTCAGCATTGAAGTAATTCTCTTGTTCTCACACAAAGGTTGGCTTCTTCTGCTTAAGTACCCTCCTTTTTATCTCATTTATTTTATTTTTTATTTTTATGGTCATTCATTTATTTTGTTGTGTCACATTTGAGCTGAGAAGATGTTATCTTTGAGAAAAAGGCTGTTCTGTCTTTTAAAATATTCTCACACAAATTCTCTAATGCTCTGTCTTCTAAGTCTTCTTTCTTTCCTTACTGTCCTTAAGCTTTCAGGAAAGCAATTAAATCAAGAAGAAGCTTATGCCTCATTTTTAAGGCCTATCAGTGAATCATGTCCATCATGTGAAGCAGCAGATGTTCATCTCAGTTCTGGCTACTACCTCTCTGCAGGTTTGTTGGTCAGAAAACAGAGACTGTAGCTCCTCTCTGAATCCCATGAAACTCAGCTTCATAATTTAGTAGCGAATCATTAATAGTCTCTCCTGACTGTATGTGAATTTTATTGTTGGATTTAAAGAATGGTGTGTAAGTATGGAGTGGCATCTTTTTGTAGACAAGAACTGGCAGTAATTTAAAAAGCTTCTTACTGATACCCTGGCCTGACCACAGATCCAAAAAGAAGGACAGTTTCAAAGGCCTCATTCAAATTATGGAAATAATACTGTCTCTTAAAAAGAGGCATTCATAGTCTTTTTTTCTACACTTTTTTTTTTTTTCCTTTTTCTTTTTTTTTGCTCTAAACGCATTTATGGAATTTGTGGATTATTTTTCTGTCAAAAGTTGTAATCAAATAGATACAACATGCACAGTTCACTACAAATACAAAAATTCTGGCAAAATTATCAGCAGATGTATATAGCTTCAGAACTGGAAACAGTAGCGAATTCTGTCTGGCAATATCTGCACTAATTATAATTACAATTTGTAGCATTTTATATATATTTATATATTTATTTATTTATTTATGAAACACCACTTGGATCTATATGAGCTTCTAGATACTTTATTTCAAATCTAGTTATTTCCATATTCTGTCCCTCACATAGCCACAGATATGACTAATTGGGCTATTCTGAGCGCTCTGATATTAACCAGGCCCAGGGTATGTATTGAGAAAAATATCATAATATCAAATGCCTCTCAACAAATTTTACCAAATATTTCAGACAGAAAGGAATCATTTGCCTGCAAGTAATTTTTTGAATTGTTGGCAAAATTCATAGGCCCCAGAAGTATTCTGACATGTATAAGGGGTAATGATCTAGGAAAATTGAAAAGTGCGATACTGATTAGGCAAATAATAAATATCTCTCAACTCTGCATGAGTCATTACAAAAAGGTTTGATAATGTACTCAAAGCATTATCGAGTGAAAGACTTCTAGCAATGGACATTTAGAAGGACAAAAACATAGGAACAAACAGAGCTCGTAATTTTATAAAAGTAGTGATAAGTTTTACACTGAAGCAGTAATAATGGAAATAAATCTGTCATCTTGTAATCTCAATGACGTGGATAACTCTTTCATTGAAGGAACATGTCAATGTACAATTACGTTAATTTTGAAGAGTTACAAAGATTAAAATGAAAACTGACTTTCCACTTTGACAGTAACCTCATGGGGGTCAACATTTTTCCACATCCCTCTGTAGCTCAGATGCTATGTAGTTATTTGCAAAATAAGATTAAAAAATCTCATGTGAATACTTGACTACTTTATACAGCAATACCTTTACCATCCATTCTTCTTAATGCGATGAATTTCCCAGTTGTAGACAGTACTCCAGCAATTTATTTATTTATTTATTTTTCCCAGGAATCAGAATAAAGGAACACTAAAGAATAGGATAGGGTAGGACAGGAAGTATAACTTACAATCAGTAAGATCATCTTAAAATGAAGAGGAAAATATCCTGTAAATTAGGGAAAAAATGTTTAAAGAAAAGTGATAGAAAGTCTAAATAATCAATGAACAATTTTCAGGATGATATAATTATAGTCAGTATAAGCTTCTAAAAGTATTAGGCGTATTAACTTTATTACTGTAAGTAGCTTTTGTCTTCTAGCCTCAAGTGTACATTACCTAACCAACAATGTGGGAAAAATGCTGTTTCTTCTGGAAGTCATGGCTCTGTGAGTCATTGTCAGTGATGTTTTATTGTAAAATATTGAGAGAAAATTACATTGCTGTGTCAGAAATACTTATTTAGGGTGTATTTCCAGAGAGGTGTTCTATTATGGCAGATGACAGCTTAAAAGAAAAGTAGGGATGCAGAATCCAGGCATTCCCACAACTCATTATCCTGCAAATACATGGATTACCACAGTGCAAAAGAAGCAACTGTATTCAAGAACAGTCAACAAATCTCTGCGTGAATAGTTACAGTGAGAGGCTTGAAATGTGGAAAGTTGAAAGCGACTTTTGTGCTGCTCAAAGACTCATTCAGGCATGTAGAGGATGAAGTTTCATCTCTCCAGTTTAATAAACTGGTTGATTTTTAATTAAGCAATAAGGTATGGTAAGACATAAACAGTAACTACATTAATTCATAGTTATTGTGCTGTTGCTAGCCATGAGGCTGAAGGATGTCACCATCAATGCAACTTCGCATAAATTACCACCACTGAGTGTTCATTTTGGAGTGTCTTATGGCCACTGTAAAAATGTTATTATATTGAAAATATTTATATTGTTAATTAAAGGTGTGCAAAAATACAGTTTTCTTTTAAACCATGCTCAGTTTATTCTATTTTTAAAAGCCTACACATTTATTTAGCAGGGGAGGAATTCACCTCTCCCTGCAGAAAGCACATTTAGAATGAATAAAAGTGGCAGTAGGAGAAAGGAATAATAACTGCTCTTTTCCATTCTGCTATTTCAGCATCTTCAGTTTCTTTCTGAAAGGTTTGAACACAGAATTATCACAACCATAGAATACAGAAGGGAATGATTGTAAAAGAATTTAGATAAATGTTGGAAGTTGAAAATTCTTAGTTCTGAAAAGGGCATCAGAGCCTTCTTTCTGTTTTGCAGGAATGCAGAGCAAGTCCCTTGCAGCACAGCAGGATAAGTCCCTTGGCTTCAGAGGGCTGCTTAGTATTCAAGTATTCTGTCTTAATTACTAACTAGAATATAATGAAGTCTGCAGGGTATTTACCTGTTCCCTATCTCCTCACCTTTTCAGATTTCAGGTGTGCTGTGTAGTGGATTGTGGGCATGCTCAAACTCCCACCGACTCCACTCTGAGTTAATTCTCAGCCAGCTTTGGTCCAACTGTGCTGTAGTTCTGTCACCACAATGTGAGACTCTTTATCCTGTTCATGAAGCATCAACATTATGAAAAATGAAAATCAACATCTAACAACATAGAATAAAGCATATTGTTCTTAGTGTTCCTTCAATAACCCCCCTATAATTTAATTTAAAATACAGGTATGCTTTACTGAAAATAGAAATTCAATGTAGGTTAATGATACAGAATGACAGACAAAAGTGTACTAACAAAACAAACAAACACATTAAATAAAGCCTTTTTTTTTTTTTTCTTCCATTCTTGCAAGTTCTGTACTAATTATAGTTCTTTTCATTACCATTCTTCACTTCCTTTTCTCATTTTATTAGGTTATTACCCAATGAAAGAATTTCTGGCTTATTCCTCATTTCAGAGAGGGCATGTTAGCACTGAGACATGTCCTACATGGCTTGTTGGCAACAAGTTATGTATATAATATCATCAAAAGTCAATTTCTGTGATAATATGAGACAAAATGTATAGAAATAGAGTACATTTGAAGCACATTGCATAATTAGATTTTTTTATGCTGGTGAAAACCAATTAACAAAACAATGGGATATCATACTATGCATCCACCCCATCGTGTAACAAAGTAATTATTGTATCACTTCCAAACATTATTTCAGGGTATTCCTTTCCATATGATATATGAAAGAAAGTCATTGGCAGTGTCAAGCTGCTACATCTGCCAAAAGTGCTCTTTGTTAAACAGTAATTCAAGAAGCAAATAAGTTTTTATGTATAATTAGCTGACAGAATGACCATGTGAAATAGGTGAATTTTATTCTTAATGAATAATTCATGCCTTTGTATTTATTATTTCCATTAGTTTTGTTTAAAGTACTATATTTGAGATAGTTAAGAAAGATAGGTATAATTTTTATTAATAATGCCAAAGTGTGGAAAGCAATATGGAAGTGCAGCAATATCTACTATAAGTACCAAAGCTTCATATGGTATGAAAACGGCATGTCATGTTGTGCACTTTTAGGGGTTAAGTAATCCATTGTCTTCAGAGGACACAGAAAAAACTAGAAGTAGGAACTTCATTAAGGAGAGCACTTACATTCTCTCTCATGATCACATGGGCTGGAAGTATCATTCAATTTCAGAGCACTCCTTCATAGGATGAGTTTGGTCTGTTGACCCATTTTTAAATAAACATTGTTTTTTTTTTTTTAACTAAGCCACAAATATGCTTAACTTTTACACGATGAAATATGCTTTCAGAGATCTAAGCAACATGGAGAGCCACCGACGCTTCCATCTGACATTCAGGTTTAAAAGAAATGTATTTTAATGATAGGAAATTCTGTGTCAGCTTAACAATTCCATGTGAAAGGGTGTATTTTACAGTGAAAAATATTTTGCTTTGAGCTAAAATCTGTATATGTTTTTTAAAGAAAGCATATAAGCAAACATGTAAGCAATATTCAGCTAAATATGCTAAACATAATATTTTCATCTCTGTTAGTGGAAATATTTCAGACTGGAAATTTAAAAAGTTAAAAAAAAAGTAAAAAAAATATTGCTATATATATGTTTGAAAAACAGATCAATAGTCTCCAGTTCTGCACACTTCTAGTTTATATCTCATTCAAAGACTGTTTCTCAAATTCTGTTTTCAGTGTCACTAACATACAGTCAAAACTTTTTTTTTTTTTTTGTGTCTGTGTGTGTGATTATTTTTGTGCCATTATCAAACGATTATTGTAAGACAGCAGGATCAGCTCCATCACCTATATCTCTGTACTTCTAGCCTTGTGACTCTTTAATAAATTTAACTGTGCTCAGGCAATTTTTTATAGCCATAACAAAGTTTGACTTGGTTTCTTTATTTGGGAATGTGGTGGTTTTACTGTGCTAGGCAGCTAAACACCACAACTGCTCTCTCACTTCCCCACCTTAGATGAGTAGGGGAAGAAGTAAAGAAAAGAACAACTCACAGGTTGAGATTAGGATAATTTAATAAAAAGGAAATAATAATAATTGTTAAGGAAAAATTATTATTAACTAAACAATTTAACTAAAGGAAAAAAAAAAAAAAAACAAAAAGGAAAGGGGAAAAGGGAGGGGGAAAGGGAAAAAAATGAAACAAACAAACAAACAAGTAGAGGTTATGTGGATGTGCAGAGGAAAGAAATTACTCTCTACTTCCCACAAATAAGTGATGCTTGACCACGTCCTTGAAGTAGGGCCTCAACACACATAGCCGGTTGTCGTGGTTCAACCCGGCCGGCAGCTAAACACCACGCAGCCATTCACTCACCCTCCCCTCTCCCTCTCTGGGACGGGGGAGAGAAATGGAAAGTGAAGCCCGTGAGTTGAGATAAAGACAGTTTAATAAGACAGGAAAATAATAATAACAATAACAATAACAATAACAATAATAATAACAATGATGATAATAGTACTACTACTAATAATGTGTACAAACAAGTGATGCACAAAGCAATTGCTCACCACCCGCTGACCGATGCCCAGCCTAACCCCGAGCAGTCTGGCCCCCTTCCTCCGGCTAGCCACCCCTATATATTGTTTAGCATGACGTCAGATGGTATGGAATACCCATTTGGCTAGTTTGGGTCAGCTGTCCTGGGTCTGTCCCCTTCCAGCTCTTGCTGCACCCCCAGCCTGCCCGTTGGCAGGACAGAGCAAGAAGCTGAGACGTCCTTGGCTTAGTATAAGCACTGCTCTGCAACAATTAAAGCATCGGGGTGTTATCAGCACTCTTCTCATCCTAAGCCAAAACACAGCATTCTACCAGCTACTAGGAAGAAAATTAATTCTGTTCTAACTGAAACCAGGACACCAGTGTTTGGGAGGAGGACCGACGTTTTCACAACAAGAGCCCACCCCTCCCCTCTTCTTCCTGTTTCCACCTTTTATTGCTGAGTGTGACATCATATGGAATATCCCTTTGGTTGGTTTAAGTCAGCTGCCCTGGTGATGCTTCTCTTCTCACATTTTCACCAACCCCCTATGAGGGTTAGAGAGAGCCCTGATGATGTGTCAGCACTGCTCAGCAGTAGACACAACACTGGTGTGATACCACTGCTGTTCTAGCTACAAGTGCAGAGCTGTATGGACTGTTGCAGGGAAAGTTAACATCCCAGCCAGACCCAGTGCGGGGAAGCATAACAATGTGGAGAAAAATAATCATTGATAAACAGCCTTGTAATGACAGTGGCCCAAATGGATATTTAAAAAGCAGTTTGTTTATTGTCTATGTTCATTTTATATTTAAAACATAAACTGATTATGAAAGAATATTAGATCAACCATAGCTTGTAATAGCAAGCTATGAAAAAAAGTAGGGGGGAAGAAGATAGAACTGAAAAAAAAAAAAAAAAAAAAACCTTCAAAATTCTGAAGCAATCACATGAATTTTAATAAAAGTGAGGACAATCTAATGTTGCACTGATGCTTCACTTTTTAGATTTCAAATTAGCTGACACATGCATTATGGTATGCTTCTGTAAGGCTGCAGAATAACCACATTAATGTCCCAACAGCTCTAAAATAAAAAATCTGCAAAATTATTTGGTTGCTATGCATATTGAATATTAATGACATTTAATACTGCAGTTTATTAACCTTTTACATTAGTGGTCAGAAATGAAGCATTCTGGGAACAAATGCATGACAGAAGGGAAAAATGTTTCTGACGGCTATTGGGCTCAATTTGATAGTTAATAAAAAACATCAAGTCCATATTATGTTAGATTAACAAAGATCTGGATTCCACTTGACAAGTCATTATTATTAAAGGCAAGTGGAGGGTATTTTCAAATACACCCTGGAGTGATGCATGTTAAAATATGTATGGCAAACTCTAGAATGTCAAGGACATTTTGTGCAGCATATAATGGAAAACTGCATGTAATGTGCAGTTTGGGAACTACTTTATGTACCTCTGAAGACCTCAAAGCATCAAAATGAATGTTTTATTGAAAGCTGTCATGCCTGGTGCTGGGGCTGAGTATTGCAGATATTTAGGAACAGCCATCCATTTGGCAACACAGCCTTTCTGCTAAAGAAGAGAAGGAAACAAATGTGACTAAATGACCCATCTCTGCTCTTCTGTTTTGTGTTAATTACATCACTTGTGTTATTCTAACATGTTAATTTAGATTTTCATGTTAAACATGAAAATCATGCTATGAAAAAATCATGCTATGATTTTCATGTTAACACTCTTGTATATTTCTAAATATACAAAGCTTTATATTTTTGCCCTCAGAATTGGATAAATACATCACTTTCCAAAGCCTGTGGCCTCATCATCCATTTTTCTGGTCTGACTCTGGTCTGATTCAGCTTTATGGTCAGTGTCTTTAAAAGAGAATCTCCCTTGTACTTGTTGAAACATTTCTGCTTTATTATAGAATAGTATTATCATGAACAAAGTTGTACTATACTGAAAGCAAGTTTGGAACACATGATCTCCTATGTCCACTGCCTTTGACTCTGTCTCCTTTTAATATATAAGTAATGTATTTCCTCAGTAACAGGTAAAATAACAATGAAAAAAATATATAAATCAAAGAGTATTCTGTAATACAGCAATATTTGATTCCATTTTTTATAGTTTACATTTTACTTTCTAATTCCAAATGTGTTAACCTCTATCAGTCTTCAAGTAACTGTGATCTACTGGTGTTTGTCCAGAGAGAATGTTCATTTCTGAACAAACCTTAAGCAAATGATATTTGTACATTTGCTGCTGAGTGTCATCAAAGTACTCTTGGACTAAGAGATGCTGAAATTTAAAAAGCAATGAGCAGAAAAAGACCACAAGTGAAAATTATCATGAATTAACGTGTATCTGGTGGTTTCTAGGATAAATGCCTGATAGAAGGAATAAAGGCTGCAAGGCAGGGCATATAAAAGTGCTTCCTCAACATGAAAAATGTACAGTACTGATGATTTTTCAATATGTCCACATCTAATTCTTGCTTTTATATTGCCTTTTATTATGCCTAGAGATGGACCATGAAAAGAATATGAATATTATTCTTTTCTGTGTATGATAGTGTCTTCATATCTAAATTTATATGATTTCCCGTAATATGCTCCAAATTTTGCAAAGCTATAATACAAAGCTTATTAGTCTTTGCTATCTTCATGAAAAGATTACCTTGTGTTTGTAATGGGAGAGGAATTAAAAAAAAATCCATTTATTATGTTATATGTACTACATAGTACATATATATTATTATATATATTATATATATTGTACTATATGTACTATATATATAGTATATATACTATATTTACTATATTATATATACTATATAGTATAGTATATAGTATATATACTATATGTACTATATATAGTACATATATATATATATACATATACATATAGTACAGTACATATAGTATAATATAGAAAGGATGTATAGCTATATACATATATGTAATAATATAGCATATTAATCCATTATGATGTATAATTTATAAAAGATTAATGTATAATTAATGGATATACTATATATACAAGGATATATATGTGTAATATACCATATATATATATATATAGTATAGTTTCACAATCATGAAAACAGATTCATTACCTTACTGCACTTATTCTGTTCAGTTTAGGATTTTCATAGAACCTATCTATGATATAATTTACTATACTGATAGGAAAAAGTACCATGCTGAATGACAGCTCTTCTTGACTCAATATATTCACTGAAATTTTATTTGCTATATAGAAGACAATGACAGTCATTCATGAGGGGTCTAATTCTTAGCCAATAAGAAATTATGTAGCTTTATTGAAATAAATTTGCCTATGCCAATTTGACTCCATGTGAAAACATATTTCTTACAGAGTTCCTATGAAATAGGTGGAAATTCTACAGACTAGAGAGTATAGATCTGAGTAACCCTTGTAGGTCTAAATTTCTCATTGTCTGAAAATAAAGCCAGCAGAGTTGCTTTGCTCTGACAGCTCCTAAACATAGATATTGTCAGCCTTTCCAAATTTCTCTGATAACTTTTACTGCCATCTGACTTTACTATTGCCCAGGTTACGGAAAGAACTGAAGGGTATGCTATAAATGGTAAGCACTCATCTTGTCTTTCTAATTTGAATTCAGTTCAATTCTTTCTAATTTGAATTCAATTTGTTACTAAGCATACTTGTCTCAAAAATTGTGTAACATTTTAATTTATTAATATTCTTAGGTAAATACTGTTAACATTCAGACTGAGAGAGCAAAAATATTATAAAGAAGTGTTTGAAGGGGAGTTATAATTATCCCCCAGCTAATCTTTATCATCCTATTTTCAAGGTTAAAATCAAGGTTCAAGGTCATTTTCAAGGTTCAAGGTACTGGCATACAGAGACAAATCGTTGATTTTAACACTTTATCTCCCATAATGGCTCATAATAAGAATCTTAGAGAAAAAAAACTACAAAGTTGAGAGAAACTCTAGAAAATCACTTTTCAAGTTTTCCTCATTTGTTTGTTTAGGAACTTCATCAGTAACAGATTTCATCTGAACAATTATGTTTAATGTCAATAGGTTTTATTCCCTATGAAGTTAATTAATCTTCAGTTTATTTATTTATTTTATTATTTGTATTTCACGATGTTCTTCAGGTCTATAATTCACTTATGAGCTGTGTCACACCCCCCCCCAAAAAAATAAAATTAAAACCATTGATAAAATTATCTCTTGTAGCCTAGCTTCTGTGTTATGAGAAAGTCATTCCTTATCTGTTTTATCCAGACATGCATGATTATACAGACCTTTCAAAAATCCTCCTTGGTCAATTGTTTTCTAGGCTAAAGAAAATTTCTCCTGTGGAGGCTATATTGTACTTATAATTATCTGTCTTATTCATCTCTGTACCCTACCTTACACTTCAGTACAAATCTTTTTTGAGTTATTCTGGTGCTAATATTCTTTACTCATAAACCCTATTTGTATATAATGACTTTTTTTGTCTAGTCTTTGTTTTCTTGTGTGTGGATAGTTATTAATTTATCACAGTCCTTGTTAATCCACAGTGTTATAATTTCTTGAAGAGTTTTTAGCAAGGAGCTTTAAACTTTTTTGAAGAAACATGTTTTTTTTTTATTACTATTTCTAAGTCATTAGGTCTAGAATAATTCCAGTCTTTCTGACCTGACTAGTAGAAATATATTAAAGTGGAATTTGTTTGAGATTTAAGACCAAGACTCCAAATGCCCTCTACATGTTCAAGGTATTCAAGATTTAACATGAACTAACAAGTTTTCAAAGGACTTGCATAATTTTCTATTTTTATTTTTTTTGGCAAAATTATGATAGTGTCTAGGTACACAATTAGACAGTGGTAGTAAAAGAGACTGAAATATACAGATTTCAGTTAGAGATTAGTAACTTTTAGTTAATAGAACTATTAGTTCTGACAGAACTAATAGAACTAATTAGAACTAATAGAACTATTAGTTCTGTCAGGTGCTCTACTTCTGAGTGATTGGTTATTGTCTGGACATTGCTCAAAGACTGTGTAAGTCCACAATGAATTAATCACTTAATTCTAGATAAGGTGAACAAAAAATCAAGAGCACACTGAGGACTGAAAAATTTGGGCTTTGACCCCTAACCTAATGCTAAGCCAACTCATTAATTTTTGTATTCCTTCTCATCAGTCCTTCTTCTTTTTCTCTAGTCTAACAGTACAGTTGTCATACTTATAAGGGGCTTATAATTTATCAGTTATCCAAGAGGTCTACGCTTAAAAAAAAAAAAAAGAAAAAAAAAAAGGCAGTGGTCTCAAGCTCCAAGTTTAATGAATACTATAAATCAAATCAGTGATTCATGACTGTCATCATCCATTACAACTACAGTGTGAATGGATGTTATACTACTCAAATAACACACCAGAATGTTGTCTTGATACAAGAGTTCGGGAACGTATAGTGAACCGTCTATATTCTGCATGAATATTTTAAGGCATTTTATGGTAAATAATGTGCTGAGTACTTTGTATCATCAAGTATACAACAATTTCTGTCATATGCTGGACAAATTTTCTAGACATTTAGTATAAAAGCAGAGTAAATTTATAAAAACTCTGGAGATTTTTACTCCTTGAAAAGTTTCTAAGAACTCCCAATTTTCCTGTAAATTAAACATTTACTGAGTTTTGTTTTCTGTGTGTTAGAAATGGTAGATAGAAATGCTAGACAGTATACTGATACTTCAGGGTAGCACATCAGGTACAATATAGCATTCCTGATGATTTTTCAATTACAATGATTTTTAAAAATATATATTTGGGGATTGGTCCTGATATATTTCTTTTAACCAGTCACATGTATTTTAAGTCTTTCATTTTAATATCACATACAATTTTCAATATATAACATTTCTTGATCAGGTTTATTGCTTTCATATTTTATTTCACATATGTATTGCTATTCCAATCTATTTTTAAACTTAAAAAAAACACTTTTATTTTTTGTATTTTGTATAAAGGTTACCTTCTTAAAAGTCTAATCCATTGTTTCAAAGCAGAAATTTGCAGACTAGTTATATGTTTACATATACATATACATGTGGACACAGATTAAATATACCCAGAATTAAATGTAATTTAATATTCTATGATGTCACTACAGTCTTAATTTGCATAAATAGTGTCTAATTTATTTCCATTTATGCCCACCTCTCTTTTCAGGAAGATGCTGCTGCCATTTCATGTCCTCTCTTTCTCTCTCTCTCTCTTTCTCTCTTTGATTGCTTTTAGAAATAAAATCTTTTGCAGTGGGGAACATGCTTTTGCATGTTTTTGTTTTGTTTTGTTTTATTGAAGTCAACGAAGCATCCTCATGCTTCACTTGTTATTTGTTCTCATAAAAAAAAAAAGAAAAAAGATTTCTAGTGGTATTTCTGACTATTAATTGTCTATCTTATATATCACATTATACATATATATGTGTACATATATATATATAAATGTTTAAAGCCTGTGAAGAATGGAAAACTATACAGATATACAGACATAGGCTAATATTTTACTTCACTAATCCATCTCTGGATCACGCAGGAATCAGCTAAAATGTCCCAGGTCTCCTGAGGCTTTTAATTGGAAAATGGAGTTGTCAACTTTTTCTAAATCCGAAGTTCAGAATATCTGTGCTAGGTCAACCTATGAATTTGCAGTGTTTTCCTATGGCAGTATCAATTTATTTTCAGTATCTAATTTAGTTTAGTATTTGCATTTATGATGATAAAAGATCTTGCATACTAGCACAGGATAGACTGTGATGTTAGATGAAAAGTAATGATATCAAAATAGCAAGTGCAACAGTAGGATTGTATTAAAACAACTTTGTCCATACTTCAAACTATCCTTGCTGTCTCTTAGATTTTCCTTAGTCTTAGATTTGACTGAGCTTCTGCAGTTATGTGCAATTCTGTTTCTATGAGTTATTCATTCAGTACTGACCTTTGTAATAAAACTTATAAAATGAGAAATGTAGCACATATTGAAATTACAGAACTGTTATTTGTAACACTTCAGTTACCATATTCAGAAACTTTTAAGGAGCCTAATAGCCCTTAGATGGTCCAGCAGGATTAAACAGCACACAAAATACTGAAATATTAGAAAAAAATGAAAGAAAGACTATTCTTTGAGATCGGTGAAAAAATATTTTATTTCCATTAAATTTAAATGGAGATGTAAAAGTCTTGAACTTTAAAGTCATTCTAAATAGGATAAGAATGAATGTATATACAAAGGAATAGAAACATAAAGTGTCAATACAAAGAAAATTGTGAAAAGTTTTAAGGTTGAGTTTTCATAGCAATTTTTTTTTTATTCCATGGTTAAAATAATTGGCAATTGCATAGTAGAAACAAACTGATCAATTTAGCTTACTCAGTATTCTCAAGATGTTGAATAATAGCCTACTCCAAGTATCATTAAAATTCTTTTAATTAAGGGAAAGAGTTGCAATTCCTTTTGCAATTTAAAGGGCTTCATTAAAATACTTTACATGTTATGTAATTTGCTTTTTTAAAAATTCCTACAAGAAATATTTTTATAAATCCATTTATATGTCAATATTCTGTCTTCTGAGACTGGGTCTTCTTAATTAGCAACTTGTCCTGAAAAACGAGGGGGAAGCATAAAAACAGAACATAATGTAAAAATCTGAAAATATTTCTGGATCTGAGATGTGAGACTAGACACCAGATGAAACTCATGAAGATCCTTGCTTTTGATCTCAGTAATATTGATGACATTTAATCAGTGGCCTCTACCTGGCCTGAGCATACCTCATATACACTCTTTCAAATAGGATTACATGCCTAGAATAAATACAAATCATACCAGTAGTCTTCTATACTACAAACTAAAAATGGTAGAGAAGAATAATAATACAATGTAACCCCCCCCCTTTTTTTTTTTAATTGGATTCAAGCTATATAAAAATGCTTATATCTATAAATACATTAATTGTATAGATATATTCAATATTTTTTCTTTGCTAGTCCTAAAACCAGGCAAAACTACCATGACAAAAGAACTGAGGTCTTTTGAATACACTTTTCAGCTGAAACTGGCTGAAAATGTGAATAATTATGACAGAGACAGGTAGTTTATTTTAATTGTGGAACTGTTTTAAATACAATTTTGTATACATATAGGAAAATACTAATTTCAATGTTTATACTTTTAGTCCATTTATTGCATAGTAGGCAAACACAAAACAGAAGTGAGCCTTGGCCAGTTTTCTTTTTCATGGTTGCTTGCACACATTCTTCGTAAGAGAAGAGCTTTGTCTAGAGCCTGGTAAATATCTACTCAGAGATTTTATGTATTAAAGTTTGTTCTTCTGAAGATGATTTCAAAACACTATCCTTTACATAATCACATATTGTCTACATAAAATAGTGAAAAATCTTTGAGTTTGCTTCTTGTAAAGATGCAAAGATAAAATAGATGACTGTGAACTCAACATGGGATGAAAAGCATGCTGAATTCAACATTAAACACCATTTACAGTTAAATAATTAGTCTTCTGCTAGATATTCAGAAGACAGTTAGTCATGGAAAAGAGAGACCAAATGGTTATTCACTTTTCAATTTTTTGTCTGTCTATTTTGTTAAATAATTTCCATATAAATTGTAAGTGACATTTGATGCTCAGAGCGGGATCAGCACTTTAGTTTGATCTGAAGCTCTGGTAGTGTATAAGAAAAAGACCAGGACCTCTGAAAGAATGTTCAAAGCTTCCAGCTTCCTGTCTATGTCTTGTTTTTCTGCCCTGCCACCAGGATTTCTTCAGGTTGTCATTACTCACTTGTCAATGCAAGTCATTCTCCAGGTTTTGACTTGGAGACACAAAACAAGTCAAAAAAGGAGATGCGTGGCAGTTAAGCCTTTCTCTGTCTTCTGGTCTCACATGCTTGGTTACACTACTCAATAATACAGACTTTTTTTTTTTTTTTTCCAGAAATTTTCACCACCTGAAAAATTCTTGCTGTTCAAGGACTCTCACTGCTTAGTTTCTGAGGATGGATGCTTGGTTGCTTTTGACAATGAAGTCAGCACTCACTGGGAGAAGATATGCTGCATGGTGGATAAGACAGGAGTTACCGAAAGTCAAGGAATCTCACAGAGTGTGGCTTCATTCAGTTCCTGCTGAGCTGAAGTGGCACTAGCACTGTTTTGATATAGACATTTTAATAAGCTACGTGCAAAGTAAGGTATAATACTGTGCTGATAACTGTGTTAGTATTATTGATGAAGAACTTCTACCAATTTAATGAAAGAAATCCTAATTTAATAAACAATCAGAAAAGAAGTTAGTACAGGTATAACATGGTATAAAAGTCCGACGTTCTCATGAGAGTTATGGAAGCCATGCCATTTCAGAAAATCTTCTAGGCATGGTGCTAAAAGTAAGCGTGTAGAACACCAAGAAAATAGTTGTTTGTCACTGCTAACAATATAATAAGGGATTTTGGTTTTTTATTTATACTCATTTTTCATAACATTTACATGAAGAAGGAGGAGGAGAGCAGGAAAAGACAGATAAGATTCTGCCAGGAACCAAATTGTCTCTTTAGCAGCTCTGAAAAAAGCCATGTTTACATCTGGGATTTGTTGCAGTGCCATCCCTTGTTCAGTGGACCATAGAAGGCTGTAAATATGGAAACAGATAACATGGCTGAAGAAAAGCTGCTAGCAGTTTTTTACACAATGAAAAAAAAAAAAAGGTTTGATTTTTGGTGAAAAAAAATGTTAACACAGCCTTTCTGGTTTCTAAAATGTGTGACCTTTGATAGCAGTTTCCAAGCGATGCCACAGACTAAAACCAATATGGTTTCAAATGAAGTGCATAGGATCTGAATCTAATTCAGCAGTCACCTGCATTATATCATTGTATGCACAAGGTGCATTGGTACAGTCTAACAGCCAATTCAAGCACTCTCTGGCAAGAGTTCCTTAATACACTTCTCTGCAGCTTCCTTCCTCAGGTGAAATAATTGTAATGATGGCTATATTACACTTATGCTTCATTTACAGCTATAATATCATAAACCCTACTAACGATATTTCAGCATGTCTGGTACCTACTGTGCTCAACAGAAGTATTGCAGCGGTGATACATGGTGGCAATTGGACCATCCCTTCTGACTTTGTCATGCCCTGGAGTTTTATCTGACTGCTATGGTTGTCTCCTCCTGGTTTCCAGGTGATGTACCTGAACCAGGAGTGTGAAAAGACATCTATAACTGGAGAACAGTGTTCCAGTGGTATATTTCCACGAGGGTCTGACATCTATACTTTTGCACCCTCAAGACTCTTTGTGGTCAGATGTCTGGTCTGACACTGGCTGGAAACCATATGTTCTGGTTTCAGTTAGGACAGAGTTAATTTTCTTCCTAGTAGCTGGTAGGGTGCTATATTGTGGCTAAGGATGAGTGCTGATAACATGCTGATGTTTTAATTGCTGCAGAGCAGAGCTTAAACCAAGCCAAGGATGTTTCAACTTCTCACTCTGTCCTGCCAACAGGCAGGCTGGGGGTGCAGCAAGAGCTGGAAGGGGACAGACCCAGAACAGCTGACTCAAATGAGCCAAATGGTTATTCCATACCATCTGACATCATGCTAAACAATATATAGGGGTGGCTAGCCAGGGTGAGGGGGCCAGACTGCTCAGCATTAGGATGGGCATCAGTCAGTGGGTGGTGAGCAATTGCATTGTGCATCACTTGTTTCGTACATATTAGTAGTAGTAGTACTATCATTATTATTATTATTATTATTATTGTTATTATTATTTTCCCATATTAATAACCTGTCTTTATGTCAACTCATGGGCTTCACTTTCCCATTTTTCTCCCCCATCCCAGAGAGGGAGGGGGGAGGGTGAGCTGTGTGTTGTTTAGCTGCCGGCCGGGTTAAACCACAACACCATAGAGTCCACAGGGAAGGTAACTTTGGCTGGAACCACCTGGGAGGACTAGTGTCAAGGTCATGACTGTTTCTGGTCTCCTGTTTCTGTAAAGTGTAGAAACCACTAATTCAATTCCTAAGTGGCATTACTTAGAGTGCCACCATATATACGATGTTGGGCTGACAAATGAACAGGGAGCTCTGCCATCACAGGCTGCTACTAGATGGTTAAATCTCATAGTAGTGTCACTTGGTGTGGTGCTTTTACTCAGCTGGGCAGCAGAGCTCCACCACAACCACTCTCTCACTCCCCCTCCTCGGAGGAAATGGGGGAGAAAATAAGATGAAAAGGCCTTAAGGGTTGAGATAAAGACAGGGAGATCACTCACTGGGCTGCCCACGGGCAGCAGCTCTTCAAGAATTGCTCCCACATGGCTCCGTACCACGGGGTTGATCCCCCAGCAGCAAACTGCTCCAGCACGGGTCCCCCACAGACAGCAGCTCCCCCCAGACCTCCCGTTCCTGCTGGGGCTATCCACAGGCCGCAGTCTCCTCCAGGCCACATCCACCTGCTCCACCGGGTGCTCTTCCACGGGCTGCAGCGTGGAGATCTGCTCCATGTGGGACCCATGGGCTGCAGGGGGACAGCCTGCTCCACCAGGGGCCTCTCCACAGGCCACAGGAGAACTTCTGCTGTGGGATCACCTCCTGCCCTCCTTCTGCACTGACCTTGGGATCTGCAGGGCTGTTTCTCACTCCTTTCTCTCACAACTATTGCACAGCATTACAGCATTTTTTTTTTTCCTTTCTTAAATATGCTTTTGCAGAGGCAGAAACAACATTGCTTATTGGCTCTGCTCTGGGCAGTGTCAGGCCCCTTTGGAGCTGGCTGGAGCTGGCCGGTATCTAACAAACATGGGGAAGCTGCTGGATTTTTCTCAGAGGCCACAGCTGCAGCCCCCTGCTACCGAAACTATGCTGTGCAAACCTGATACACTAGGATATATTTTGTTTCTTTCCTGCCAATATATCAAATGTTTTATTGAGTTGTTCAGGAGACAATTTATCCCAAGTTACTCAAGTTGACTAAATCTCCTGTATTGTCCTATAGCTTTAGTGTATACCATAGGTTTTAACAAAGTCCGTACTATCACTACTTATTAAAGACTTTCTAAATGTGTCTTACTTTATTTTTAGCTCCTTCCAATTGAATGATCTTCATGATTATTTTTAGTTTGAGTGGTCCAGATGATGAATGGGTGGCTAGGAAAAGAAAGTCAGAGAAAAGAATACTGATGCAGTTAATACTGGTTCATGTCCATATGCAACCAAACCACAACCTGAAAAGTGAATTAGGTGACACAGTATTTAATGTCCAAAGTTCAGCAAAGTTCAGTTGTTTGTGGGTTCTTTTCCTTCTTTTTCATCTTTTGACTTTTTTTTTTTTTTTTTTTTTTTTTTAGTAACAGGTAACGACCTTTCACTGACTGCAATGAATTTACAATGGAACATTTAAAAAATAACAAAGATAAAAAAATCAACAACTAACATATGAAGTACCATAAAAAATAAATTGCCAATTATATTTTGCAAGGTAGACAAAGACTCAGGGTCTTTTAAGTATATATTAAAATGACAACTGTAATGGAAGCATAGGAATAAGACCTAATACTTATGTGTGTTACTTGTAAGTTCTAAATGATTATAATATGGTGATCCTTTTAAATGTATTGGTATACGTAAGTGTCTGCATATAAATATATATTTGTACATGCATACATATTTTACACATTTTAGACCCTCTTTAGGGGGGAAGAGTTTTTCAAAATGGAAGTCAACAGAGAGATACTTTTGGAGATAAACAGATTTTGAAAATTAAGCTGTCCCAGATTTTTAACAATTATATCCTCTCTTCATGCCAACTAGGGTATCCCAACCTTCAGTCATATTAGTTACTTTCATTTAAGCTTTCTACATTTTCTTCTGTTGACTGCTTTTTGACTAGAAAAGTCTCAAAGATGTTTTTGAAATCTGTATGGGTATGATATTACTGAACTCTTTTACTGCATGCTTGTTTCATTCTTCAAAGTTCAGACTTTCCCTAATGAGTGACAAGAGAAAGAAGCTCAGGTCTCTTGAAAGCTTTGTCTTAGAAGAATTTAGTTCCTTGTGCCTCAGATTAGGCCACTGCTTCTGCTACTATTGTCCCTTTGGGTGGACACTAAAATTTTGTAATGTACAAAGAACCATGTATCAGATTTAAGCAAAGAATAGCTTCCAAATGTTACAGTGAAAGAAATAGGCTTGCTACTGTAAACTTTAAGACCTTATTTGATTTTTCAATAGCTTTATATTTAATTTTATTTTTGAAAATTTCTTGTCCGTACCTTCTGATTATTGTGAAGGATAAATGCCTGCCCTCTTGAGGTTGTATTTTTTATTATCTATTGTGCTGCTTTTACTTTTTCTACCATGGTCATCTAAGAACTTAAATCAAGGAACAGAGTGCCACATTTTCAAGTCTTTTTTTCCCCATCGATCTGAATCCCTTTTTCCCTGCAGTTAAGGAAGACTGCAGATTATCTATTGGTACTTAAAACCTCCAAAAAGCTCCCAATACATTTGTCCTCATTAATGGTTACCTCCGTTATTCTCATTATTAGAAATGGCCCACTAGGGGATCCTTCTCTCCAACTGGCAAGTTCAGTTAGAAAAAATGTCAGTTCTTTCATTTTTATTCTGAACTCTACTCATCTTATTTATGAATAGTTCTCACAGAAGTCATTTACAAATGGTATTGCCTATAGGACATATATCCCACTGCTGTTTTTTAGGATTCACAAATGGCTTAAAGGGATTTTATTTTACTGCCTTTCCCAGCAATTTTCATATCAAACATTCTCAAAATACAGACAAAAAATCTATTTAAACTGTTTGTATTCTGCCAGCTCTACCTCAGCTCTGAGAGTTGAGCTGCAGTTCCTTTTTATTTATTAGCACTCACTAGTAGTAAAATGTTAACAGCTTTGCTTCACAAACTATTTCTTAAATCTGTCATGTTCATGTTTATTGATTTGAAAATGGTACTAAGGTCCTTATTGTTTATACAGTGTCCTTGTACCTACATCTTTCATAGACAGATTTCCTTCTAATTCTTAAACACTATGAGGTAATTTAACAAACAAGGAAAGTAAAATTAGCAAAAATAAAGAAAAAATAAGAGAAGCTTCTGCACTATCTCCTTATTCACAGAGAAAGGAAATAAAGGTGCTGGGGTAGATGTTCAAGGGACATTTCAGCAGATAAGCAGGTATGCAGCTACAAATTCCTAGCTGACACACGATTAGGAACAGAGTACCGAGATATACTTCTCTTGCAAATTAGTCTTCACTTAATCAATGAATTCAAATCTTATTAAGGTGTGAGAAGGTGAGGGTGAGCTCATGCTGACTATGCACTGTCAGTAGTAGGTCTTATTTTCACAGAAAAGCACGTTCTTAAAATGGTAAAAGTCTGAAAGTCTGCGCTGGTTCAGTGAAAAAAAAAAAAAAAAAAAAAAAAAAGAGTCAAATAACCTTCTCCAAAAGGCACATATCCTTGAATTGAAGAAAGTGGTGGTACTTTGTTGCATGATGATGGCAAAGAGAAGGAACTCTGTTAATGAATATTTCAAAACCATGACTTAGTCATTCACAGTCTGACACAAACATATTTTACCACTTTTAGAAAGAAAGTAAAATTCTTGCCATTCTTTTTAAAAACTTGCAGTAATGGGACTCTTTGTAAAGACAGTGGTACTTTTTGAAAATAGTGGACAGGGTTAGAGATGGTCTTTTCTTTACTAAGGAGAGGAACTTTACAGCATGATATCATAAGCTTTTTTCCATAAGGATATAAGACTGTTTCCCTAATCTTTCATGAGATCAAAGATTTACAATAATATGGGGGATAATAAACAAAGAAAAAAAACATACAAACATAAATAACCAAATGAATAAAAAGAACAACAAAAAACTCACAAACAAACACAAATGCTGTGATATTCACATCCTTGACCTCTGTCTCTAATAAGATTCTCTATAATCATCCATCAGAACAGGTGGCTAGCACCCTATATCAAAATCTGAAAAGAAAAAAAAAATCTTTAAGCTCTATAAACAGTCTTGTCACATTTTTTTATGTCTTCTTAGGAACTTGTTTTGGTTTCTAGGCCAGATAATTTTTCTTTTCTCTGAAATTACCTTCTCACTTTCCTTGTAAAAGTGATGAATTTATCTAGTCTCAGTTGCAGTAGATCTGTTCACAGTAGATTACTTCCTGACCGCAGAATTACATTGAGCTGTCTCTGAAAGCACTTACAGAGAAAGAAACTCTGGAAACATCAGTTTGAGTAAACGAGATCTGTTCTCTGGAGGAGGGCCCTGAAGCCTCATGGCTTCAGAGGGCTATACAGGGGCCTATGAATACTCTATAAAACCCGTAACACTCTTATCTGAAGAAATCATAGTTCAAAAATCAAGGGCAAATTCAACATTAAATTTAAACTAATAAATTTAGGTGCCTACATATAAGTTCCTGGCATCTAAATTCCTAGGCATCTAAGTTCCTATTATAGTTGTTGCAGATATATCTTCCAATTTTTTGAGCTTGATTTGGGCAAATTTTAGAAATAGGCAAATCCTTGGTGAGAGTCAATTGTGAGTGTCCTTCAGAGGGTAAAATTTCTTACAGCCCCTAGTAATAGTCTGTTGACTATTTTGTTAGAAATATAATAGTTTATGCTTTTAGTTCTGGAACTCATTAGTTCAATTCCTATTACATTTTCCAAGAAAACAGCTGCCACATCTGCATTAAACAATATATTTCATGAATTTAGGATGCAAACTAAAATTCTATGAAATTACTGATACAACATTTTATAAACAAATTGAATCTAAAAGAAGAATCTGACAGTTTACTGAAAGGCAATCAACTATAGCAAACTTTCTGATTAACAATTGTTTTAAGTAGGTATCCTAAAACTTCTAATTTAAATGTAGTAGGGGAATATATTACAGTAAATTTTAAAGTATAGCATTTATCAGAGGGGAGCAGAGCAATAAAGAATAGGAATCAGACTGAATCTTAAGTGTGGAAACAAACAAACAAATAAATAAATAAATTTCCAGGATAATTTTATGCTTCGGTCTTCTCTCAATTTCTGTATCTTCTGAATTAAGAAATAAATATATATGTATATTTATAATCTAGTTTCTAAATAAGGCTAAGAAATATTAGGAAGGTTAAGATCTTTAGTCATTAAGTTCGCTGTTGGAGTATTCTCAGTTAAATGCAAGTAAACAGAGATTTTTCAAACAGTTGAGTTTCAATCTTCACATTGTGAGAGATAAACAACCTTAAGCAAAGAAGTCTTTATAATATGTAAGTTGACAATCTAGTATAAAAAACTGCAGCACAGTATCTTTCAAGGGGGGCCCAGAGAGTAAGATTACCTCAAGGATTTACATAAACAAGTTACCTAAATGGAGGTGCAACAACTTATGATATAGTCAAAGAAAGAATACCAAACACCTAGCAAGATTTATGAAATTATGGAAGCCCATACATATGCTTAATAATTACAAAATGTATATTAGCTGCACATATCTTTACAATGTTTTACCTACAATAGTTTTATCAATGCATGTGTTTAATATTGTTTTATAATCAGCAATTAAACAAAGCAATCACTTTTTAATAACAGTCTAGAGTTTTTTTGTACTGAATTCTAATTAAGCAGTTAGAATATCAGTACAGTGTTTTATAAGACATTATTATTTTTTATTTTTTTTTATAGAATGAATAAACTATAAGACTCAGGGACAAATAAGGCCACATAATTAAGGGATAACAATGATTTCCTCATAAAACTGTGCAGAGGAATCATTCTGTCAACTACCCTGAGAAGGTATTGTGACTCCCTCCCCCCCCTAAGCTTTGGCCTTCAGTCTGGCCTTTGCCTTGCTCAAATACTGGCTGATACATAGAAAGCCTTGCTCAGGCAGATAGTGACCAGTTGCACCTGAAGCTTTGCTCATGCAGATAGCAACCACGATATCAGCTTATGCTGGGCACTGAAGAAACTGACAGATGCCTTCCTTAGTGACAATGGAGCCTGCACCCTGCACCAAAAAAAAAAAAAAAAAAAAAAAGGCTATTAGTCCATCATCTTACCTCATAAACAGTGATCAGACTAAGAGCCCTTTGAGCCCTTCTGCAGGGCAGCTGGCTGCATGATAGGATCTCTCCTTGAGTCAAGATGCCTTTTGCCTTTCAAGGTCATGCTTGCTGCAGAGAATCCTTTCCTTGGGTGAGATTCCTTTCCACAACAGAACCTCAGCAAGTGATTTATCACTTGCTAAAATCTGTAAGCTTGACTACGATTATATCTTAGAATGACTGTGCATTTATAATCCTTACACATAAACAATTGACGAACCGTGGGACTAGGAGTGGATTCAGCCACACCTAGGCTCCTTACCTCTTTGGTTCAAGGAGATTAGAAAGCAATGGGGTCTACTCTGAACCTCATGACCATGGGAAGGTCTCCCTGACACATTTGACTTACCCTGTTCTCTACTCAATAAAAAATCAAGTGTGCTTTACTGTCTCAAATCTTGTTATTTATGATTAAGTTTTGTTAGATCATCACATTATATATTGATTTTGCTGCTTCTCTCTTATGAGTGAAGTATATAATTTCATCATCAGGTTGTATCTTCATGTAACGCGTAGCCTGGACAATGTTGGGTTCTTCGTTTCTGTTTCCATAATATAGTGACCTACACATGTCCTGTCACAGCTTTGGTACAAATGATAGGCAGTTATGAGGACACTATGTTCTACATTCCTGCTAGCTGAAAATGAGAGTCTAAGGGTCTCAATTTTTTTTATTTTATTTTTTTTGACATTTTCCCCCCAATGTTATGAAATAGTTGAATAACAGATATCTTTCCTTTCAAACCTGAACAAGTAGCAGTACAGTTAAGGCATCCACAAACCATGAATTTTGTTTACTTTAGGCTAAATATTAAATAGAATTAATTCTGTTTATCACCTTAAGAATTATTCTAAAGCACTAAGACCATTTAGATATGTTCTGCTGCTTAATTTGAAAAACAAGAAAAGACTAGGCTGGAGAAGTGAAAAAAAGAGAAATCTAATCTTTCAAGGTATTTGCATTCTGAAGAATTGTGGAAGACAGGGCATACTTCTGTTTTTCCTTGTTTGATTGTATCTTATAGTTCTTTTTTTTGTCTGCTGTAGCATTCTTAGGAAAAGAATCTTATTTTCAAATATTCTTATCGCCTAAGGTTTTATCTTAGAAAGGACTGAAATCTCAATTTGTACCTACATTCTGGCTTCTGTTAAAAGCAAAACAAACAAACAAACAAACAAACAAAAAACCACCATAGTACAAGATGCTGTATGGGTGCATCAACGACCTAGGAAAAAAATATTTGACTTCTGGGAGGCTGCTAGCTGTGATCATTCTCTGTGTTTAAATATTTTAATAATAGTTTGTTAGATGTGAGACCATTTTCTAGTAGGAGCAGCTGATCTTTTCAGGAAAACCAATGAAAAAGTTCTTCCGATCACCAAAAATGTTTTGACCATTCCACTTCCTCCTACGCTAAATGTGTCAGGAGTAAAAACCACGTAAATATGAAACAGCTGGAGATGTATTTTCAGTCTTAAGTTCACATTTTCTGAAGTTCATCTGCAGAAAATGTTTTTTTGTGTGACACTTCCTTTTTGTTTTCTGTGAGGAGAAAATTATAGGTGATGTTGCTTTTAACCAGCTGGAAACTTCAAACTTTGGAAAACTTTTGAAATAGTTGGAGATAAGAAGTATAAAGTTCGTACAAGGATCACCTTGCTCTGCATTTGTTGATTATTATTTTTCCTCTGAAAATTGATGGAGAGCTTTGACAGAGTATTTGATCAACCCACGTCTGAAGGGTTCATATTTCTTGTATAAAGTGTGCAGGAATTGTTATACTTCTGAGCTACTCCACAGACCAACCCAACCTCTATTGCACCTTTCAAATTCCACTAGGGCTGAGTGAAGATTCTTTGGGTGTTTATAACTAAATTTAAAACAATTAAAAGGCCCCAGAGAATGCCTTCTGGTGCAGTTGCATCCATAAACTGTAATTTTTAATAAACATAATTAAGCATAAATAAAATAAGAAAAGGTCTGTTCATTCCATGACAACTTTTCAGTGCTTGGAAAAGGAGGGACTATTAAAAAGGAACTTTAATTCCTTTGGTAACGTGTTACATGTTACCATCACAAACTGGAGAATGCTTATTCTAAAAAATTCTTCAGTAAGTTGTCTGTAACTAAGCAAGGCAATACTACTTTCTTTCAGACTGTTGCCCAGAAATATGAGTTTTCTTCTCTATGTGTAAAGAGGGGACTATAAGCAGGCTTCTTAGCCCAGGCTTGAACTAGCATTAATATAACTCAAAATTCTCAATTACACAAAACTCTGCTTGTGTACAACTAATTTTCCAAACAAATACCTCCTAACACAGGGGAGGTAATGAGGTAAGTTACATATCAACCGTATTAGCAACTGAAGGTCTAGCTTTTCTACATACTTTTACTCACATGAACTACAAAAAAAAGTGTATCCATTAGTCTGGAACATGTTACCCTCCCTTGCCTAATGTCAGAAAAATTATTTAATTATTTTAGAATTTTCAGTTTTATAAATTATTGTTTTAATTATTGTTTTGTTTTGTTTTGTTTTGTTTTTTTTTTTTTTTTTCTGTAAATTTCATAAGTCAAAGTGGAGACAATACAGCACAGGAAAGAGAAATAGGAATATTTTCACCTTTATTGTTCTTTTTTCAGGAAAATCAGAAGACATCAATTTTAAAATATTTTTTACAGATAGATGCTCAAAATCAACAACACACATTCAATGTTATAGATGATAAATCACTAGAAGAAACACAGTTTTTAGTTTCATACAACCCCCAACACCCCCAATTCCCAGTTTCCCAATAAATGGGAAATTGAGAATCCAAGCTTAACCTTATTATAACATGGTCCAGGAAATCAGGGAAAAAAGTCACACATAACCAGAGAGATGCTTATATGCCCTCATGAAGAAGGGAAGCCAAAGTATCACAAGTATTATTGGATGTAGTGTCTGAATTATGACTCTTTTTCTTTAAGTCTGCCCTTCTGCTATACATATTTAGAGCCAAGAATTTAAAAACTCAAAAAAAAACAAACAAAACCCACCAAACTGAGCAGAAAATTAAGTATGGCAAATAATGTACTTAAACAAACAAACAAACAAAACAAATTTTCTATAAAGTTAGGAAGAACAAGTTAAAAAACTTACATTCTTTTTTTTTTTTTTTTTTTTTTTTTTGAATTGTGTTTGTATTGAAGCTACTTGATCAGTTGTGGATGAACTTTACTTATGGCTGAAAAATAAAATAGGTCTCAGCATGCCACGGTTTTGCATACGTGAGTGACCTTGTTTTTGTCCTTGCATCATTCACCCAGTTTTATTTCCTTCCAGCTGTGGGCTGCAGACCTCTAATATTTATAAAGCACTTAGGTGTCAGTGGAAATTTCATTTCAGAAAAAAAATAAATTTCTTGGCTTGTACTGGTTATTGCATAACCTCATGTGCCATGGTTTCTTAGACAAAACATATTATATATATTTAATGTCCGTATAAGGTAAGCAAAGGTAGATACAGACAATAATATTATGCAATTTTACAATTGTCTGGCATTTGAGAAACCACACAGTATGAAGTTTAAGACTGAGCATACTCTACTTTTTATGAAAAATTATTTAAAATTCATTTAAAGCAATTAATTTAAATAATGAAATGTCAGTTCCCACAGCTTCCTTAGTGTGATGCACTGATTGTGCATGAATTATGACCTAAAATTTCCTTTAAAGTGGAAATTGAATTCTAGCAACCTTTTTTAAATGTTTGATACTTCCAAACTCCACTTCCATTATAGAGTGTATATAAAACCAAAATTTTAAATTAGTAATGACATATGTCCAGATGGAAACACAACAGAGGTTTTTATTTCACTTTATTTTCAGTGTATATTTCCCAGCTTGATTCTAAAGTACCATTCCTGATGAAGTTCATGTGTTTCAAATGTTTCATATTATGCTCTTAACTGCAGTGTCTTCAATTCTTACACAAGATCAGAAAATAATTTTAAACAAACCTCTTACACAGTCATAGGCCAGTCATGCTCTGATTTTAACAGTTCGCTCAAATCTTGTCTAATTTGAATTAAATCATTCCATTCCCTGTTTTTCTGTAGATCAGCAGAAAAAATATATATATTTATAAAATAATATTTAAAATATAAATAATATGAATAATATTTAAACTATTTTAAAATACTATTTATTATTTATAAAAATAATTAATTAAAGGTGGGGCAGGAGCACCAACAAGACTTTTCCAATTCAAAGCAGGTCTTAACTATATTCCTTCTGTTTTTTGTTTGTTTGTTTGTTTGTTTGTTTTTTGTTTTTGTTTTTGTTTTTGTTTTTTCAGTCGAATAAGCTCTTGATCTCTTTCCTTCAGTTGGTGATGTACTGTGTTCTGTCTTTCATTTAGAGGCCTCTGTGGGAGGACTTCCTTATTTTCTAAAGCACTTTCACTCGTTTTCATGTGATCATACTTAGATTGTTCCTTCTGACAGAAAAAAGACTCCCTCAGACATGTTGAATTTTGGGTAATTCAATTGCAATATCTCTAACATATTAGAAGACCACTAGAAAGCTACGTGAAGTTAAAGAAGGCAGAATTTGTGCAAGAAGCCAATGCCTCTATACAGAAGAAATAAATTGGTTTGCATTCTAAAAGTAAGGAGTAAGAAAATTGAGAACTGGGAACATTCTTATTGGAAAGGAGAAAGGGAAAGAAGTTTTTTCATTTGTCATGACAACACCATGTAGGAATTTTAGCTTATTAAAATATTACTATTTAGATGCCTGTCAAGGAGTAATAAAGTTTTTAGCAATAGAGAATCTTATAAATACCCTGATTTTGATTAACCCTATATTAAGCAAATACAAATTTGTACATTAAGTATTAAAATCCATAACATAAAATTACGATATGAATTCAATTCAAAGATTTCTATTATGGAAATATATGTGTCATTATAAACAGCTAGATAATATACATACGCACAAATACCTCTAGTCCAGGTATTAGACAAGTCAACAAAAGGAGAAGCATTACTGGACCTGGTGCTCACCAATGCAGATGAATTAAAGAGGTAAAGACTGGAGGCAGTCTGGCTTACAGTGACCACACCCCATTTGAGTTTGTGATCTCAAAGAACAGTGGCCTGGCAAACAGCAAAGTCAGGACAATGAACTTTGAGAGAGCAAACTTCCAGTTGTTTAAAGACCTAGTGGATGAGAACCCATGGGAAACTGCCCTTAGGAACACAGGAAATGAAAAGAGCTGGCAAATTTTAAGGGCACTTTTTTCACAGCTCAAGAACTCTCCATCCCCCTATGTAAAAAATCGAGAATGAAAGGCAGGAAACAGGGGTGACTGAGCAAGGACCTGCTGGTCAAACTCCCATAAGAAGGAAATGCACAGGCAGTCAAAGCAGGGACATGTGGCTTGGGAAAAAAAAGTACAGAGATGCTGTCTGGATGTGTAGGAATGGGATCAGGAAAGCCAAGGCACAGATGGAGCTGAACTTGGCAAGAGATGCAAAAAATAACAAGAAGGGATTGTATTGGTGCAGTGGTCAGAAAAAGAAAGGCCAGAGTGTAACCCCCCTGATAAAGAAGGGAGGACTGCCAATGATAGCCGTGGAGAAGGCTGAGCTATTCAACAATGGATGTAGTTGCCAAGCTTCTCTCCACCATATTTGAAAACTCATGGCAGTAAGGTGAAGTTTTCCCACTTGACTAAGAAAAGGGAAACATCACTCCCATTTTTTTAAAAAGGTAGAATGGAAGACCCAGGGAACTACAGGCCTGTGAGCCTCACCTCTGTGCCTGGGAAGATCATGAAACAACATCTCCTGGAATCAATGTCAAAGCACATGCAAGACAAAGAGGTGATGTGAGACAGACAGCACGGCTTCACCAAGGGCAAATCGTGCCTGATCAATTTGGTGGACTTCTGTGATGGAGTGACTGCATCAATTGATAGGGGAAGACTGACCAATATAATCTACCTGGATTTCTGCATGGCCTTTGCCACTCTCACAGGACGTCCTGATCTCTAAATCAGAGAGATATTGATTTGAAGGGTGGACTAGTTGGGGTAGATAAGGAATTGGCTCAATGGCCACAGACGGAAAGCTGTGGTCAACAGCTCTATGTCCAGATGGAGACCACTGACAAGTGGTGTCCCTCAGGGGTCCATCTTGGAACCATTTGTGGTGGTTTTACTCAGCTGGGCAGCTGAGCTCCACTATAGCTGCTCTCTCACTCCCCCTCCTCAAAGGGAAAGGGGGAGGAAATATGATGAAAAGGTCTCAGGGACTGAGGAGATAACTCAAAAATGGTCTCAAATGGGCAAAACGGACTCATTATAGGGAGATCAATAACATTTATTACCTGTTACTAACAAACTAGAACAGTGAGAAATAGCAAACCAAACTGAAGACACCTTCCTCCCACCGACACTCTTCTACCTCCTGCCCCCAAGGAGAACAGGGAAACATGGGAATGGGGACTGTGGTCAGTCCCTAATGCTTCATCTCTGCCACTCCTTTGCAGTCACTCTCTTCCCCTTCTCCACGTGGGGTCCCTCTCATGGGATGCCATCCTTCCCAAACTGGTCCTGTCTGGACTTCCCACAAACAGCAGCTCTTCAAGAACTGCTCCAACATGGCTCCATACCACGGGGTCCATCCCCCAGCAGAAAACTGCTCCAGCACGGCTCCCCCACAGGTAGCAGCTCCCCTCAGACCCCGTGCTCCTGCGTGGGCTCCTCTCCATGGGCTGCAGCTCTGGCCTAGGGCCTGCACCTGTGGGGGCTCTCCACGGGCCACAGCCTCCTCCAGGCCACCTCCACCTGCTCCACCGGGGGCTCCTCCACAGGCTGCAGCGTGGAGATCTGCTCCACGTGGGACCCATGGGCTGCAGGGAGACAGCCTGCTCCACCAGGGGCCTCTCCACAAGCCACAAGGAAACTTCTGCTACATGCCTGGAGTACCTCCTGCCATCCTTTTGCACCGATGTTGGTGTCTACAGTGTTGTTTCTCACTCCTCTCTCTCACAATTGCTGTTGCACAGCAGTTTTTGTTTCTCTTTCTTCAGTCTGCTCCCAGAGGCCCAACCAGCATTGCTCACTGGCTCAGTTCTGGCCAGCTGCAGGTCCCTCTTGGAGCCAACTGAAACTGGCTTGAGGTTTAACACGTCCAGATGCAAGGTGCTGCAGCTGGGTCACATCAGTCCCAGACATGAGTACAGCCTGAGCTGAGTGAAGAACTCATTGAGAGCAGCCCTGCAGAGAAGGACTTGGAGGTTCTGGTGGATGAAAAGTTAAACATGAGACAACAGTGCATGCTTGCAGTCTAGAAGGCCAACTGCATCCTGGGTTGCATCAACAGAAGAGTGGCCAGCAAGTCTTGGGAGGTGATTGTCCAATTCTACTCTGCCCTTGTGATGCTACAGTACTGCATCCAGGTCTGGGGCCCCCAGCACAAGAAAGACATAGACATGTTAGACTGCATCCAGAGGAGGGCCATGAAGTTGATCAGTGGGCTGGAACAACCTCTCATATGAATAAAGACTGAGACAACTGGGGATGTTTGGCCTGAAGAAAAGGCTTATGGGGAGACCTTACTGCAGTACTTAAAGGGGGGTTATAAAAAAAAGATGGAGAACAACTTTTTGAAGAACAACTTTTTGCTCAGGAAGATAATGATAGAGCAAGGGGGAATGGCTTTAAATTAAAAGAAATTAGATTTTCATTATATGTTAGGAGGAAGTTCTTTACTCAGAGGGTGGTGAGACACTGGAACAGGCTGCCCAGAGAAGCTACGGATGCCCCATCCCTGGAGGTGTTCAATGTCAAGTTGAATGTGGCCCTGGGCAACCTTATCTAGTGGGTGGCATCCCTGACTATGGCAGGGGATTTGTAACTGGATGGTCTTCAAGGTTCCTTCCAACCCAAACCATTCTATGAAATGATTCTGTGAAATACAGTTTTCTGTATGCATGAAGCATTGTCTTTTTGTGAAGCTGATGTAGCTTCAGAAGAAGAGAGTAACATCAAATAATTAAAGCCTGAGAAAAATACGTGGTTTCTTATTGCACACAGGAAATAAGGAACAACTTATTCTCATTGAAAATTCTGAAAAATTTCTCTTACTTAACAAGACACAGTCAAGTATAGCAAGTTTAAAAATATATATGAATAAAAAATACAGGTATCATATGTATGCTAGCTAATTTCTCCTTCACTTTTTTATTTATTTTATTTTAGAGTGATGATTTCCAGCAAAAATAATATTCCTTTATTTATAAAAGAAAGCCGGGGGATATATCTGACAGACGTACACAAGCAACGGAAGCTGTCTTTAGATAAAAAGCTCTGAAATGTGCAGAGTAAACATACCAAAAGAAATAAGATTATCCTCCAGTATGCTTTCTTTATAGAAATATAATCTGCTTCTTGTAAATTATAACAAGATCAAGCACAATGTTTTAAAATAGAAGTAATTTTTGAGATGATAGGATTCCTTAAGATACTGGTCTGTCTGATTATATTACCTAACTCAGAAGAGCAATCTGCCATTCCTTCACAATTGCAGATGAAAAATACTAGAAAACTTGTATTTTATATTACAGAAAACTAGAAAAACTTAATAATAACTTATAGAAAACTAGAATTGGTTTAGAATTAGAATAGAAAACTATTATAGAAAACTAGAAAGCTAGAAAACTTTCAATACTAGAAAATAAGAATTGACTCAGGAATAACGATAATATAAAACTAAAACTAAATATAACCTGTTTTCCTAAGTAGGGAAAACAAACAAACAAACAAAAAAAGAGGCTAAAACAAAACAAAACAAAAACCTGCTTTGCAACATAGAAAACACTTTTATATTTCACTTCTTCATGCCCCCAAGAGAAATCAACTATAACTGAAGAAGCAATCATCCTGTTCTTTCAGTAAGAGAACTAGCAGGATCTATTTCTTAAAAATGTTAATGCAGATGAAAAAAATATAGTCAGACAAATGATTCATAAAATGCAAAAGACAATGCTTTCTTTCAAGCATTTGATTTCCAGAACCAAGACCGGTCTGTCTACGCACACAATTACTTGTATAGAAAATCAGAATTATCAGTACATTTAGTGAAAGTGATGTCAGCCTCTCTTACTGTCATGACACAAAATGATCAGAAAATAAGGTCACCCAGAATTGAAAGCAAGTTTACTTTCTTCCCTACTTCACTGTTTACTCATAGGTGCTGAGCAATACTACAAAAATGAGTCATTTGGCATTTTACAAAGACACAGCTTAAGAAGCTCAGGGAAAGGGAGGAACTTTGGAATCTCTTGCACAGCGTAACAAGTGGAATGTTATGGAGAACCTTGTATGCTTCCAAAGCAGACATAACAAAAGTGTTGAAATATTTTTGGAAATATGGAAAAGTATTAACAGGGTAATGCAGTAAACTTCCTGTGAGATGATTATGCCTAGTAACTTCAAAAAAAAAAAAAAAAAAAGGGAACTTGGAGAAGGTAGGGAGTGATGAGTGATACATGAAGTTACAGAATTTCTAACATTTTTGCCTCAGTCTTCACCAGCAAATCCTCTAGCCACACCACCCAGTTCACTGTAGGAGATCAAGTTCAAGACCATCTAAGGAACTTGAATGTGCACAAACCCATGGGACTGATGAGATGCATCAGAGAGTCCTGGTCGATGAAATTTATAAGCCATTGTCTTGTAATATGAAAAGCCAAGGCAGTCTGTTGAAGTTCCCACAGATTGGAAGAAAGGAAACATAGCTCCCATGTTTAAAAAGGGAAAAAAGTAAGGCCCAGGGCCAAGGACAGGTCAGTCAGTCTCACGTCTGTGCCTGACAAGTTAGTGAAACAGATCTTTCTGGAAAATATATTAATGCACACAGACAACAGAGAGGAGCCTGGGGACAGCCAACATGACTTCACTAATGGTAAATTGGGCCCGAAAAACTTGATGGCCTTCTACAATGGGGTTACAGCATTGGTGAATAGGGGAAGCACAACTAACATCATCTACCTGTATTTGTGCAAAGCATTTGACGCTGTCCCCCATGATACCCTTGACTCTAAAATGGAGAGAAATTGATTTGATGGATGGACCACTTAGTGGATAAAGTATTAGCTGGATGGTTGCATTCAAAGAGTTACAGTCTACAGCCTGATGTCCAAGTGGAAACTAATAGTGAGTGGTATTCTTCAGGGATCCGTACTGGGACCAGTACTATTTAACATATTTGTTGTTGTTGACATGGACAGTGAAATTGAGTGCACCCTCAGCAAGTTTACTGATGACACCCAACTGTGTGGTGCAGTCAACATGCTGGAGGAAAGGGATGCCATCCAGAGGGACCTTGAAAGGCTTGAGAGGTGGGACCATGCAAACCTCATAAAATTCAACAAGGCCAAATGCAAGGTCCTAGACCTTTACTGAGGCAACCCCAAACATGAATACAGGCTGGTCAGTGAGTGGATTGACAATAGCCCTGCAGAGAATGAGTTGAGAGTATTGGTGTATGAAAAACCGAATATGAGCTGGCAATGTTCATTTGCAGCCCAGAAAGCCAATGTTATCCTGGGTTGTCTCAAAAGAACAGTGGCCAGCAAGTCAAGGGAGGTCATTCTCCCCCTCTACTCTCTACCCTCATGAGAACCCACCCAACTGGTATACTGCATTCAGCTCTGGGGCCCCCAACATAAGAAAGACATGGACCTGTCAAAGTGAGTCCAGAGGAGAGCCATGAGGATGATTAGAGGGCTGGAGCAACTCTCCTATGAAGACAGGCTCTGGAGAAACCTTACAGTGACCTTCTGATATTTAAAAAATAAATGAAATAAAAAGATGGGGCAGGACTCTAGCAGGAAACGTAGTGATAGGAAAAGGGGTAACAGTTTTAAACTAAAAGAGAGTAGATTTATATTAGATATTAGGAAGAAATTATTTGCTAAAAGGGTGGTGAGGCCATGGAACAGGCCCAGAGAAGCTGTGGATGTCCCATCCCTGGAAGTGTTCAGGGCCAGGCTGGATGGTACTTTGAGCAACCTGATCATTGCTCATGGCAGGGATGTTGGAACTAAATGATCCTTAAGGTCCTTTCCAACCCAAATAATTCCATGATTCTGTGAAACAAAAGACAGGAGTTCACAAGGATTCCTCATTGGCATTAGTATACCGTGGCAGCAGAACCTGAGTATCCTAGGATATCTGAAGGAGAACGCAAGTAAACCCATTAGCCATTAAATTCAGGAGAAAGACAGACTTAGGTCCAAAGTACTCAGAATAAAATCGTAATTACTCTAAAGGAATCATTTCTATGTCCAAGGTAGCATTAGCTATGATGACAGAAACTATTAGCTGTTGGCTGTTCCCTCATCTTTCACCATATTTAAACTGTCTATAAGAGTAGGTGTCACATAAAATATACTATATAATACACTATAAAATACACAAATAGAAAACCCTAACAGTACTTTATATACAGTACAGTAAGGTAAATGAGATAAAGAACAAAAAAAAAAAAAAAAGGACTAACATCTATGAATAGCACAAGAAAATGAGTATTTCAGTGTTCACTGTACCTTTAAATACATATCACTCTCTGCTGCAACAGATCCCATTTAGCTTTTCAGTTTGGAAGCAGTGTGTTGCAATTCCTCTTCTGTTGTTTGTTTGTTTCCCTCAATCTAAAATAAAAATAAATCAGACTGAAAAAAAAAATAGTTTTGCTCTATGTGTATAGCAACAAAACCATGACAGGGAGATTGATGTCTCTATTAAGGAAATAAGTGAGTGAAATCATACCTCAGTTTTGCTAAGGCTGTTCTCAGTCTTTTCCTAAATACTTAACAAAATAATTTTATGTTTGAACAAAAAAAGCGACAAACAAACTACAGCAATAACAAAAGCCCTTTATCTGACAGTGCAAATTTAAATCCACAAAAAGCCAAAATAATTATTTAGCTTTAGAAATAATAAAGAAAACAGGAAAGTATTCATGTCAACACTCAGCCTCCAGACTATACCAGGATGCTGCAGACTATAGCTTCAATGTTCATTGCCATATGATTACCTGACAGCTTCTTTGATACACTGTAGAGGATAAAAATAGCTTGAGGTTTGTTTGTTTCTGTGTTTAAGCAAACAAGCCCAACAAAACATCTTCTTTGTATTGGTTGCCATACAGCCAGCTACAGCATCTGTCAATAATATCAAATGGAAAGAATCTGGGTAACAAGATTTTTATTAAATTGCTGTTAAATACACAAGGAAAATGTCAGTGATGCATTTTAGGTCTTTTTTTTTTTTTTTTTTTTTTTTTAACAGAAAATACCTGCTCTCTTTTTGCCAGTGCTTCTGTTTTGCTACAGCCACACAGATGAAATAATTGAAACCAATATTCACTTACAGAAACACAGGGAAGCTCTCCAATGAAAACCTTTAGCATTTGCCTTTTACCACTCAAACTCCTCCAAAGCAATGGACTTTAAACTAATTCAGAATCTGAAATGAGTCTGTTATTTCTGAAAAACAAAAGAAAAAATAAAAAGATTTCTAACAAAGTAAATCCTGTTGTAACTTTATAGATTAAAAGTGCTGGGGGCTAGTCATAAGGAAACAAATATAAATTAATGTGCACCTAAGTGCTTATTTGTTACCATCAGAGTAGTCCCTCTGCCCCTTAGACTGCAGGCACTTCAGAAACTGAAGGTCAACCTGAGTAAGCAACTCTGTACCACACTCAAGGTTTATAATTTGAGGAAGAGATAAATAATAGGTCTGAGCCTATGTTGCTTTGATATATTTGCTTATAGTCATAATGTGCTTTCAAATAGATTCTGGATTTAAGCACAAATGCTGTCAAACTGAGGCCAACAGGCAGAATTCAAACATATTTTTTGTCCACAATTAGTCTAAGAAATGGGGATTACAGACAGAGTAATCTTGATTGTCTTATATCTGCTTGCATGGGTGCTCTCTGTTCATACAAGAGTTTGTTAGGCATTTTCATTTGCTCATGTGTCAGCTGGGGTTTAGCAATTAAAGCCACATGGTTTCACTGTAGGCTCAAGGAGACCAATCACAATTCCTTTCAGAGACAGTAACATGTTGTAGTTCAGAAATGTTATTTCCAAACCCAATTTTAAATATTGCTGCTTGGAATTGTTGACTTTTCTGTTATTCCTATGTATATTTATTCTAAACTTGTAAAAGAAAATGTATAACATAATTTATCTTGTTCATTTTTTCTGTAAACTTCCAAAAGCTAGGATATGTCTTTCTGTGTGCATCCTTCATTCTAATAGCAGTCACAGACATGACATATTGTTTTATGTGCTATTATATATAAATGTGTTTTAGATATTTGAGTGAATAGTCACAGAAGAAAAAAAAAATCTTAATGGTGAGTGATGCATAATATAAATGTAAAGTGCGTATGCTTCACTTAGACAAATTGAAGTTTAAAAGGTTAGAACAAAGAAAGGATGACAATAATTACCTCATTTGCTATTCAGGAAAACAAACAAACAAACAAATAAATAAATAAATAAAAATAAAAATAAATAAATAATAAAAAAAGCATAACCTCTGAGACATTCTTCCAGGAATAATATCCAAGAGAATTCTCTCAGGGAGTGAATCCTGATTCCAGATTCTTTATGAGCTGTAGCCAAAGGTAGTAATTTTAAAAAGCAAATTGAACTGTATATCTGAAGTAAGGTAGAGTTATCCATAAACCAATCTATTATCAAAGAACAAGAAGAAGAAATGTGGATAAACAAGTAGTTATCATGTCTCAAAAGACTTTTTCCTTGTTTTTATTAATGCTAATGTCAAAATATTGGAATTACGTAGTAAGTGCCCATCATAGTGCTGATCATGCTGATCTGAACCATGCACATTTTTTTATTATTATTTATTTGCCACATACAGGTAATACAAAATTTCTTCAGCAGATGTTTTCAAGGTATACACCCATTGTAATGAACCTAAAAGCCCATAAACCCATGAAAGAACTTCTGGATTTAAATGATCATTCTTCACTGAAGTGAAAAACAGAAGTTTCAACTTTATTAAAACTACCTTCTCTTTTTCCCATAGATAAGTCTTATGGAATATCAATTGCATGTATAAACTAAAACCAAGTAAGATGTCCTTTCTGTTTGGAAATAATGCATTGTAAAAGAATTCTGGTCACTATATTGGTAGACATTGAAACACTGAAAAGCATTTTTGTAAGAGAGCACACACACACCAAAAAGCATGTTTCTGTCTGCCATGAATTATAGCAATGCCTGAGAATGTACAAGAAACTTGATTCTCTCCTATTCTTTTTATTAATATTAAGATCCATAAAGTCAGAGAAGTTATTTTACTATGCAAAAATCAGTATATTATGGAGCAGTATTAGGTCCATGTAGTAAAGACGTTAGTGAATTACAACAAAACTAGAAATAATATGTATGGGGGAAGTATATAACTATATTAACAATTGGATTTAAATTCTACTCGTTAATTGTATAAAAAGTCACCAAGTCTATTCGTGTTCTGTGGGTTTAGAATTATCATGATGGGTATCCATTCTTATTGCCTATGATGACAGTATGACTGTAAGAATCTAATTTTAGTAATAGTTCCTCACACCTCCATGACATTGTCTGCCAAAAGATGTTTCCTGTCTATGGATAGCTCCAGAAACTCCCAATGTCAAGGACAGAACAGAAATTAAGGAATTACTGTGCTTTCTTAGCTTTGAATGCAAGTAACTCCCAAACAGAGAACACTGAGATCCTGAGGCAGTCTCCTTTTTATAGATCTCAGCTGTTTTTCTTGCTGTCACAGTAGCCACTGACAGCTTGTTTGGACAGCATGTTGAGAGATGAGTCAGACCTCTGCAAGGATCAGGAAGTTTCCTCATACCCAACACTTCTTAAGATTGAATGATGTAGATAGAATAGTTTGTACCAAAGAAGTTATCATATTAGGACAGCCTCAAATCATATTAGATAACTTTTGAAGGAAAAAAAAAAAATGTTTCTACCAAAGTACAGTGTGATAGAATTGATGTCAGTGATGTATCTAGAACAATAATATTGTTTACTTAGACACCATCTGTTAGTTAATAAAGTAGGCTTCTAGTTTAGACACTCAAAGTAAATAATATTAAGACTTCCCAATATTACCCACAGTTTAAAATACTAATTCTTGTAAAGATTATATATAGAACTATGCTTATTCTCTGCCTAATACTTATTCAAAACCCTTTCTCACTGCAGCTGGCAATGTTGTTTCTAACCACAGTCTGCAAGTGCAGAAGGCTGGGGATGTAGAACAATCAGCATTGTTAAAGGTAACAGGGAGAGCTTTCATCCAAAACATGCTATGTATCCCACAGATGCTGTTGTAGCTCTGTGTAGCTGGCAATGATAAATGATGTACAAAATGAGTGAATGCTGAGACACAGACATACATAGAAAAGGAATTTAAGAAGAATTCCTTGACAGCGGGACACATCTGATTTTACAAAGAGAACAGGTATGACATTCATTTTTAATTTGCTCATCTGATTTCCTACTCTCTAAACTTTAGGAGTTATTTTTTGCTCCCCCTAGAATGCTCTGTTTCAAGAGCACAACCCTAACTTCCTCATGTGTAGGACATGTGTAGGTCATACAGGTATAGATGGTGATCAAGAACACATTACACATAAAGGTGTCCTGCACTTTTGAGAAAGTACTGTGCAGATTCAGAAGGTAGGGTCAATAAGTGGAAGTGAACAGTTTTTCACTGTACTTTACTGTTTCTTCATCATAATAGCTAGCATACTCCAAATTTTCCTCCTCTCACTTTTATTTGCTCATGTATTTTTCTCAGTTTCAAATAGTCCAGGTTATCCTAACAACTGTCGTCATTGTTTGAAAGGGTGTGTCGGTTTTCCAAACTAACCTGTCTCATATATTGAACAGTTTAAAGAACATTTACAACTAACTGAAAACACATACATGTCACAGATGAATGCTTCCATCATTATCTTTCAATTAGGAATTTTGGCTCCCTCTATTCTTAAATACCTGATTTTGAAACCTTCTCATCCTGACTGTGAAAAGTTCAAGAGCTTGTGTAAGAACTGCAAAGTTTCTTTTTCAACTCAGAGTTACATCAGGTCCTAGACCTTTATCAATCCTATTCTTTGCTTCTGAACCAAAAAGTGCTGAGTAATAAAGTGTGACTCACTGAGATTGACCCAAGACTCACTGAGGACATTTTACACTAATTTCAACACGGATTGCAATTGATCCTCTTTATCAGAAGTGGCAGCCTTCAGCCATAAGAATACACAGATTCCAAAGCCTTATGGAAGTTTTTGTTTAAACATTCTCACAGCTGGTACTATATATATAAGCTAAAAAAAAAAAAAAAAAAAAAAAAAAAGTTATTAGAAAAAGTTATTAAAAAGTTCTGAAAGTTTCTATTTATTCAATTGTTATTAATTGCTTTCAAATTCTGGTTTTGGGTCATTATATGGCAGAAAGTCTGGTCCAATTATCCTTCCTATCCCGAACTGCTGCAGAAAGGCTTGTGCTATTAAATATAAAAGATGGGAGTAAAAAATCCTATTAGTTCTTTTCCCCAGGAGAAGATCATGAAGGCAGCTAGGAAAGGCAGCTAGGAAGAATAATCAGTAACTATGTTCTTTCCTACTCCTACTGTGGAATCGCATTTTTATCCACAGTTTACAGTTCTGAAGATTTTTATGAGTCTGGATTGTATTTAACTTGTTCCTCTCACAATGGCAGTGCAAAGTGCATCTCAACACAGTAATTGCTTATGATGTACTAAAGAGCATTATGACCATGGGAATTCAGCATCAATAACAGAGAAAACTTTATGGCCTCTGTAAAGTACTAAGTGTTCCTATACAAACAGCTGTGGGGTGGGGAGGGCTGTTTGCATGTTTTCCTTTTGGACTGTGTTATGAAATTGCAAGTCTCACAAGACGAGCAACAAACATTGTTCAATTCACAGCCAAATAGCTGGTTTTCCATATGCTGAATCCAGTGTTATCCCTCTCATGGAAGCAAAGTGAATTGCATTTTCCTTTACAAGTGACTTTCTTTACTTTTCTTGTGCTTATTCTTCAGTTAGATTGCTCTGTTTACTTGCTTATAAGGTGTATGCTAGCCACAACTAGTCATTCTTTGCTCTCCTTCAGGGATTTAATAAAAGTCCCACATTCCCTTTTATCAATTTGTTAAAGTACAGGATGGGTTGTTTGCACCTCTGTAAAGCTTATCTGTCTAGAAGCTTTTGTATAGTACTGTATACAAAAATTGCACAACTGATCCTACAAGGACATTTATGAACAACGCATTCAGTAACTACACACAGCAGATATGAGATAATCCCACTCTTCTTCCAGAAGAAAAACACATCCATCAATAGAGTTCAGTCTGATGACTGTGTATACAAGTCTGAACCTTTCGTCTATTTTCCTAGCAATAAATAGATATGAGACACCAAAACAGAAAGAAATCATTGCCTTTCCAATCTGTCAGGTCCATGATCCACAAATGAAGAGGCATTCATGCCAAGAATTGGAATAGATAGAAGGTCTGTGTCTTTCCTGTTTGGTGTACTTCCAAAATAGAGCTCCTTATGGAAATTTGTGTATGGATTGGGATTATTGTTTTGGTTTGTTTTGCTTCTTCCTGGTAATAAAACCATCTTTTCAAAAATGCAAGCACACGGTTAACATACTAATACATGTATAAAGGAGATATTGAAATATGTCAAATGCATGCAGTATTTTAAAACATTAAATGCATTTTTCCAACTTTATACTTGGGTACTTACGCTAAATTGAACGATTTACTACAAATCAAATCTTGTACAATGTATTCTACTTTAAAACCAAATATAACTGAACTAGATTAAACACATGGAAAACACTCAGTTAAGATCAGACTGAATTTAATCTCATTAAATTCAACTAATAACACAATAAACTTCAGGTTGGACCCTGACAGTTAGTTCCTAATAGGAGAAGTTAGTAAAGTGAAGCCTGGTATTTTATTAATATAATTTACTACATTTACAGAAGTGCACAAGTACATCTACTTCTGAGGTAGATAACAAGGAATACAATATATGTTCTTGCTGGCAATTTGATTAAAGTTTTAATTATAACTCCCCCAGAAGTAGAATTATATCCAAATTTACTCAAACAGACAACTTCAAATCTTTACTACAAGTCCACCCAAATATTAGAATATCCTGAGTTGGAAGGAACCCACAAAGATCATTGAATCTAACTCCTGGCTCCACATAGGACCACCCAAAAATAAGACCATGTGTCTTGAGTATTGTCCAAACATTTATTGAACTCTGGCAGCTTGGCGAGCCTGTCCCAGTGCCCACCATCCTTTGGGTGAAGAACCTTTCCCTAACCCCCAGCCTGACCCTCCCCTGTCCCAGCTCCATGTCATTCACTCAAGGTCCTGTCACTGTCCCAAGAGAGCAGAGCTCAGCGCCTGCCCCCTCCGTTCCCCTCGTGAGGGAGCTGCAGGCCACCATGAGGCCTCCCCTCAGCCTGCTCTGCTCTGGGCTGAACAAACCCAGGGACCTCAGCCACTCTGCACGCCCTCCAGATCTTTCACCATCTTCATAGTCCTCCTGTGGACACTATCTAATAGTTTTATGACTTTCTTTTATTGTGCCACCCCAAACTGCACATAGTACTAAAGGTGAGGTTGCACCAGAGCAGAGCTGAGCTGTAACAATCCAGTATCTTCCTTCTTCCATTCTTCCACAGCTATAACCCAGTTTGTATGCTGCAAAAAATAAATAACAAAATTGTTTATACAGTCTATAGACCTTGTGTGATATCTTCCCGTATTTAAACAACATTGAAATAAAGTGACGTGATCATTGACCTTTCATATTACAAATAAATAAATAAATAAATAAAAAATCCTAACTGATGCCTGATATCTTTTAGAACTCAATTTCAGTTGACCATAAAATCACATTTCTGTATTAGAAATGCTTTTCTTAGTGAAAGGAAAGTTTCCATATTCCGCTTTTCTGTTCTGTATCATAATCAAACCTTACCAATTCATTCTTTAATCACATAGATTCTGTGGAAGTAATATGACAGACTGCAAGAAGCACAGAAGACTTAAAAGATTTAGATTTAATAGAACTGAGTAACTTTTCCAAGGAAACTAGCAGGCCTAGCAACATACCAGATTGCTTTAAGCTAAAAGCTAAACAACTGTAATCAACATTTTATTTATTTTATTTTATTTTATTTTATTTTATTTTATTTTATTTTATTTTATTTTATTTTATTTTATTTTATTTTATTTTATTTTATTTTATTTTATTTTATTTTATTTTATTATCATAAAACTCATGATGTTTCTGTCCAAAAATAGAAAAACAGTCACTACATCGGACTGACAAGTAAGATGTCATGCTTTTGAATACCCAGGAAAGGTATAGACAAAATTACAATGAATAAAGTGTTTTGCAATGGGGACTATACAGGAAGAAATCTTTTAGGAAGTAATCTTTTAAGGAAGTTAAAGTTTAGTTTTCTGAAAACTATTAGAAATATTTTCTTCAGAGCTTAGTAGGCAAAAAATTGTATTATTCCATAGTATTATCAGGCTGAAGAGTACTTCTATTCTCTGAAAAGAGTGTAAATTCTATAGTTAAAATATTGGTCTTATGACTTCACACATTGTTCCAATGCAATAATCAAAATGGATTTGTACAAAACTGTTCTTTTTAAGAACAATGAGAGAAGGCTCTGGGATGACCTCATTGCAACCTTTCAATACTTGAAGGGGGCTTATAAAAAAGATGGAGAGCAACTCTTTGCTCAATCAGATATGGACAGAAGGAGGGGGAGTGATTTTAAACTAAAGGAGGGGAGATTTACATTAGAGGATAGGAGGAAATTCTTCACTCAGAGGGTGGTGAGGCACTGGAACAGGTTGCCCAGAGAGGTTGTGGATGCCCCATCTCTGGATATGTCAAGACCAGGTTTGATGAGGCCCTGAGCAACCTAATCACATCCATGCCTATGGCAGGGGGGTTGGAAATAGATGACCAAGTCCATTCTATGATTCTATGATTAACAAGAAGGAATAAAATTCTAAAGCCATAAATGATTGTATGTACGAGACTGCTAACTGGAACTCTTCTAAGATTCTGGCTTTCTAAGATGTGTTGGGTGATCTCTGCTACATTGGATAGATAAACGGTGTAATCATCATTTAATTTGGTATATACCACTTATTTGCCAAAAAATAAGAAATAGAATAGTCTCAAAAATGAAATGAATAATCAAAAGATGTGACAGGCGGTGTCTCAACATTCTTGAAATTATTATTAAAGCTGTTGAAAATCGAATGATAGTTTCTTTTCTGTGTTTAAGGATTTATTTGAAATTATTATTATTATTAATTTTTAATTTGGATATACTCATGTAACCTGTATCACAATATGTGAAAAAAAATAATATAGTCATTTTTACCAATACTATATTAACAATAGAATCATGGAAGGGTTGATGTTGGAAAGGACCTCTGAAGACCATCTAGTCCAAACCCCTTGTCAAGCAGGATCACCTAGAGCACATTGCGCAGGATGGCCTCCAGGTAGGTTTTGAGTATCTCCAGAGAAGGAGACTCCACAACCTCTTTGGGCAACCTCTTCCAATGCTCTAATTCATAGCTTTTTGACACAGGTTTTTATTAAAGGTATAAAGATAAATAGGAAAAATAGAACAACTATGAGCAGCTGTTGAGTAAAGAAAAAAAAAAAAGAAAGATAAATAAAAGATATTGGCTTCATTTAAGTTTGCCCAAACTTTTAATAAAGGTATAGAAATCAGAACAAAATCACTGTGCTTTGGTTTTAAGTATTTTTATTTACTCATTACACCTTTTTTTTTTCTTTCTACTTAGAATACAAAATACTGAAATGTCAGTGTATAAAATGGGTGTGCATTTGTACACCTATGAAATTTAAGTGAAAGTTTCCATAGCCAATATTCTTAAACTTCCTTTACTTTCAGTTATGTAAAAGAAAGATTTTGTTTACTAAGTTTGCCTTGACATTTGAGTTCAGTTATTGCCATGGCAGAAGACAAGCCAATTATGTCATTTGCATCATCTAAATGGAATTCTGAGTAATGTCACCATTCAGTGAGTAATTGAGAACAGAAAAGTGATTGTATCCCATCAAACCAGGCTTTGTAATCAAGTAAATAATACTTGGAATGTATCATTAGTCTGTGCAGATAAAAAGTCTGATTGGCTGATATTTAGATAAAGAATATGGACTTTAAATTTGACAAGGATACTTAAGGGATATAAACACAGAAGAAGGAGGAGAAAAACATCTCTCAAATGAATCCACATTTACAAGTGAAGTTGCTCACAGTAGACTGATTTGAAATTATTTTTAAATACTCTAATAAAGCCAATTAAATATATATAATATATATTTATATATATATGCAGTAATAATTTCATTTCATTAACAGACATTAGAGTTGTTTCTGTCTCATAGAGACAGTTCACTGGGTACTTTTGACATACATTTGAAAAATAGTAGGATAACACATTTTGTGCAAGCTTGTAACAGTTTTCTCCTTATCAATTAAATTCATAAATCTTACAGATATGAATGTTCCAAATGGTAAATAAATTACAAAGTCAATAACACATCTCAACAAACTGTAACCATTGTTTCTACAGTGGATTGTATTTTCTGATGTGAAAATATTCAAGACATATCCATATTTCAAGAGGACTCACTATCCAAACCAGTTTTAAACAAACTTGTTCAGGTACAGAAGTATTTAATTATGCTGCCTGAAGCACTTGACATTCAGTCAGATCGAAATGGCTCGAGGTAGTCCAAACTGTAAAATGCATTTTCATTTAAAATGTACACTGGCACTGGAGATGTGTTGAATGTGTTGCGTATTAAGGTAGACTTTGTCAGCAGAATATGGCAGGGATTTAAATGTGTGTTAACAAATTACCTTCATTCAGAACACCAGCTTGACCTGAATCTCTTGAGTTATAAAATTCATCATGATCAGAAAAAGAAAGAAGAGTGACAGGCTTAGTGAGATTCTTTTGGAATTGTAATGTCTTCACTTTCAGTACAACTGGCAAGAGTTTTAAGAAACAGGAGAATGTATTATTGAATGGAATATGAAGTAATCTTGAGAATAATACCGTATTTAACCTTCTGAATATAAAGAACATACATATATATCTTGCCTTAGGCCAGTGTCAAAGACAAGAGGGAGTTCAGTCCTATAAGGTATTGAGCTTGAGGTCACTGGCTGCGATCCAGCAAAGCACTCAAGTGTAAGTTTAAATTTAAGTATGTGGAACATGCCACTTACTCCGATAAAACTAACCTTAAATGCTTTGCTGGATCACAGCCACAGAGCTCAATACTGGGTGAATGCAAGTCCAACATGAGAGGATCATTTTCCTCTCTGTTTTCAGATGGAGCTCAGAAATCATATATAAATTTATTTCAGGAAACAGAGTTCCTAGGATAGCCAGACTGAATAGGTTCAGAAGGCTGGGATGATTTACGAACCTTGACACACATGTTAAAACATAACAAACAAACAAAACATTAACAACAAAACAAAAACGCTCTTTGACTTTCCAAGGTTCAGATACTAATTTATGCATATAATACGAAGAATGAATCTGGGCATGGATATATAGTTAAAGCAGAAGAAATCAAGTGAAAAAGCAGACACGGTCAAACTATTTTTCTTTGCCAAGTTTCGGTCTTGATTTTAGCCGTGACCTCTATTACTTCTGTAATTGAAAAGTGTAAGAAGTCAACAAGCTTAGAAGTGTATGTATACTCTTACAGAATACATGCCAATTGAAACCAGATAATGTAGTTTATAGAATCAGACATAAGTGGTGTTCTTATGGGTCTGCTGCTGTTCTAGTTGAAAACTATGGGAAAGTGACCTTAGGAAACAAATAATATTTCAAAAAGCAAAAGCAAAACTGTGCTTTTTAGTATTATATATTAAGATTACTAACTTCATAGCTTGATATAGAAATTTTGAACTCTCTTTGCTCCCACCAGAGTAGAAAACACTTACTTAAAGTGGACCCTATTGAATGAAGATGGAGGATCTACCTGTGCTTGTTGCCTTTCAGGAAGGGATGGAAGTGAGAAGAAAAAGAGCAAATTGTGTACACTTGCACCATTCACCTTTTCTCAGTGGGCAGCAAGAAGTGTTTTGCATCATTTTTTCTTATTTTTTTAGTATTTTTAGGCCAAGTTGCCAACTCATTGAACTAATTGAAGAACAGATGTCACATCTACAAACAGATAGAGAATATTAGCTGAGAAAGAGTTTTATCAGGGTGATGATATGACTTGAACAAACAGGTTGCAACATCATAGACAATTTGACTGTCAAAATGAAAACCAAGCCACATGAAGTGTCCTGTAAAAAGTAAAAGAGAAAATATCCCCTGAAATGGCATACAAAAACGTAGGACTGCCTCAGCTAAATTTGGTCACATGTGGCTTTCTCTAAGGCTTAAGAGTGTTATATAAAAATAATACGCAATTCACACAATAGGTATCATATTTAAAGGGAAATAATTAAAGACAGCATTGCACTTTCTAGCCAACAGCTCTCAGTGAAGCAATGGGCAGCTCTGGCAAAAGTCTGTCACAGTGTACCCTGCAGTAAGATCAAATCAAACTGATATTCTATCAGAGGTTAGTGAACATGAGACACTTTTGAAATATAAAGTGCTCAAGCAGCTCAGCATGTATATTTTTTTTCTAGGTTTATCTTATTCCCACATTTCAACTTCTCCCCTTTTCATCATATCCATCAATCTTTCCCTTGTTGAGAAACAATTGTATCCTAGCAATCTCTTGAACTCATTTATACTTTCCTTTATTCTCATTTCCTTGTATCTCATTCTATGGTTTTATTATCTTTTATATGAGTCATGCTCCAACTTTCAATTTACTCCTAGATCCTTAATGGTAGAAAATGTTCAGATTCAAAATCTGTCACCAACATGTCTCAGTTCCTTTCAAAAGCCAGAAAGCTAGATTTTGATTCACCTCTTGAAATCTGAAGAATTATCTGTAGACATGCAGGCACATTTTATGTTTTTATCAAATATTCATAACAATATTTCACAGCAGGAATGTGTTTTCTCAGCTAGGTAGTAGGTCCCATAGACCTACTTTTCTAACTGCATAACTAAATCAGTTAAAACCATAAACAATGAACTGCCTGGCATCCACTTTCCATTGTATACAGATTTTATCCTTCAACTTATGCAACAGAAGGAAGTAATAGGAAAGAGATTACTGTCTGTATTAGTATTATGTCTGTATTATATATTAGTTTTTGAAAGGACTTTGCAGAATAAAACATGCTTTAAATATACTAGCAATTTTGTAAAAACTTAATTTTGATTGACTGAAAATTCCACTTGTCTCCAACATTTTGAAACATTTTAATTTGCAGTTTATCGACCCATGTCTAACTTAGATCACAAGATACTTATAAAGTCTAGTATCTCTTCCACGATACATGTAAAACTGCTGCAGTGGTTGTAACAGTTCATTTCAAAGGAAGCATTAGGAAAACTATCATTAGAACTAACATTGTTTGGGAACTTCATCAAAGTGACTTTGCATTTGCAAAGACAAGTTTCTTCTCGATATAGACTTTGTTCAGGATTAAGGAAGATTGTTAAAGGTAGTAGTGATTACTGGCTATTGTCCTGCTGATGCCCACAGCAGCTCTCACAGTTGAGGACAGTTTCAACATTAGTCATCTACCTACCTTAACTTTTGATTTCTTTTCACTGTGATGTTAACTAAAGCTTTTCATGCTTAAGCCAACTCCTTTCCAAAGTCACTGAATGATTGCAATAGCAGCACACAACTGAGTTCTTGATTTTGAACCCAGAACATTGCATGGTACAGCTAGCTCCACCTGAAGGATCTAATTGATGCTAATGAGATATCTCCGGCTGTGAATATGCTGAGATTAAAGCTTGGGTTTACAGTTTGGGGAAGGGGGAAGAAAAGCCCTCAATTTCTTTCCAGTTAGCTTTTAGAGTCACAGGGGAAATGAACAAAGCAAATATCATACAGGGAAGGGAAGTGTGTTTAGGCAGAAAAACATATATATATTTTTTTCCTTTTTTATTTCTATTTTATTTAAATATGTTTGCAATAGGCTCCCTGTGCTGGTCTCATAGGGTTAGGAGTGTATTTTAATTACACTCTGTAGTCTCTAACCCTGGTAACACAAATAAATTAAATACTTTGAAAATATATAAGTGTTGCTATTTGGAATTAGTAATTAAACATAAGCATCATTCAGACTTCCTTCTGTTGTTAAATAAGTGTTTTAAAAACTGGGAAATAGAACTTAAATATCAAATCTGATGTGGTAACTGTATTTAACCAAAATTACCTCACCAAAAAAAAAAAAAAAAAAAAAGAGAAAACAGTCATTGGCTTTGACATCTAAAAAGAGTTAATCCCTTCTAGGGATTCAGCTTTATGAGACAACAGATACATCTTAACTGCTCTCTGTTGCTGCAAGGGTGCAGCGAGTCCAGAGAAGGGCGATGAAGATGGTGAGGGGTCTGGAAAACAAGTCCTATGAGGCGCGTCTGAGGGAGCTGTGTTTGTTCAGCCTGGAGAAAAGGAGGCTCAGGGATGACCATATTGCTCTTTATAAGGAGGCTGTAGTGAGGTGGGGGTTGGTCTATTCTCCCATGTACCTGGTGACAGGACGAGGGGGAATGGGCTAAAGTTGCGCCAGGGGTGTTTTAGGTTGGATATTAGGAAGAACTCTACTGAAAGGGTTGTTAGACATTGGAACAGGCTGCCGGGGAAGTGGTGGAGTCACCATCCCTGGAGGTCTTTAAAAGATGTTTAGATGTTGAACTTGGTGATCTGGTTTAGTGGAGGACTTGTTAGCGTTAGGTGAGAGGTTGTACTCAATGATCTTGAGGTCTCTTCCAACCTAGGAAATTCTGTGATTCTGTGATTCTGTGATGTGAGGCATATCCCTCTTATTCTTCCCCTGCTCTCCCCTTCAACTCTGTCATCCACAATTCATACTAGTTTTCCTCTCTCTGCAGTCCCACCTCTTCTCTCATGTCCCCTCTGACATGTCTGTTCTTGCAGTTAAATGCCTGTCAGTCTGTGAAAGAAAGAGTAAGATAAATACATTCATTTTGCTGTAACAACAGAAAATTATTTGCTTTTCATAGAATCATAGAATCATTCAGGTTCTAAGCTCAGCTAGGCTCATCGAGTCCAACCTTTCTAGTTTTTTTTTTATTTTATTTTTTTAATTTTTTTTAATTAATTGAATTGGTTTATTGCACAGACGACCAGACGACTTTGGATTGTTCAAGGTTGGGATGAGCTGCACAGGCAAAAATGTGGAAGCAGCTGAAGCTGGGGAGTAAGATATTGCCTTCTCCCTTTTGGAGGTAGCAAGCTATTAACTCATCTCAGTTTCTTGCATAGCTGCACAACAAGGAGTTGTGCTGCTGTAGCTATGATAGTCTGGGAAAGGAAACAGGGAAATTCAATGTGGCACTACCACATACAGACCTAACTCAAGGTCTAACTTATACGTCTTGCTTAAGCACCTGAAACAGGGCCTTGTCTCTAGGTATGTTCACCTGTCAGAAGATAGTTCAACACTCAACAAGGAACCTAAGAGCTAGCCAACTCCTAAATCAGGTGTTCAAATTTAAATGGAATTAATACATGAATATTAATTCTACTACAGCCTTGAGGGCCCAATAGAGAATCTGGGATCTTGAAATTTCCCACAGAGTCCATATTTTGTAGTGTATGAAGAAGCAAAATAGATTATTCTTGACCTTGCAGAATAGAGAATTGCAGAGGTAAGAGTCTGGGAATGCTATGCCAGCAACCAACATGCTTTTGCTGAGAGATGAACTCTTTTGCTGCAAACAAAATGTAATGCAGTAGGTTGGCTATCTGTACACTGTGATAGTACAGGATTTCAGTGGAGCATTGCTGACACAAACCTGGGATAATGCTGTGCAAATCAGCTCTGTACTGAAAATAAGGGTCAATTTATGCTAACACATTTCCTTATATCATTTTATACTCCCTTGTAATGTTGTAGAAAACACATTAGCTTTTTTTGACCACTTTGCTTTGAGAAGCCAAGTTCAACATGCTGCTTGTGCTGATACATGGATCTTTTTTCCTGCTGGGTGAAAACTAATTCTAAATGTATTATTTTGTATGGATTTTATATATATATATATTTCCCCCATGGTGGGTACATTACATTGCTCTAGACTACTGAATATCCTTTCCTGATGTGTTTATTAATTTTTGTTTTTAGGTAGTCCCCTTGCCTTTCATTAACATCCACATGTGCTAAACATGTGATTTACTTTTTGATTTTAACTCACCTTCCCCAAAATTCCTAACTGCCTTTCTTTTCTAATTTAGTCGTGAAGTTCCTTAAAAACACTTCTCTTTTCTTTCCCCCGCAGCCAAAACAGGTCCTATCCATTCTCTTCAGCCTTTTTGGTGCAATTGCTGGGTAGAACTACTTGAGTTGCCTCTCAGCAAGACCCTTTGAATTTTGTTTTGTTCACACCTGGGTTGCCTTTGTTAGAGGTTTCCCACTGTGCATTATGTGTCAGAATACAGTCTTCATATTCTTACCACTTCCTTGCACTTGCTGTCTAAGGCCCTGTAGCATGGCTGTCATAAATGTTACATCTTGCAATTATAAAGACAAGCACAGATTCTGGTGTATATTTTGACACTGTATAATCTGCAGGTATGGATGTATTATCTAATTAGGAAACAGACTGGTGTTCAGACTATGTCTTAAAAAGTAAATTGCTGTATTTCTTTGTAAGTAAAAGCTCAGATATTTATGGTTTAAGGGTACACAGGAGTTGATCTCTAGCATGATCTAAAGCTTACTGAATCAATGAAAAGACTTCCACTGGCAGCAACTAGCTTTGTATCTGTTCCCTTATGCAGTATCTGTCCTCCACTAATAATAGATTCCTTGGCTTATGACTTTCTCAGCAATGAAAAAGAAAGATCATCTTTCTTAACAGCTGGTAGAGGATGCATTTCTGCTAATTCAAAGTTAAAAAATAACATTTCAGCACTAGATGTAAATGTGTTTATAAAAGCAAAAGTAAAATTACAAACCTTTATAATTAATTTATCAGTTTCCCATCCATAGCAAAAGAAATAAAAATAAATACTGTACAAAAGAAAATAAACCTGCATTGAGAGCATTTTTATAAATATTTGAAAGAAAATCAACACAGATCTCTTGGCTCTGGTTAGCACTTCTGTATCTTCTATCTGTCTGTCTTTGATGAATGTTGTTCATGCTCTTCAGTTTACAGTAAAAAGCAGGTTTTTAATTTTTCTATCTTCCACCTCTCTCGTGACAGTCTGTGATGGATGATGTGACAAAAATACTTATCCATAAATTCTAAATCTTGAATACAAAATAAATTAGTAATATAAGAAGCAGATTTGCATTCTCCTTCAACAGCACTGCATCTACTGCTCTCTGATTTTTCCCTTTTACTTGTTTAATCTTGATAATAATACTAACTCAGCATAGGTATATCTTGCAGTTTTAAAACTCATGAGAGTACAGTATTGTCCTATTACACTTTGTGTTATTACTAGAGTTCAGGGTTTGGAATTTCTGTTGAAGCATGAGCATCTGAGCAACAGGCAACAATCTCAGAATAAAGAATTAGATTTCAAACTGTCTACATTCCACTTTCTAAACAGAATTTCTCCAAAATTGTGATACTGATTTGCCAGTTGCCATGTTGTTCCTAAAGATTAACCATTTGTATCATATAGATTAGGAACGTCCCATCATTTCTTATTTGACTCACCTGAAGAGAAACATTCATTTTAACAATTGTTTTCCTTGTGTTTAGGGAGGTTTGTGTTCCCAAGATATTTTCTGAAGTTAAATGATTGTTTGGAGTCCTTCTCGTGGGATCCTCTATCCCTTGTATAGAGAAAAGTCAGTTTACAAGTTCCCTCAACTTTGCCAAAATGACCAGGAAAAGCAGTGATGGAGGACTTGAGTACGTCTGAGTACAGTGATCTTTTCTTCTAATGTATTTTCTCTAGCATAAAATTTTTATTTTATAAAGGACAAGGAAAAATCCCTTTGTAGTATCTGGAATTTCATTGCTAGTTCCTCTTGCATGAGACTTCTGTTAGGCACAAGCAGACACACACATACACACATCGGAGACTGTTATGTCTTCCTGAAGGAAGAAATAGCTATTCAGGAACTTAAAAAGTCAGTCAGGACTAAAATAGATTTATATAACTAAAAAAAAGGAACAAGCTTAAAATCAATAGTGGAAAGAAAGCCGGATGAATTTAAAATGTTCCTTCTTACATATACCGTATTTTCAGTAACGATATCTCAGCATTGAAGTTATTACTCTTGCTGCAATGTTACTTTAAGGTCAATCTCAGTAGCAGCTTGGATTCTATCCAAATAAAGCTTTTTTTTTTTTTTTTTTTTTTTTTTTTTTTATATATGTATATATATATTGTGTATGGCCTTTTTTGCAGTCCTTTTTACAGTTTTCATCAAAGGTAGAACTGATCAGGTTAAAAAAAGACGGCAAGGCTTGTATTCTGTCATCAATTTCCAGTGTTGTTTTGGTCACTTAATATAATCTTTTGAATTGCAGAGGTGACACATTTTATCCCATACTTTTTATATTTATCTTAAAGCTTTACATTGTCACCTACTATGGTTATATGTGAGCACAGATAGCATCTAGTGGAGTTATAGGGTTTCTTGTAGAAAGTTTCTTAGACTTAATTTAAAGACTTGCAGAGACAGAGTTCAACAGAGCATCGATTATAGGATTTCTGTGTTTAATTATTGTCAGTGTAAAAAATGAGTCTGATTTCTAGCATAAAGTTTCCTCTTCCAGATGGTGGATTTTATGATACATCATTGAATGTTTCAGCAAATGTGAAAGCCCCTGTTGGCATGGAGGAGCTGTGCCAACAAAAAGCTGTGTCCAAATCTTTGTTGGACAAAGAACAAAAAGGTCAACATGCCTATGTTTTCCACAGGCAATGGTAATGCCCTTGGGAATCAGTTTGCTCTCAAAGAGATTATTCCAATATCTGTCTTAGAGGAAATATGCTTTTTATAGGGCTACAACTTGAGAACTGAACATTTATGACACAGAATGGCAAAAATGCATATTACTGTAGGAACATGATAAAAAGTGGAAAACTCACAAAAACACAAAGCAAGCTTTATGAAGGAAATGAACATGATTGATTTTGTGCATTTGGGAAATTCTGGTATTGAGGCAGAGAGGAGGTAGAATGTTACTCTTCTTTAACTACAGGACCAGTCATAACAAGAGAGAGGGTACAAGTAAAACAAATATTTGATTTTAAAGAACCCTTGAAATGCTTAGGATACATCAGAATATGCTACTGGAAGTATCCCAGAGTACCTCAGAGCAATGAGATCACTAAGGCAGGGAAGTGTGTTTTGTTACTTATTGTTTTTGTCAGCTACTTCTCATGTAGTCTGACAGCGATTTGTTTTTAAGTATGAGCAAAGTGTCCATATGTATAATATGTATAGTATCTGCCACATGCTCCTGAAGTCATGAAATATAAATCTGAAAAAAAATCATCTTCAGCCAGAGCTGCTGGATATGCCTGGGGAAGGTACTTTATTTCCAAGACATGGTGGACCTGGACACTTTGCTGTGATAGGACTATAAAAATTGCTGGTGGAAGCTCACATCTTATGCACCTGAGGCAGGTAAGGAACATATTCATATGCTGCACCAGAAAACTCTCATTTTATGGGGTTGAAAGTCTATAAAACCTCTCACGGTGGTTCTGCGGTGTTGAAGAGAGGGTGCCTAATTAGATCTATGGCATATTTTTCATTCTTTTGCCTAGTTTATCACATCTATAACTAAGAATTTAATCTATTTTAAACAAGACTTTCAGATAAAGTATATTCAAATCAAGTTTATATTATCTTTGTAAATAGAAATAAAACATAAGCATTCTCTATTTTTTTTCAACATATTTATGATACAGGTGTAAAAAGGAACATCCACGTATCTCTCTTATTCTTTTCCTTTTCTTTCTCACCTTCCTTGGAATTTAATCTTTTTCTCCAAATTATACCACAGGTCTGATTACACATCTTTCAGTGATGTCTCTCAGTCCATAAAGCTAGTTATCACAGCTGGAACCTTCCACTCTATATGTTCATCACAGATCCTTTCTGATTGTGTTCAATATGAGTGAGGATACTGGGACAGCGTATCTTAAGCTGCATTTAGGTATTCCAAATTCAGTGGAAAATAGCCAGCAGACCAAGTAATTTCTGAAAAACAGAACCTTTTTGTTTCACAGTCATTCCAAAGACTTAACATGAACTGTTGCTATAAATAACATCTGTGGAGTATCTTATAAATGCTTATAAATTAGCTGTGTAAAAAGAAACATGAATATGCAAAAACAATGATGGATAATTTGAAAAAGAAGAAAGCTTGTGGGATGAAAAGCAAGTGATATTCACCAGATCACCTATCCATTTCTTCTCCTTAAAATTAAGATCTCGGTGAGGTGAAGCTAAAGAGATACTATAAAAAATAAGAGAGGAAAAAAAAATAGGAGAAGAGAGGAAAAACAAGAACACAAAGATTTCATGAAAATGTTTATTAGGTTCCTCTTGGATTTTATAGCTAATCTTGAAAAACTATTTCATTGCCTGCTTTTTGTTTTTTCTTTTGTTTGTTTGATGGGAAAGGGTTCTCCTTATACTTGAGAGATCTGAACACATCAGGCATAGCGAGTAGCTGGCTGTATCACAAAGAAATCAATGAGAATTTTCCCTTGAGGCCATGACTTTAGCTGGGCAGTGCACAGTTCCCACAGTATTAGGGAGAGGTGAAAGAAGGTTCATGTGACACATGGAGACAGTTTCTATCAGGTATTGAATATACATTCAATACATACTCATTTGAACATAAAGTGCTGGTTTCCTTTTAACAGCTGAGAAATTTTAATTTTCATATTATTTTTCTTGGAGGAAGGAAAGAGAGCCTCTTTCAGTAACACCCCACAGGTCAGGTCTGAGAAATAAATACCATCTGATCACTGCTTTCATCTTTTTGTGTTGTCAGGTGAGAACTAAAACTTTAGGGGGGTTCTTTATAGCACCAAACACTTCCACTGTATTCACCTGAAATGCAAAGTCTAAATCTCATTAACATTTAGTATGCCTTTGAGCACATAAAATTAATTTGTCCATTTTGAGGAAGTTAACATCTCTTTTTGGAAAATTTGGAAAATGCACAGTGTGTTGATTACATCAGGTCTCAGAATGCCAATTTTGATTGTGAGGTTTTGGATAAGTAAGTACTTAAAAACACTCAAAATCTGTCATCTGCAGGCAAGTCATAGTTTCATATAAGCATCAGATTTTGTCTAGAAGATTTGTGTTCTGAATGTCAGTGAAGGGCACAAGGGGGAAAGGACCAAGTGGAAGAGAGAGCTTGTGTGAATGACATCAAACCTCTGGGTGAGCTCAGGGCAGACCCTGTGCCTGTGAAATCATTTTCTATTGTTAGCCTGCTCAAAATGTTTGGCTGTAAGCCTATTGCAAAACTAGGCTGTTTTTGTGCCAGACTACTGTTGTGAGGACAGTCTATGACTGCTACTTTACACATGCAGAACAAAGAACTACAGTTTAATATATTTTTTTCTTCTCTGTGAAAGTCAGCTTAGTAGCCCTTATTGTAATTGTCTACATCAAATCTGTAGAAAAAAATATCCCATTCAGGCAGGTTCTAGAGACTTTGCTCTCCTAGTCCTGAGGATGAGAGTAGTTATTTCTAATCGGTGGAGCAGTGACCTTCCCCTGAACAGACGAGCTGAGACTTTTCCACCTTGCCTTTCTGCAAGCCTTTGCCTTTACCTCTACATTAACCCTAGCTATCCACTCTAGTGAATAAGAAAAACATTTCCATATGTGAAGGCACATAGCTTTGGTTTTCAATGAGAGAACAAATGCACTCAGAGTATGTAATGGCAACAAGAACTTGGAAAACACTTTTAGAAGTATATCTAGCTTATATCTAGCTATTGTATCTATCTAAAGCACTTATATGTCTAAAAATGTATTTTGATCCGTAAAATCTACATTATACTGTTGCAGTAAGAATGAGTAGAAGATTAATATAAAAGTTCATTCAAAATCATTTTATTTTATTAAATTAAATCATTCATTTCAATTCCTGCATTTGAATATCAGCATCTCAGTGTGTTTCAGTTACTGAACTGCATGTCTGATTCACTGGTCATAACAACTACTCAGGTTGCCAGTCTTACATACTGACGGTCAGGACATTTTGTTTTAGGTCCACATTATAGTTTCTGCTCACTGTCTTCATATCTGAAGGTGAAAAAAAAAAAAAAAAAAGAGAGTAGAAAGTACTCTTCACATGTAATTTGATTCAGCTCCGTAGAAAAGAGGGTGATGATATCAATCATGTTACAATCTCTTTCTCTGCCCTAACCAGACCAGTTTCACATTAATTACAGAGCATTTAAAAGGCATCTGTTTAAAGGGGAATAGCTAGGAGGAGAGCTAAATAAAAATGCTATCTTGGTTGACACGCGTCTTTAATAGATAAGTGTGTTATCAACCTTGAATATGATTCACATTCTGTCAGCATGTTCAGAAAGTGGTAAGGTTCTTTGTAGCAGAATAAAATCACTGTCCTTTGTAATGTGAAATAAATATGCAAAACAAGTATCCTAAAACATCTTTTCTCCAAATAAGTTGTTACTGTCAAAAGTCATGTAATGATTTATCATGAAGAAAACCCTAGGTAGTTTTTCTCCTCTCTTCAGGACCCTCTGACATTAGTTATTTCCAGGAATCAAGTAGATGCCCCTAGGTAAAAATATGCTCTGTGAAACGCAACTCTCTTAAAACCCTGCTTATATTTCTGTTGACACTTATCCTAAACTGAGTTTACAAGTACTTTCAGTGAGGTAAGATATGTGTTAATAAATGAATATGCACTGTGTTAAGATGGCTTTTCTTAGACTGAGTTGACCATTAGAAGTCATAGCATTTACTTTTAAGTATCATATGAAATTAAGCCTTTTGGTTATTATAGACATGTTATGGTAAATCTTGTACTAACTATAATGTAATCTCCTGAACATGGTAAAAGTTTTACCAAGCTGAAGCCATAGCTTTATAAATAGTATTTTAAAATACATTAAAAGGACACTTTTAATGTGCCTGCCAAATTCTGAAAATAAATAAACAAACAAATAAATAAATAAACAAATAAATAAATAAAAATGATGATGACAATTGAGATGGGTCATCACACTAAACCCTTGTGTTGGCAATGGCTGAATGCAGCCATATTTGGGCTTGTAAATTACTCCTGATGGTATGACTGTTTTCATTGGATGAATGGGTAAAAAGATCATACCTGGGTAAATTCAGATTTGACCTCTGTATTTGCAAGTGCATGCTTTGTGTGACTTATTCTGGCAAGATACTATCCTGACATGAATCCTGAAGCATTGTTTAAACTTTGCTCCTTTTTGCTTATTTGTTTGTTGTATTATTCTTTTTAAACAAATAACAAAACAGAAGCAATCTCTGTTAATTAGGTCTCAAATATCAGCTCTTGAAGTCTTATGGACCAGAACCTAGAATTCTCCTATAAAGTGAGTGGATTTACAATTAAATTCCACCAGGACAGGCTTGCATTCATCTTTCTAGAAATTATGCCAGCCTCCAAAAAAATAAATAAACAAAACAGAACAACAACAATTAGTTACAAATTATGGGTTATAGAAGCAATAATCTCTCCATAGTGAGGCCTCCATCTTAACAGAGTATTTTAAGTCTTCTGGATAACCAATGCTGAAAGATTTATTATTATTATTATTATTATTATTATTATTATTATTATTATTATTATTATTATTATTATTTTATTTTTTGAACAATCTAGATGATGGGGACACATTTACTAGTAACCCAAAAGATTTTGAAAATGCTATTGATCTCTTTGAAGATAGATGTCCTTGAGTATCAAGGGTCGTGTTGGCAAAACAATATCATGTCTGACTGTGGATGATGTAATTGAGTAAACACTAGCAGATAAGAGCTAGTACACAGAGGGTGGAAGCTTTGCACCATGCCCCTATGAACTATGTTAGTAACATGTTATTTTCATGAGATCATAGTTCTGGAAAACTATAAATTGCAATGAGGATATAAAGAAAATGCAAAAATTACAGAAGTTGCTATTATTGGCAGAGTCAAGACAGTTACTCTTTTATTAGTGATGGATTAATTTTACAGTGTCACTGGAATTCAGTGCTTAAATACTTCAATCCTCAGTATGTACTGAGTGCAGTTCTTCCAAATAAAACCATGAACAAATGTCTTATCTCTGTCTAAAGGGTACCGATGGTATTCTTAAAGATCTATTTTCAATGACATATTTTTCTATCATAAATATATGCAAGTGTACATAAATCTATGCGTATGTAAGTGTACAGAAGTGATACAGTCAGTTAAATGATCTGCAGTTTGAGGGAAAATGTGCAATGGATTCAAAGTCCATATAACAGTAGTACAAGTGAAAGTGGCCATCAGTACAAAAGCAGGGGGTCAGAGCCATACCTCAGCATCAGGTCTCATGCTGAACATGAGTTTTATTCCTGATCAGGAGATTTGTATAAATGCTGAGTTAATAGTTAATTTTGCATAATGTCTGAGATACTAAGACATTGATATTCCTTATTAATGGAGCAGAGATCCTGGTATTGCACATACACATTTTCTCAACCTCATCAAGACCCATTTTCCTGCTTGAATGATAGATCATAGCAAGGTATGTTTTGTAAAGCAAGCCTATATAATCAAAATGAAAACTGAATTCTTATAGAGGAAAGATTTTAACAATAAAAGCTGCAGAAGTCCCCTGAAAGTGAGATTCAGTTCAATTTGACAAAATAAATTGTTTTGCTGTTGAACAGAGTCCCACTAACAAGTAGAGATTACACATTTAAGGCCCATTTTTGCCCACAGCTAATGTACCTAGAACGTGTGTTAACTGTGGAACTCTCCTGTCTGTAGGCAGTAGAAAGAATTTGGTATTAAAGTATAAAAGGAGATGAAGAAGAATATGAACAATATAGATAAAAATGAACAGATATTCAAAAATATTTAATATCAGTAACAATTAATGTAGCAAATAGACTAAAGAGGCTACACATCTGTAAGCAACATAAGCATCATTATTTCTTGGAATACAGAATAAAAGATAATTCCATTAGACATAGATTTTAAAATGCCAGATGGGGGAAGGGGAGCCATGCTATGCATTCTGAAGGACACTCCTCTGAGATGGCAATGCTTTGTGCTTTAACAGTCTGAAAATGAAATGCAAGCTCATCAGTGTAATTATTTCTTCTCTTCCTTTTGTGGAGGCTGTACTGAAGGATGGACGTCTTTAATTTAATCACTGATTACATTCGTTGCAGTCAGAATCTGTAAAACAAGTGTAGCAAATCTCTTGCTATGCTGAGTTGGTGGGAGCCCCAGAGCCTGCCCTCAAATCTGTAGCTCTGCCACATGAAAAACAGAAAGCCTTCTTTCCCCTGCTGGTGGTTTGAATTGCTCTAATTTGTTCTGGTAATGGCACCAGATGTCATGGTATAAAAGGAAGCCCGACCCGGCAAAAGAGATTGCCATTCTGACCTTCTATTGAATTCTGGAGCTCTTGCCCTTTTTTGTTTTCTGAACAAATCAAGCACTCACAAACATGCTGAATGGAGAGGAAAAAGCAGCTTGACTCTTGTGAAAGAAGTTACAAACAGCTGAGATGGCCACTTGCCACTTTCCCTGTCAAGATGACATCTGCCGCTGTTTGCTGGGTATTTCTTGGGGGGTGGAGGAAAACAACGATAGTTAGGGGTGTGTGTGGAATGAACCTTCACCCTAGTATTCTGGCCCTATCCTCCTTCCTTGCATCATTTTTAGCCAAAAAGTCAAAAAGTGGTTTTTTTTTTTTTTTTTTTTTTTTCTTTTGGTCTTTCAAGTCTAACTTTTAGGGGAGGTGAAAGCTGTGTCTTATGGGGCTTTTACTTCTTCAGCAAAATACTGAAACCATTTCCTTTTTTCCTAAAATGAGTGCTTAGGTTTATTACATTTGTCACTTTGTTTGTCTTCTGTCTTGGAAAAATAGATTTACATCTTTAAAAATGTCAATGAATCAAAGTGGATACAGCCTGCTTGCACAACAGTTCACATTCATGATAAAAGCAGTCAAATTCCACAGGATTCATGTGTCTTAGACTTTAAATCATGCTTTTGGCTAATAGATGTTTGGTCAAAATCTGAAATCTGCATTAAATTCATTTTTCCTGTTTTCTGGAAGGAGTAATAGGATGGGAATAGGGTTGAATTATAGAAGGGAATAGGTGTGCATATGTGTATGTACATGAGAATCTACATGTGTATGTATCCACATACATTTCCAAGGTCTCGACAGCTACTTTATTTCCATAACTCTTATTTATGTAAGTCTAAATATTGCTGTGCTACAACACTGAATGCAGCGGACACTGTTGTAAGTACTAGTACTCACAAGCAGAGTCATTTAAAGAAAAATAGGAAAAACATTCAAAGTCCTTGTCTATTTGGTGTGAATTTGAGTACCCTTGGCAACCCAGTGAGAACATAGATTATGATCTTTACCCCCAGCTGCCCCAGATGCACTATTCAGCATCCTACAGGGTAGACACAGCTCAGCAGAGGGCATAATCTCCCAGTGCTACATGGGGCTTCCTGTATCCACTGAGAACAGAAAAAGAAGGAATAACCTCTAGAGAGAAGAGCCAGTGACAGTCATAGATATAACGTACAAATCATCAATAAGAACATTTTAGAACTGAATTATAGTCCTTGTTCACACTGACTTGTATTTGCTTGTTTAAGATTCATAGAAACACAAGATCCTAGTATGGTTTGGGTTGGAAGAGACCTTAAAGACCATCTAATTCAAACTTCCCTGCCATGGGCAGGGACACCTCCCACATGTATTGGAAAGCCACTATAAGATCTCCCCAGATCCTTCTCTGCTCCAGGCTAAACAACCCCAACTCTGCATAGGAGACAACCCCAGCCTGTCTGCATAGGAGAGGTGCTCCAGATCTCTGATCATCTTCATGGCTCTTCTCTGGACTTGTTCTAATACTTTCACATCCTTCTTGTGCTGGGGGCACCAGACCTGAAAGCATCATTCCAGATCTCTCAGGCATGATCTACCCTTAGTGAAACCATGTTGGCTGTCCCAATCACATCATTATTTTCCATGTGCATTAGCAAAGTTTTCAGGAGGATCCACTCCATGATCTTGCCAGGCACAGAGGTGAGACTGACAGGCAGTGAGACTGACACACCTGTAGTTTCCTGGGTCTTCCTTTATTTCCCTTTTTAAAAATGGGGGTGGTGTTTCCCCCAGTGTGAACTTCACAACACTGCCTCAGCTTCTCATATTATGATGGATAGTGGCTTAGCAATCCCAAACAACAACAACAAAAAGAAACCCAATAAGGATATACAGTGTCTTATGATTATATCCAGTAAGCAAAAATACATATATAAGCATTTTTTTCAATATAAGGTGTTCAAGTAGGAAATTTTTCTTTATTTTCAAATAATATATACCATTCATCATTTTCAAGATACTGAAAAACAAGACAGACATTTGAAATTAAAGTTTAAGAGGACTGAAAATAAAGAGGATTTTGGACTCTTAACATTAGAGCCCATCTCTGTATAAACAGATTTACAGACTCTGTTTTTTCAGCGACTATTCTACAGATTTGCACCATGAGACTTCATATAGGTAAACATGGGAGAAGTAAATTTTCCATTACAGAAGAAATGTGGAGTCTGTTTTTCACCTTTATGGCTTATCTTTTTATTTATCTTTATATTTTTATAACTAAATTTACATCTTTATATCTATATCTTTGTAACACTTTATCATCACAAAATGTTTCATTAAGTGAAATCACCCATTTTGTGTTTCCTTTCAATTTACACAGAAGATGCAATTAAATATTCATGTCTTGAGATGTTTTTGGTTGCCATTTTGGCTTTAAAATGGGAAGGAGATAATTGTATGTCAATTACAAGGTTTCTGGTTTGGATCAAAACCTCAGCTGATAGATTGAACAATGAAGGAACTCAGGACAAAGTTAATAATTCACTCCTCTCCCTGAATTTTGGAGCTCAAAAGAAACATAACATCTCGACCACATAATACAATAACTTGGCTTTTTCATCTTGTATATGATATGATATTTAGTCAATTAGCAAAGCAAGATTCCTTTTCTTTGCATATCATTTCTGTGCATTGCTCAGCTATTAATTTTTTTTTATTATTATTATTTTGCTTGACACATAAGTGCTGAATTCAGCGATTCTTTCATCATAGTCATTCTTTTTATTACAATTCAGAAAACATGGGAATCCATACATAAATGTAAAATACAGTTTTCAGCATGAGACTGTCATGAAATTACATATAAACACAAAGTAAACTCAGCAAATATACTGTTAACAAATAATAAATATACTCTTTGGAAACTTGTATCGAACTGTCCTCTGTTTTTTCTCTCTTTCATTCCCTTCTATTTATTATCAGTCCAGCTCTTCTTTACAGCACTAACTGATACCCACCAGCAACTGCAAGTTGGGGTCACTCAGGCAATTGCCTGTGTCATGCTAGAACTGATCATTGATCTGGGACTATGCCATACATATGACAGAGAAAGGTCACTCAACGTCTTACCCCCCATTTTTCGTTTCTTACCACTTCAAGGTTCTTTCTCCTTGCCCGTCACATTTCTTATTGTACTACCAAATGAAAAACAGAGTACTCCAACATCTGTAAAACATTATTTCTTAAGTATTGCTCTGCTAAGAATTCAAAAACCCATCCTCCACTTCAAAATGTCACTGAGGTGCATTACTTCTTAAAATATGATTTTACGTAATATCAAGAGATAGTATGGGGTAAAATGGAAAGAAAGAAAGAAAGAAAGAAAGAAAGAAAGAAAGAAAGAAAGAAAGAAAGAAAGAAAGAAAGAAAGAAAGAAAGAAAGAAAGAAAGAAAGAAAGAAAGAAACCAGGAATAACCTATTAAATCTTAATGAAAGTATGTTGTAGAGGAGATTTTACATTACATAAATAATGATCCCTGGTAAAGCAAAAAATCACTCAAATATATGTGATAGTAACTTTGGTTGATATAAAGCACTCTGTAATATTTCATAAGCTGAATAAGCAATTTATTTTCAAGCAAAACAAGCATCTGGGCATTGTGCAAGTTCTTTTATCTAAAATGGGTAAACCTGCCTATTGCAAATAAACCTCACATTCTGGCATCAGTACTCAACTTTCAAATATTTAATGCAAAAATACATGTATTTATGTGAAACAAATTTCCAAGCTTTTTCTTTTGTTTGGTTGATTTGACATTGCTATTTAGTTCTGTGAATTAAGTGAAGTGGATGGTACATTCATTGTCATGTTCCTAAAACTGTAATTTCTATCTGACCAGGGACTGAAGCCTCAGGAATGTTTTTAAATTAATACTAAGCCAGACATGAAATAAATTCTCTAAAGGAAGAAAAACTATTTTATTTTTTTTTCTATATCACTGGTTTTCAAAACAGAGGTTAGTTGTCGAAGTCAGCCCTTGCTATACCATATTCATGACCTAGAAGGGCAGAAAGCATTATGTTTTGTAAAGACATTATAATCAACTCAGAATAGGAGTGGACTTTTAAATGAGACTAGAGTCACTAGTTCAAATCAAAATCACTGTCCTTGTTAGTTTTGATGTCAGACTATCTGATGTTGATGAGAATTTAAAAAGGGACAAGAATAGGAATGGGGAAAAACAAACAAATAAACAAAACAAAACATACAAACCCACCATATTCTGAAACTAATGACATAAACAGATTTAAAAGATATTACAGAATGATAGAGATTTTTTTTATTATTTATTAAAAAAAAAAAGTTTTTCTATGCTTCATTCATTGTTTCAGTAGTTTAAAAACTATTGAAAACAGAAAATGTCTTCATCCAGTTAATGTAAATCAATATCCAAATGTCTAAGTGGTGGACAATAAGATAACAGGTAGATATATTGGCTGGAGACAAATATTATGTTTTTGAAAACTGATTTTTGAAATAAATGGCTGGGCAACCTTCTGATATTAAAATATATGATGTTAAGATGACCTCATATCCCAGCGTCCTGTAATTATAGGAAATGAGACTGGGATGGACCTTAACATGTTATTGGATCACTGCTTTGCCCAAAGACAGAGTCAAATGAATTTAAAACATCACTGACAGATGTTTGAATAATCTGTTCTAAAAGCCATATGGTATAACACAGCTTCCATTTTACATCTAGACCTCTATCACTCTCAGACTTTTTCTTGTTGCATCAAATTGCAACCTACCTAAAACACTTATACTCCAATGCCTATTGTTTTAAAGAAATAGCACTTAACTATTCTCCATGATGGTAAAAAAACAAATGTATATTTTGTCTGATATCTAATCTCATATTTTCTTCCTTAGAGTGAGGCCCATTATTTTTTAGTACTACCCACAGTGATCACTGTGAATACTTCACCCTGTTATTTCTTGTGTATCTTTTATTTTCACCTTCATTATATATAGATTTTAAAACTACATATGTGTATAGTTTTGTTAAATATTTTAATATACTGCCCTATCATGATTAACCGCTTCTTTATTAAATACCATAATAACTGTGAAGGTCTGTCAAAATGTTTTGTATGATAAACTCTTCATCATTTCTTTTGAAAGATTGCCCTATTTATAACACGTTCTTATTCCCTGGGCAGTTTAACAACTTTCAGATGTAAAGTTTGTTATCTATCTCTATTCATTTGCATTAAGTGTTTCCTTTATTGTAATATTTTAATTTCATTTAAAAGAGCTCACTTCTGCATTCTAAACCCTCAATTCAATGTTTTCTCTCAATCATGCTTTGCCACACTGCCAACTCATATCTAAATCTTTGCACTGTTTATCCCTGAGATTGTGTGAATGACCAAACCTAATTTTTTTTATATGATTTAGCTGCATATAGCATCCAGAACAAACAGAGAAAGGTATCTTTGCTTTATATATGTAATTATTAAACTGTGACCAGAGCAAGATAACACAATTAAACAGGTTATGATAGACTACAGCTGGAAAGTTTCAGGCCCGTGAATGTGTATAGATGGAAGAAAACAAATATACCTAAATGTCCTTTAGTCTTCCCTCTGCAGAAAAAGGTACAGGGGAAAAAAATACAGGTATAAGTACAACTAGATGATATACCTATTGCTATAGCTACAGATATAGATACCACAACACATAGAAAGACTATGGGCAAATAAGCATGTTTCTGAAAGCTAATTTAATTTCTGCTTGTTCTTTTTCAATATTATACTATATCCAGGAGTATCAGCAGAGACTTATCATGTCTCTGAAGTTATAAACCTATTCCGCTATTGTTGTGGAAGGATTGCACCATCATTTAAAAACAACAGCAATGCACATCATAGCTAAATGATAGTGCTTACAAAGTGAAGGGAGATATCAGTGGTTGTTTTCATTGGAAGTTTATTGAAGGCTAGAGCCCACAGTTCTTCTCCATAGAGACTTCCTCTATCATTTGCTAAATAGTAAACTAAGGACCCTTTGGATCATAATTTTCAGTCTGAAGTTAGGGTATTTTACCTCATCTAACGTATTATTTTCTTTTACTGTCTCTCTTTAAAATATCAGTGCCTGACCATTTCAAAATTTAAAAAAGAATTCATGTGGGAAAAAAAAGGTTGGAAACATCTGAAGACACAGAGAAACTACTCTGTAGGGCATTTTAGCAACCTTGAAAACAGTATTATAGTAAATGACATATGAAATAATGATCAGAAAGTACCATGTATATGACAGTGATCAAGAATGAAAGCAGAAAAAAACAAACAAGTAGAACTGTAGTACAGCAGAAAGCAGATAAAATAAATAATAATACTTAAAAGGTTTGTTAATTCTAAGGTGGTGCTAAAAGTCATAGGGCCTTGGATGAAGGTTTGGTTAGATTGCCTTAGAATAAATTAAAAATATTGCAGCAAGAAAAAGTCTTTGTACTATTAGGTCAAACTCAACAAAGAGTTAAGTACATTATTATTTTGCTTTTACATACTTGTCTACACCAGAAACCATCTGCTTTTATGTGAGAAAATAAAAAGGTGGTTCGCTAATAAAGGATGAGATGGCAACTATAAAGTATAGTTTTCACACCATGTATAGAAGAAATATACTTTAGTTTGGGATGTTTCTGAGAAAGACAACATTCATACATAACATAAATAATCACAACACCTCATCAGTTTTTACTCCGTGAGCATTAAATAAAATTATTGAAGGCAGAAGTGGACTATTTCACAAGACAGTAACATGCAGTTGCATTAATGGTTATAAAAAGGGAAATAAAGCCCTCTGTTGTCTTATTCATTTTTCAGCTAAACACATAGTTTTGTATATTGCTGCCTTTTGTCCATACTTCTAGGCCCTAGGGAAGAAAACCAGTACTGGTGAATCATGAGAGAGACTTGCTCCTTTCCTTCCTGTTTCCCTCTCCCATGGCTGGGCTGTCTGCTTTGACTTCACTCATCCATTTGCAGAATCCATCCCTTCACCTTGAGGGTTCAAGAGTTTTTTGATAGATGCCTTGTTGTTGAAGAATAAACCATTTTATTATTTTATTTTATTTTATTTTATTTTATTTTATTTTATTTTATTTTATTTTATTTATTTTATTTTATTTTATTTTTAATTTTATTTACTTATCTGCTGGCAATTTTAAAAGACAATTATCCTCATCAGAGTGTTCACCCATGCAACTTAAATAAGTAAAATAAGTGGGAGTAAGCAAGTTTTTTGTTTGTTTGTTTGTTTTTCTGATTGATGTTGTGGTTAAGAGGACATGACAGTGAGCTACAAGAGTCATTATCTATTAATTTTGCTGGTTTATTTTAGTAAGCAATTTAAAGCTTTTCCAGTATGTCTTTTACATTTTCCGCTCATTAAGTGAGTCCCATTTATACTCTTTCTTTTGCATTAAAAGATGTATTACACTATTTAAAGTCTTAATTTAGCCCATATGTCAAAACTATATCTAAATGAGCCACTTACAGCACTTTTGTATGAATTACATTATGTAATCTTTCTCCTCCTGTCTTTTTTTATCCTTGAAAATTCAATTTTGTTATCAGAAAGTAGGAAAGGAACACATAAAATATAATAAGCAGTAATATTAAAAAACAAAGCTGGGACTGTCAAGACAAGTACAGGCTGCAGAAAATACTTTAAAACCCTGAGAAAAATGGGCTAAAACACAATGGTGCTATCAGGTGACGTTGTTCATGTAAACTGGGAAAAGTTCAACTTTAGGTTTTATTCTGGTTTTGTTCTAAAGAGAAGCTTGTAGTTTTGCAATTTGTAATCCCAGGCCTTTTATCTATCTGTATTCCTAATCTGTGTATATAAATTAGTGATATTAGCATCAACAAAAAGCATATACTACCTGAAGATATCATTAAAAAAAAAAAATGTTAAAAAAACAACAACAACAACAAACAAATAAAAACAAAATTAAAAACCAGCAGCATGGTAAGAAAGAATCTATGCAGATCATTCTCCATTCTCAGAAGTTCTTTAGATGTTCTTTCTCAATGGTCATGGAGTATGCCAACTTCTGGCAGCTCTTAACTCTAGGAAAACCAAAAACAAAACCAAAACTAACCAACCAACCAATCAAAACAAAACAAAACAAAAAACACCTTGGACCTACCCCAGTGTATTTGAGGGTGGTGTATTCTATCTTTCAGCTTCTCCCCCTACCACCACAGCCTTATTTATTTATATATTTATTTATTTATTTATTTATTTTTGAGGCTTCCTTTGTGTATTTGTTTTCTTGCACATAATTTCTTCCAGTTTCATTTAGTTAACTGTACTGTGAGATGGATAGTCAGCTGGTTTACGTTTTCATATTGTTCCTTTGACATCTCAGTTGAGTGGCCCATTGATTCTGAAACAATATGCTTACAGTAGGGTATAGGAAATGAGGAAATGTAGTTCTTTTCCTTGGTTGGCTAGCAGCAGCCTGTGACATCTCCCTTTGGGGAGTAGTACCTTTGCACTGTTCAAATATGCGTATAATTTACATAGTTATAGTGATTTTCACAATAATGATATTTGTTATTTGCTCCACTGCAGATATGAGAAGTTCATTTCCACCTAGCACTCAATAAGGCTTCACTCTCATTGGTCTTTTATGTTTCAGTCTTTATTCAGGGTTTGGTGAACCTTCTTACTGATAGGAGCACATAGGCTCCTTTTCTGATGAAAGGGTGCAGATTTCTCTTTTCTCAGTTAATGAGAAAACATGCCTTTATTTGTAAGATGATTTAGGGTATATACTATATTTTAATTTCTCAGTTAACATTAACATTAATCAGTTAACATTAATCAAGATAGCTTTTTTTGCTTTGAAAACTGAGTATTATCACCATAGGTTTCTTTTTCTCCCACACTATTTTGTGTTAATATATTGCTTATTATAAGATACAATATTGCCAGTGGTTACAATAATGATTTTTAACATCTGTTCTTTGCAAATACCAACTGTTCCTTAATTTGGTGCCATATTTAAAAATAATTACCTTCTTTCAGCTCTCCACTTTAATACCTAGTTATATTTCATATCATTCTGTTTTACTAGGTAGCTGATTTTGTTTTAGAGTGTACTTGACTTTTAGCTTATAACAAATTACTCTTTTTCTCATCCTGGATAAATCTGATGAAGTAAATTGTTCTTAAAATTAATGGCTTGTACAGTCAACTTTCTGTCAAGGCTTGCTAAAAGACAGAAACAAACGTTAACAGGTCTCTGGATGGGACATAATTGGGAATATATCCCAATTGGGACATATCCATACTGTGCATGTAATATTGTTGCTCTTCCTAGTAACTACTCTTCTACTCAGAGCAAAATATCTCTGAGTGCTTCTTACAAGATCACCTTAAAGTATCTGACAGAGCAACACATCTGCTTAAGTTATTAGACTAAGCAAGTCTTACTTTTTTACTTGTATTTTGTGTGTGTGACAGGCCTATGTAAGTTCTATTTTTTTCCTTACAGACAAGGAAAGACGTTTGAATTTACAAAGAACTGAACACCATGTAAACACAGAAGCATAATTCTTGTCTTCAAAATACACAGGGAACTCTAAACATCTGGTTTTCTTTGTACTTATAGCTACAGTTCATGAATGGGAAGACACTAAAGCTGAGACTTCAGCACTGTTTTTTTTTTTTTTTTTTTTTTTTTTTTGTCCTGTTTCTAATCTAATTGTCACTGAAAAAAATATGCAAATCTTATACAAACATATTCTCTTTGAAAATCTCCAGCTTTTCAAACCCATTCAAACCCACAGATACAGGACAATTAACATGTGAAACCATTGCACTGGAAGTGTTCTAGTATGGACATACAAGCTTTCACAAGCTTTCTTATTACTGTTGATAGAAGAATACATTTTCTGGTATTTTCCTTATTATACTTAAAATAATCAGATCAAATAGAATAATGAATCTTTATACATGTATACATGTATATATAAAGATATATTGAATATCAGACTCAACCATTTAAAGGACAAAAAAAAAAATCTAAATTTTCACTGAAATATTTAAGTTATATATTTTGAGGGATGAACATACTTTGTATGTTCAATTAATACAATGAAACTGCTATTAGATTTTCCTAGTAATTACTGCACATAATATATATATAAAAAAAAATAATATTAACTTACTGGGTAACACATTAAAATTAATTTATTTCTTGAGCTGTGCCCCTAATCTTAAGAGAATTACATCAGGACTGCATATGTTTTTCTAGTAGTTTGAAAGATTTATGAAATAAAACCAAGTGGTAAAGAAGCATCATTAAAGAGTGAGTTAGTTTCTGTCAATGCATTGGCCTTAGAAGCACGAAGGGTAGAAAGTCAAATATGACTGAAAATGAAATGTCATATCATTGACCTGTAGAGAACAAATAATAGTCTTTGTAATTTAAAATGTTAATTTTATTATTCATAAATTACATTTTGAACAATTTTACATTCCCTTATACATGTATATTGCTTATCTTAAGGGCGGTTGTAAAGTTTTATGTTAAAAAGTGTATTAAGCTATAATATACAAATTTTGTGTTATATAACATTCAATACAGAAGATGGGGAAGCCTTGCTACCTTGTTTGATCTATATTAGGATATTATTTTGTACATTTTGTTTCCGATTTCGCTGAAGATGACCTTTTTGAAATAGTCTGACCAATGTATACTTTGCATACCCACTGTAGATGATTAATCAGACAAACCAATAGAGAAATGCTTAATGTTTAAATGATTTTATATATATATATATATATATATATATATATATATATATATATATAATAGAATCTTTGGGCAGTTAGGGATAAAATCATCTAACTTCCACTGGAAATATCATTACCAGACTTAAAGCTGTATTTCTTTACTGAATTTATTTATTAAGAATGAGTATTTGAATGTCATTAATATTCCTACTGTGTAGGTACAGGAAAGTTTTATGGACCAAGGGAAAATAATTTTTACTTCAATCAGTTGACATGATGCATTTTTTGAATTACATTGGAAAACTTAGGTTTTTGTTCATAATCATCAGTTTAAGCTTTACTAAATTAATAAAGTTTATTTATTCTTCTGTATTGCGCTGGGGGGGGCGGGGGGAGGAGGGCAAGGGAAGAGGGCTGAACTGGACGAAGCTTGCAGTTGACAATGACATGGTTGAGAGCCTCTGGGTAAGGTTTAAAGGAGAAGCAAATAAAGCAGATGTCATTGTGAGAGTCTACTATAGGCCACTAAGTCAGGATGTTGACACTGATTAATTACTCATTAAGAAATTAAGATATACCTCTAAATCAGCCACCTTTGTCCTTATGGGTGACTTCAACTTGCCAGATGTTAACTGGGAATGTCACACATTTGATACAAACAGCTCCAGGAGATTCCTAAACCACTGTGACAATAACTTCTGTGACAATACAGGTACTAAGGGAGCTGACTAGAAAAGATGCCCTGATAGATCTGTTGCTTGAAAACACAGAGGGTATCATGGGTAAAGTGATGATTGGTAGCAGTCTTTGTCATAGTGACCATGAAGTAGTCAAGTTTAAAATCTTTAGTGACAGGAAGAAAACTGCCAGCAAAACTTTGACCCTGGATATGGAGAGAACAAACTTGAAGTTTCACAGGAAACTAGTTAGACAGGTCATCTGGGAAACTGCTTTTGAACGTGTAGAGATCCACCATTGCTGGTCCCTTTCAAGTGACACTTTTTAAAAGCACCTGAACAGACAATTCTAAAATGTCAGAAGTCAAACAGGTGGGACACAAGGTTGGCCTGGCCGAACAAGGATCTTCTTCTAGAGGTTAGGTGGAAAAAGAAAGTGTATGGCCACAGTAAGTGAGGTCTGGTGACAGGGGAGGACATAGGTGGGACAGAGTAGCTGTTCACCATCGTAAGGAGAAGATTTGTGCATCTAAAGGTCAATTAGAGTTGAAGCTGGACTGTACTGTGGGAAACAATAAAAAGGACTTTCAAAAATATACAAACAGCAAAAGGAGGAGCATAGAAAATATTGGTCCATTACTTGAGGAGAATGATCACCTCACAAAGAGGGATGGACATAAAGCAGAGACATTTAATGTCTCCACCTCTGTGAAGCATTTAAAATAAGCATTTAAACTTTATCACTTGAAAATATCAAAAGCTTCATGCCTGAAGGCAAAAATTAACTCATCTGATGAGCAAATAATTTTGAATTCTGAAACACTGTGGTACACACACACATGTGCTACCAATTTGGTGTCTCCAATTTGCAGAGTAGGTTGCTTAGATTCTCAGGTCTTTGAGGTCTAGTGGAAGGTGTTCCTGTGCGTGGCAGGGGGGTGGAATTTGATGATCTTTATGGTCCCTTCCAATCCAAACCATTCTATGATTCAGTGATTCTATGAATTGGGGTCTCACAAAGGTGGACTAGAGGGGGAGAACAGCCTCCCTTGACCTGTTGACCACAATTCTTTTTATGCAGAACAGAATATGATAGCTTTCTGGTCTGGAAGCAAGTACTACTGGTTCATGTCCAACTTTTCATCCACCAGTATCTCCAAGTCCTTCTCCATATGGCTTCTCTCAAACCATTCATATCCCATATCCTAGTCTATACTAATGCCTGGGATTGCACTGACCCAGGACATGTTGAACTTGGGGGGCCAAAGACAGACCCCTGAGACACACCTCTTGTCACTGATCTCCACGTAAATGTTGAACCATATCCTGGTTTCGGCTAGGATAGAGTTAATTTTCCTCCTAGTAGCTGGTAGGGTGCTATGTTTTGGATTAGGATGAGAAGAGTGTTGATAACACGCTGATGTTTTAAGTGTTTCAGGGCAGTGCTTACACTAATCCAAGGACTTTTCAGCTTCTCACACTGTCCTATGAGAGGGCAGGCTGGGGGTGCAGCAGGAGCTGGGAGGGGACAGACCCAGGACGGCTGACCCAAACTGGCCAAGAAGGTGTTCCGTACCATATGGTATCATGCTGAACAATTAACATGGGGGAGCAGGCCTGGGTAGAGGGACCAGCTGCTCAGGTATAGGCTGGGCACTAGTCAGTGGGTGGCGAGCAGTTACATTGTGCATCATGTTTTATTTTCTTTGTGCTATTATTAGCAGTACTATTATCATTATTATTATTGTTTTCTTTTATTTTCTGTCCTAATAAACTGTCTTTATAACCCACAGCCTTTTTTTTTTTTTTTTTTTTCTGGTTCTTTCCTCTATCCCATGGAGGGAGGAGAGAGGGTGAATGAATGGCTGTGTGGTGCTTAGCTGCCAGCCAGGTTAAACTACAAGCCATTGACCACAATACTCAGTATGTGGCCAGATTGCAGATTGGAAATCCACTGAAAATCAATCCTTCAAATCCATCCTTCAAATCAATCTATCTCCAGTTTAGAGATAAGGATGCTGTGTGTGACTGTGTCAAAAGTGTTACATAAGTCCAACTAGACGACATCAGTTCTTTTTCCCTTGTCCACTGACATAGTCACTCCATCATAGAAGGCCACCAGATTGGTCAGGCATGATTTTCCCTCAGTGAAACCATGTTGGCTGTCTTGAATCACCTCCCTGGCTTCCATATAACTTAACATAGCTTCAAGGAAGATCTGTTCCATGATCTTCCCAGGGACAGAAGTTATGTGATGTTCACCGGTTAGTAGTTCCCTGGATCCCTCTTTCAAATATTTTTATTTTTAAACGGGAGTGATGTTTTCCTTTTTTCAGCCCCTGGGGACTTTGTCTGACTGTCAGGACTCTTCAGATATAATGGAGAGAGGCTTGGAAACCACATCAGCCACATCCTTTAGGATCCTGGGATGCCTGTCATCGGGCCACATAGACTTGTAACTGTTCAATTTCATCATGTATTCTCAAAACTGCTCTATTCTTGTAGTGAAAGGGACTGTTCCCCCAGCACCTTCCTTGAGGTTCAGAGATTTGACAGACTTGAGAGTTGTGGGAAGAGTGACAGAAAGTGAAGACTGAGACAAAAATTTGTTGAGTATCTCAGCCTTCTCCACATCTGTTGTCCCCAGTTCTTCCATCTTGTTTATCAGAGTGGGTACACTCGCCTTAGTCTTCCTTTTCTTGCTGATGCACATGTAGAAACATTTATTTTTATTCTTTGCATCCCTTGCCAAGTTCACCTCTGACTGTGCCTTGGCTTTCTTGATCTCATCCCTGCACATCCAGGTGACACCCTTATACTCTTCACAGGCCACTGGGAAAATCATCTAGTGTCATTTGATAAGTCCCAAGGAATGTGTGGCTATCTCAACACAAGCCTTACAGCTTGTTACAAGCAATGACGTCACTCTACTGTGCTTGTTTGCTTTCAAAAGATGGTCCTAAAAGATGCTTTAATTTAATTTATGGGATCACAGACTGAGTCATTAATTTTTCCAAAGTCAAGCCAGTAGGTCATTGACAATAAACCACTGATTAATTGATTGTCTTGATAGACTCCAGCACAGGATTTATATACATATATATATATTTTTCAATGAATATAGAGCCATGCAGGGGACTATACTGAGATTGCTGTCTTCAGATCCTGCCTGGAGCATATTTTTAAGAACGAATTTAGAATATCATATGCCATCACATTTTGTTTTCTGTAATATAAACTAATGAGCTGTAAATCTTTAAATTGCTACTTTCTCCACAACAAATACAATCAATACTGATGGTATAAAAGATCCAAATCAAAATTCATCTTCATACTAGTTTCAGTGATCGTTTATACTCCAGCCATGTAAACTTTATCACTAGAGCAGCCTCCACAACATACAGGGGACCCTGCATACGAGGGAACATTTATGTTGTTACTACATACCGTGTTCATCACTAAAGATGACAGATAAGATAAAGAATATAATTACCAGTATTCCAAAGCCTATCATTTTATTGAAAAGTGGATCAAACCTTCCAGAATGCATCTAATCACACAAAGTTAGATGTGTACCTAAGCTTATAAGACCTGCCTTTTTGTTATTTTTGATGCATTGGTACCAGTGAATGAAGCTACATATATACCACTTCTGCATCTCACTTTATAGACTTACTTACTCATGTTTCCACTAGCTCACTAAATAGTGCACTGATTTATGGTGTAAACATTCACATTGGTTTCAAATCTGCATTTGGACAAGCATGGCATTCCTATTGAAGAGAAAGGTTTAACCTTCACAGCTTGTAAAATATTCATATATAAGAAAACAAAACACAGTGAGAAGTTTTGTCTAATATGATTTCCCTTTATATATATTTATATATTTATATATTTAATGTTCATAATATTATATATATATATTATATTTGTGAGCCACAATTTAAGCATTATTTCTGTTATACTGGTATTAAAAGAACAGTAACACCAGTAAATTATAGCACTGTGCTAACGAAAGCTATGCTGGACTATTTTTCTTAAGTGAAAAATATTTCTTTTTGTGAAATAAAAAAAATAAATATTTAATTAGTCTAATAACAATAATAATATGAATACTACTTTGAAGTTCTCTAAACAACAGTCAGATTTGAGACTGGGCCTATGATAAATGCTACTGGTGATCCTGAAAACATTGGGCAACTGGAATAAATAACGTTATATTTCCTTTTCATTTTGGGAAGCAAGGTATGTAGTTCAGGTCAAAAAGATGAAAAGCTTCAGCATTTTGTGCTGAACAGAATTCAAGAGCTTGTTTTGCATCCTTGCTGGATTTAGCTTCCTGAAATCCTAAACTCTTTCCAAAGAGCATAGTCATCAAATGGCAACAATCTTTCTTTCTCTTATTAGTCTCCTTCTCTGTGCAAAACTTCACAGCCCTGCAGTTTGTATGGGAGGTGTAGTTGCTCCTGAAGACAGTGGCCTCACTGCTGTATGTGCTGTTCATCTGACTGCGGGTGAGCTGGCCAGCACCCATGTCAGGACTGACCTTGCTCCTGGGCTTCCCATGTCTTTATCTGACTGGGACTCTGCCATGCTGCTCCAGCATTGCTCTCCTCTTCTCCCGATTGCCAGAAAAGCTGGTCTTCTGTCTGGCTAGTTTCCAAGATGAGCCAGTCACAGTTTCTCCATCTGGTTTATTCTTGGAAAGACAAATTAGCTGTTCTTAATTTATCACAGCAAATTTTTCCCTACCCTCTATCTCCAGCCTACTTATTGCATCTACAACATATTTAATTTTGGCTAGATTTCTGCATAATGTAGAGTCTGTCTGTTTCCTTCTATTGTTGTTGTTATTCCTTTCTTTCTTTTCTCTTCTCCTGTAGTTGGCAGAAAGTTTCCAAAATACTCAGTAATTTTTGCTCACAAGATCACTTTTCCATCTTTAGGCAGCTTTTCTGTGCACCTTACACACCCTTCTAAAAACAACCTTCCCTGCACAAAGAAAGGAACAGCTTAACTTTTATTTTTTACTGGAGTTTCATTATTATTTTGATAAACTATTACCAACTACACAAACATATTCTCTCTCTGCTGCAAAAAAAAAAACTATTCATAACATATTCATAAAAATTAATTTCACATGAACATATTATATCCTTGGTGCCCAATGGTAAAACACATAAGTAGCTGATGATTTCACGAGACTCTGTGGATACTTTTATGTTATTATAATATACTTCAATGTAAGTAGGGTGATTTTTCTCCTTAGATTTTATCATGTAGGGATTTGTTTGTTGGTGAACTGTGCCTCTGCCTCTTAGAGGTCAACACATTTCTATGCTGTCACTCATGTAACATTCATGTCAGGGTCTTCAGCTGGCCTAATTGGTGTAGACTACACAGCAGTCAACAAAGTTGACATCTGCCCATACTGCTCGCAGATCAAGCAGGAGCATTTTACAAACAGCAGTTAGTCAGTACTATCTGATCTGTCTGCCTTTTAAAGGTATGTTGAACTTATGTTATACTAGCTATAAATCTGTAGATAATGCCATGTTAACTTTTTAACAGTTATGATAGCATTTTTATTTAAATAAACAAACCAAAAAACAAACAACAACAACCACCACCACATAGAATTTGAAATTGTTTATAAACACATTCCACAATTCAGGGTTCTGAAGTTTACCCATATAAACTGATCTGCTGTTTGCTTTAGGGTTTTCATTGATTTTAGTGCAATGTCAAGCCGGCTTTTAGACAGAACATGCTGTTAATATTTACATTTGTACACAGATGTTAAATAGGAGGCTGTCAATGTGGATATTATAGTGAGAAATACAGCAAAATACATCACACTGTAAATCTGAGTTCAGATACATTACAGAAAGCATAGTGAATTGTTTCAGCTAACAAATTCATTTAACCCCTTTTCTTTTGACTTTTGGAGATGGGAATGTGAAATGGTCTAAACTTTTTTTTTTTTCTTTTATTCAGAAAAAACAGAAATTGTTTCAATTTGTGATAGGTATGAATAAGTTGTAAACAATCTAGGTGAAAAACAAAAGAAACAATCTAAGATTATGTCATTATTAAAACAGATGAGGTTAGATTATTATGATTATTGTCCCCAGAATACGACTGTAAAGCCTGATTTAACTCCTGTTATGTTAAAAGTTTACCTCTGAATCTCAATGCAAAACAGAAGTTGCAAAAAATAAAGCTTTTTTTTTTTTTTTTTTTTTTTTCCAACTCCCCACCTTCTGCACCCCAAATTAGAATAAAAAATAAAAACAGAGGGGAATGTCTAACCTCCCCTACCTAGCCCCCTAAAAGACATATCAAACAAAGCAAGGTTATTTTAATTTCCTCTTTGCTGAGTGAAAGACCTTTTCTCAGGACAATCTTTTCTTCCTATTCATTCTAGAAAATGTCTTATGTTTTTCCCCTGTCCCATACCTAGACACTCAAAAAAAAAAAAAAAAAGTAGAGTTGAAGGGTGGTCCACAGAGCTTAGAGAAGACACCTCTTGTGCAATTTTAGTGCACATGGACAGAAAGAAAGAATTTTGTCCTTTTTCTTTCTTCATCAGCAGTTCTGCTAGGCAGCAAGGACAAGAGTTGGATTTTTTCCTCATGAAACAGATCATCTCAAAGGTTTTACTCTTTTCACAATTGTCTTTCAATCTATTGGCTTTGAACCTATGATTTATGCTTAGCTGGTCAGACATAGGATGAAGCACTGACATTTTCAAATTCTTCAGACAGGAGTTCTTCATTTTATTTTATGTCATTTTGTTTAATTTCATTCATTTTTTGAATGAAAATGTCACAGGGATTAATTAAAAAACACTTTGACATTTCTGAAATTGGAATATGTAATATAGTTTTGTTGAACTAATCCAACAGGGTTATTTTTTGGCCATGGAAATGTGTGTATAAATGTCTTTTCCAAATTAGGTTGACCTGGTTAGTTCTTATACTAATCTCTATACCCATTCTTATCCTGAGAGATTATAATGGAGCAGAACACTAGGCTGATCAGTCATAGCTATAGATTTGGTCTTCATATTAATTTGCTTAATGAATTTGTGGTTAACATTTCTAATATATCTTCTCCCTTCGTGTTTTATATTTTTCTACATGTGAAGGGCTACAAAAACATTTACCTACCTACCTGCCACAGAGATGGAATAACCTTTTAACATTTATAGTTAGTTGTTTGTATGTTATTTCCATACAACATGCATTTTATCACAACAATAGAAGGGAAGGGAAGGGAAGGGAAGGGAAGGGAAGGGAAGGGAAGGGAAGGGAAGGGAAGGGAAGGGAAGGGAAGGGAAGGGAAGGGAAGGGAAGGGAAGGGAAGGGAAGGGAAGGGAAGGGAAGGGAAGGGAAGGGAAGGGAAGGGAAGGGAAGGGAAGGGAAGGGAAGGGAAGGGAAGGGAAGGGAAGGGAAGGGAAGGGAAGGGAAGGGAAGGGAAGCTAGTTTATGCTAACTAGCTTCATTGAATTTTTTCCAAAATTTGAAGCTTTCTAAATTGCTTTTTTTTTTTTTTTTAAAAACAAACAAACAAACAAACAAACAAACAAACTTTATTTGTAGATAAAATCATGGGTTCTTATTCTTTACAAACTAATATACATGCCATTTATTCATTAGTTTTTCACTTTCTAAAGACAAATATCTTCAAATAAAAAAATCTATTCTTTTTCTTTAGGTGTAAAGACTATATTTTCATCTCTGTGTATTATAAGAGAAATTCCCTCTCAGCTGGGTAGAACTGAAATCCCATCACAGACTTGCCTTTAAAGTCCTGCCTTGGGTAAATTTCTTACATGGATATAGTAGAGGATTGATTAAACAACAAAAAATAAATACTAAGAAAAAAATATATATTTTTTTCTCCCCAGATTTTATTTGTCCTCCCTTTTGTATTTCCAAGATTTTTCAGGAAAACATTCTGCCCTTTCCAGAGTATATGCCTGTATTTTAAATTTTCCTCATAATGGAAAATGAGGAAGGAAATAACTGTTTACCTATAGTATTGAATGAAATCAAGATGGTGAAATCTTCGAGATGAGTTCAATTAGACAGGTTTCAAAAGGCAGGTTTCTACAATCTCATTAATCTTCTTGAATGAAAAATGACCCTTTTTTAATCCTTTCATTTTTATTACTTTATTTTTCTTTTATTTCTTTTTTTTCAACATTTTTCCTTATTATTTTAAAAACAAGCAATGTTCCTAGAATTCCTCTTCTCTAATTTTAATTTTGTTTCAGTGAAAACAGAATAAATTTTCCTTAAACATTTCATTTTAATGACAATTTTATTTTAATATCTTTGCTCTCAATCACCTAATTTAAACCACAGTTTTTGGATAGATAAAAATCCTCTTTTTAATGACCTTAGAAATAATGAAAAATAAAAAACAATAATAAAAAAAATATAGCAATCCAAATAAATTAACTGGAATTTGGAATTTTCTCTCCAGTATGATGATGATTTATGTATTTGTTTTCATAAATTAAAGTACACTCATCTTTCCCAAACCTCCACCAAAGTTTTGCTCAGGTGACATGTAAAGCTCATCACATATTCCACCACAACTGGGTTGCCCATTCATGTTGATTGTACTGCTAATTCTGCTGTCAGCAAGCAATGGATGTCCCCTGTGGAGCAAGATGTTGTTAAGCTTTTAACACACCTTGGAGGTAAGCTGTGACAACAGCTAAGGTGACAGTGGCTGTTAAAAGCTACCATATTGCTGAGATCCCTCTCTGCAGGAAATACCATCGTCTGTGAGACAAGGAAAGAGCTAACATGGTAATTGTTTATGTCAATATGTGACAGTCAAAATTATTTCCTTTCAATGTTAATATCAAAACAGCCAGCCTGTCATAAACAAGTGCCTAGACAAAGAGAAGTGAAGACTATCACATGAGATTGCTACACTGTGTGTGTGTATGTGTTTTCTTCTCAGATGAGAAGTATTTTCTCGTACTTTGGGGAATTTGATTTCTTATGTGACTTCCTTTTCAAGGTTCAGGCTACACAACCTATTTCTTTTTCCCTTACTGCTGTGCTCTGTGGATACCCCATCAAAGTCCACCATATGCTGGACAATTTGCCTCATCATCTATCTCTTGAGCAAATGCTTCCAAGAAGCTTCTGTTTTGCTTTCCTTCATACTGCTCATTTCTATTGCTTTCAGATGGCACATCTTGCTAATGTTACATCCTGTGAGAGGAGTCAGCATTCTCAGTAAAGCAGCACACCTCGTTTACCATTAACAATGCTTTTATTAATTTCTTTCATCTATTTCTAGTTATTTCTGTCCTGGAGAATGAAACCTCTTCCGCATTCTTATAATTCAAAGTCATAAATGGCAATATATTAATGAATTCCAATTATGCTTCTTCAGTTCCCACAAATCTAAATATAGAATTCTCCTTCACATTTTCCATCCTCTGCCTCAGAAGTTATACCTTACCCTGTACAGAGCTGATGTCAGACTGTGAACTGAAAGTCAAATTCAACAATTCAACCATTTTTACTAAACTGCATCTGTCCTCAAACATTCCTATTAAAAAAGAAAAAAAGTGCAGACATGAAAAAATGATTTTAGATTGTCAGTTTTCTTTTCACTCAAATCCAACATTAAATTTTAGAAGCAGACATCAAGATGTCGTCTAGATAGGTAAAAACATTCCCGAGTTAAGAGCACAAGAAACAAATATGAAAAATTTGTTAGATTGTTTAGATATTTATTTTTGGATATTTAATTTCATAAATAATTAAATAACTATTACTAAGAACAGGGTTTTCAAAGAACCTAGTGCTGTGTAATATTATTTATCATGTTTGATCTAATTTGAGAAAAATAAAAGTAGCTATCTTCAAATTTGTTAAAGCCAGAATTTTTTGCAGATTAGTATGCAAGTTCATAAATTGCAGACTAATTTCTGGTCAGATAAAGGAGCTATATTAATTCGATGGAAGTAGTTAGCAGAAGGTCATCCTCAAAATACTGAGAAATAACTGGCAAATCTCACAAAAAGTCCAGCTGCTCAATTGTGTATACACAATTGTACACAGTACTTTTGTATAGGTTGTAACTCTTTCCAATTGTGTCAGGATGGACATAATGGAAGGACAGTTTTCCTGTGTTCCTTCAAGCCCATTCATTTCAAGTTTTAAGGCCTGCGATATAACAGTGAAGTTTTGTTTGTTTATGTTGTTGTTTATTTCTAACCCAATTGTTTTCTCCTGACATTTAGCCATAAATATAGCAAGCAGTGATTCTGTGCTAGTTGAGGTGCTCCAGCTTACATATCCATCATCCGGCATTGTTCCCTTTGAGGACTATGTTCTGCTTCACTGCTCTTCTATCTCCTGGCAACATGGCCTAGTGGTGTTTTCTCATAATATTACAGATGCTGAAGAATCACATCTCCTGTTCAACAGTATTTTGTGTTCTGGAGAGGAGATTCCTGAATGTTGGAGCAAGACCTGCAGAGATAGTCTGAACTTATTTTCCTTCCTTTTCAGAAAAATTATGTTAAAAAAGATGATAAAAATATGTATGAGAGTTTTTCAATTTCCACATAGGAACAGATGCTAAAACTTTGTAATCTGGGTGAAGAAGCACAAAAAAGGAGAGAGCAGTTTTCTGAGGAAGTCAACATTTTCTAATTCAAGCAGAAAACTTCAAGATAAATAAAATTGCCAACTGAAGGAGCATTTATTCCTGAAGCTACTAATGGAAAAATCTAAAAATGTTTTAAAGGATTTTCTTGTGTATTTGTTGTTGTTGGTGGTGGTGGTTTTTATTTATTTATTTTTATTATTATTATTATTTTTCACTTTTAACATTAGTAGTCTGGCAAAATGTCATGGATGTTTTTTGGTTTTTGTTTGTTTGTTTTTAACTTTTCAGACTTCTCAGGAAGTTTTGTCTTCCATAGTCACTACAGAAGTGTTACTGTAATCTAGAGTTCTGTTTTATTCCCAAAATATCCTCAATTTCTTGTTGAGAACACAAGAAATTTATAAATTGTATATAAATAAATAAACTGTATATAAATAATTGTCCAAATTTTCATAAAATGACTGAAAATAAAAATTAATTATTATGAAATAATTATAATCCAGATACATGAATTTGAAGGTTTTTTTAAATTTTTTTAATGATGAATATATTATTTTTATTATAATTTTCAGCTGGTTAAAAAATACTGTTGTTAGAAAAAAAAAAAAACTTAAAAAATAAAAATTAAAAACTAATTAAAAAACAACTGTGAGAAAAATGAAAGGATTTATTTCATAACTCTTTCAAAATAAATAAGAAAGGACATAAAATTACATCGTTGGCATTTTTTTCCTTTAGTATTAAGATTTTATGATTCTTGAAATTAAATTATTTAAGGGGAAAAAAAAAGCTGAAGGGCAGAAAATGGACTTCAGAAACTCTCTTTTACTAACTTTTTTGACTACTCTAAATTGATTACTTGTTTTCCTGACTAATCTCTAAACAGAAGGCATACCCCTTTCATTTGCAAAATACTCTCACACAAAATGAATTACCTTCCCACCACCTTGGTTACTTGCCAGGGAGTACTTTATTTTTCCACTAGGAAAAAGAAAATCAGCTTGTATTTTGCTTGCTAAAGCCTTCTGCATTTTAATTCTGAACTCTGAATGAACATCAGAGAGGCCTTATGATGTTTTGCACAAAAGTGCCTGTGTTCATAGTTTTACTCAGGGCACCCAAAATAGCACGCAGTAAGCAGTGTCATACTGTGAGTTTTCAAAACTAAAAGCAGGAGTGACTTAAGAGTTAGAGCAGGAAGCTCTAACTCTTAAAGCTTTCCAAGGATCTGTGAAGTAAAAAAGAACTTCTCCTCATTGGATGTTTAATTTGACTTTAACAATACTCATTTCTTCAAACCTAGAAGGCCCTGAAGTTACACGGGTAAGGTCTTTATCTTTTTATTCTTTGCTGTCTTCAAAAATCAAATTCAAAACATTTATCTGGGTGTCTTGAGTGCAAAATCCATGAAAGTTAAAGACAAAAACAGAAGCCACCCAAAACACCCTCTGGACAGGGAAATCAACTTTTGTTGTTTCCTCAGTGTCTGTTGACTAGCTGCTGAAATCTAACTTTCTAAATTGGATTTACCAGATGAAAACATTGTTACGCTTGTCTTGTAACTTGCACATTAAAATTTTCATGCTGGTTATCAAGCTGTTTCTTCAAGATTCCCACCTCTGACAGATTGTTTGTGAATGCTTCATCTACAGTCATTCCAGTGATTGTCATTAAAATGTGCTTAACATTTCTGAAACTAAATCAAGAGGAGTGAAAAGTTTCGTCTTACAGGAATACTGTAATACAGAAAGAAGTGCTTTCTGTCTTGCTTTCCTCTATTCTAGTATAGCAATAAGATTCTCTTACAAAAGCATTATTTGGCCTTAGTTTTACATTGAATTTGCTGTTCTTGCTTCTCTTTATAATCTCAGATCTAAGACATATAAAGCCTTTCAGACCACACACACACACACACACACACAAAGGAATGCCTCTACTTTTATTGGATCTCAAATGAAAAATGACAATTTGTCAATAAAAAAAAACATTTAATTTTCAAAGAGTAATTCAATATATATACTATGAAAATATTTGTATTTAGTTTTTTTTCTGTAAGCCTGCTGTTATGAAGTAAAGCTATAATTTATTATTCCTGTTTAAACTCTTTGATTAGTCTGTATTCAAGACACGTGTATTAAAATATAGCTCAGATATATTTAATAGCTGCCGATTGATTATTAAAATGCTAAGTATCTGTAAATTCATTCATTTTACAGATTATTTTGGTATGAAACTGGTAGGAATTAAACAGCTTTTGGATTATATCATTATTTTTTAATAGATTGTAATTTAAAATAATTTGTGGTTGTAAAAGCATTCTAGATAAACTATTTCTAATTTATAGTAGGATACATTTGCACTAAGGTTTAAAAATTAATCTGTGGATTCCATTTTAAGAGTTATAATGAACATTTCAACTTTTAGCATTTTTCTGTTACAAGTGCTGAACCAAACACTTACATGAAATGGATACTGAGCCGTATCCGGAGTTCAGATTTAATGTTTTTCTAGAGACTAAAAAACACATCACCTTAAGAACTAGAAAATGATGAAAACCTATTCTCACATTCCTTTTTAAGTAAATGGGAGGAAGGAAGAAAAAGGGACTTGCCCAAAAAGTACTATGAGCAAAGTAGATTAATATTGAAGAACAAAATTACAGCTTCGCTATGGAAATCCACATATTTTTAGAGCCCAAATGTTATGATTTTAACATTAATTTAACCTTAATTTAATATGTTGTAATAAAATGTAATATTTTACATGCAGTACTGCTATAATGTAGAATATTTAGAAATTAACTCAATACATGGCCTCCAGGTTTCAGAATACTTTACAATTACTAACCTGAACCTAATATCAGACAATACTAGTACATTTTGGTATTGAAATTATATAGTAGTATGTAGTTTACTATACAGGCAAATTTTTCATGATGCCCATGTTTTAGGTTACATATTGTTACCACTACATTTCATTTTAGTTGCTTTCATACTTTATAACTTTTTGGGATGAAACTTTTATTGTGTAGTTGTTGCATCATATTGACTTTAAATACTCTCATAAATTTATTGTTCAGCTTTAATCAGAAAGATTTGGCTACATCTTAGAATCAGTGTAATTACAAACTGCTAGTTTTCCCAATAGAGTTGTCAATACAAGTAATATTGAACTTAAGTATTAGTTCTGTTGTAGGTAGAAAATGTTGTTCTTGTTATATTTATATTGCAAGTCATAGAAAGTCTTGATTTCTACTACAGGCAGAAAAAAAAAAATAATAATAATAAAAAAAAGTTCCACCACTGTCTCTTAAATTTCAGTCTATTTCAACTATATTCTTAAGCCCTTCTGAGTGCACATGATGCTAAGCAGAAGGTATAATAAAATATTTTCCTTATCTATCCCTTCAAGCTATTTACCCCAGCAAAATACTTGTTTCTGAAGATAAATGAATGGAGAGGCCAAAGAGCACATACCACGGCCAGCTATCCAGGCCAGAATGACCCTGGTTATTATGGAGTTTTCATTTTGGGCCCGGCTAAGCAGAAAAGGTAGATATCCATTACAGAGGAAGTTAATGAGGATGGAGCAGTGACAACAAGACCGTGTGGGACAGAGCTGGGAACATAATTGTGCTTTGGGTACACAGATCCCGGCCTCTTCTCTGCAGTGGCTTTGCCTGTAGCATAAAAGGATTTGCAATTGCTGGTGCTACCAAGCTATCAAGCAAAAACTGCTAATGATATTTAGCACATTATTTCCAGGCTTACCAACAGGGACACAGACATGGTGAAGACCTTGTAAATGGAAGGTGATATTAAGTTAGAATCCCTCACTCTCAGGCCACTGATAGAGTTGTTCTGTCAAATTCCTTTTGAGAGGATGAAATTAGAGACATTCAAATACGCAACAATACTTTTTTCTTTTTTTTTGGGGGGGAGGAAGAAAAAATATCAAATTCTCCATACAAGGCTGTCTTTGTGTCTGCAAATATAATACTGCAACTTAAAAACAAACAAACAAACAAAAAATAAAAACAATAATGCCTGAATTAAGATTTCAAAGACTATCTTAATCAAAGACTCTGAAGTTTATATATTCTGATGTAATTTAAAATTTATTTATTTATTTGTTTATCATTATTGACATTTTTTCAACTGTGGCAAAAGTGGCAAAACTGATAACTAAACATCAGGGAAAGTGTGAGCTGTCACTTAACATTTTCCTGTTTTACTTTTACATGGAATTATGACAGACTGGAAACCCAATCCTACTATAATAAATTATAAAATGTAATTAGCAAAGAAATAACTATATTCAATATGACTGATCACTGCCTTGATGTATTTATTCTGATTTAAATCTAGCCAAGATAAAATCTCTCTGCAAAATAGACAGTTTTTCCGTGTTTTACAAATCTTAAAGGAACTTATATATTATATAGGTAAATAAGATAGCAATTTAAAGTTCTTAAAGTTTTATTTTGCTTGGCAATGTTATGCTTAAAAGAACTTTACTACTATATTAAACAATATCATATTAAATGCTTTTATGAATAAGTATTAAAATGTCCTGCTCTCATTCTCATGCAGCATAGTATAAAGAGTACACATGGCTATTCATTGCTGGTGTTCTCATAGTATAGCCAACTTAATGACTTCCTCTAAAATACAAAGACTGAAAAATATAAAAGGGATTTAAAGAGACAATGCTTGGCAAATGGAAAAGAAACTGTGGTTACTTACTGTTTTCTTCACAGGGAACATTTTCAGAATGATGAATAGGATTTTTAGGACATGATAGAACAGTTTACACAGCAATATGAATTATGACGCCTTTCAGAAGTGGTCAGAAAAACCAACAAACAAACAAAAAATATTATAAAAACACACAGGAGGTATTAATTCTTTGTTGTCTTTTAAGAATTTTAAATTGCTATATAAGTTCTAGATCTCAGAAACAAAGTATATCAGGAAATGGGACAAAGAGCAGACAGGTTTCACTGGATATGGTCACCACAAGTGAACAGCGTTCACTTAGGAGTTTTATCTATGGTGATTAAACATGAGAGTCAAAAAAAGAAAAAGAAGTGAATCTCTGCTAAATCATTATTTTGTGTTTTCTAAATGACTGGGAGCACTCTAAAAATGTCAAGAAAACTGCCAACAAACTTCATAAACAGAGCAGAGAAAGTCATAGTGCAGAAACATGTAAGGCTTTATATAATCCACAATACTCTAAATATTCTCTGCATATTTTATGGAAATGAAAACAGTCATACAAGCATTCATACAAGTGCTATGTATTATGTGTTGCCATGAGGAGTATGAATATGCAGTTTGCTACAGAAGCTCCCTAGCATCCTTACTCATTAACATTACAGACAAGGAGCAGTCCTGTTATCTTCGGACTGTTATCCATGATATTTGGGAGGATCTGAAATGGCATTTTTTCTCCAAATGGTGCACGTTGCTTCTCTCTTTCATCCGTACAAGAAGAATATTAAAAGAGACTATTTTCTCCCAGAGTCCATCATCATTGCAAAAATTATTTTTATTCAAGCCTTGGTGGTAAAATTGCCTTTTTCTAACACACAGAATTACAACAGAGTAACTCCAAATTAAAGCAGAATTAAGTTAGTTGAGGAAGACTAGCAAAAAGGAAATGGAAAGGATTACAATTACATTTAATGGAATTTGGCTTATTATTATTGTTTTTTAAACAGTCACATACCTGTTTATTTAAAATTAACTTGGGTCTCTTTCTCACTTAAACGGGTAGCACAACAATCTCAGTGGCAACAAAGTTACTTTTAAAAAGCATCACAAGAAATTAATGTTTTAATCCATATAACTAGAAAATGAGAGATTTCCCTGTTGAATGTTGAAAGACAAGTTGTTTTCCACAGTTGTTTTGACAATCTTAGGTAGCGTTAGCCAATAGGATGTCTTTTAAGCTTGTGAAAATTGGTATCTTTTCCCTGCAGTATTATAAGCAACAGAAGTACATAAGTGCCTGCAGTTCTCCTTTGGTCAATGGAGATAATGGAGATAGCAACTTATGCTTTTAACGTTGCTGTTACTATTATTATAATTATTCTCATGCAGGTTTTTTTTTTTGTTTGTTTGTTTGTTTGTTTGTTTTTTGTTTTTTTGTTTTTTTGTTTTTTTTTTTGCTGTTTTGTTTTGTTTTGTTTTGTTTTAAAGCAGAGAGGGTTTTCCAAAGCTATTAGCTGCCCTACTCACTGCTCAATGTCCGTGGCATTTGGGGCAGAGCCACAGCCCTGGTATAAGGCAGCTGGTAGCATTGTTGCTGAAAGAGGCATACTGCAGTTACCAACTGTGCTCGCAACACCTTACCCAGCTTCCTGCAGAAAATTGGAGGGAAGGGGTGAAGGGAGAGAAGGATGTGTGCCAGCATGGTGCTGAATAAAACTCCCGTCTTTGCCAGTGAATTGGAAGGCAGTGCTAGTTTCAGTTACTGTCCTGCTCATCTTCCAGTGACTGATCTCTCACTCTGTCTTTCTCCACGAGATGCAGATAGCTGCCAGGGAAGATTAAGGGCATTGCTAGTGCTCTTTTTTATGTATCTCTGTGATATATACTGTCTGGGCCAAAATTTACCCTTAGCAGTAATTCCCAGTGGTAGATGAGCCAGAATGATTTATGTTACTTTATATCCCTTGATGTACCTCTGGAAAATAAAAAGATGTTTCCAGACAAATTAATATGACAACCAGACTTACATAACAAAAAAGTAGTAAGTGTATTGGTTTTCCCCTAACATCAAATTTAACATATAAATTGAATTGGTTTCAAATGCCAGATCATTAGATAGCTAGCGTACAAAGCTATTTTCGTAAAAGACTGACCCATGAAAAATATAAATAGTGTTTGGAAATGTCACATAGAGATAAACTGTGCTGATTGCTCAGCTTTTCATATGCGTGTTTTCAGGACTGTGCAAATGTTATAAAATTAGACTCATTTTCTGGTGCCTTACATGTAATATTATTCTACTCAGCTCTTTAACTTGGCTATTTTTTTAAGTCTTATGAAAAGATATCTTCCCATTTAATGATTACAGGAAAATAGAACCTAGACTCAAAGACTGCCATGGTTTAAGATCAATTTCAGCTTCAGTGTGGAGATTGAATGGTTTCAGATATCCAAACATTTTAATCACAGCTACGTGTATATGTAATTCTTATGAGCCACACAACTCCTCTGTCCTATGATCTGAGGGATGACACCATCATTGTAGATCAGCACAGATATCTCCACCATGTTGTGCACAGCCCAGGATGGGGCCATGGGGGTCTCTGGTGTCTTCTTGGTTCCCTCCTGGGGTCTTCCCACAGGTACCCAGGTAGTTCTCCCTACACATACCCCTGTGGTCCCCCCATATATCTGGGTTCCCTCCTACATGTACCCATGAGTTTTCTCTCTAAGTGATCCAAACCACATCAATTACTGGTTTCACAGACATTATCCAACTGTGATTGTCCATTTGAATCCTCTCAGCACACCACACCACACCAGCCTGTAGCCGTACCTCTCTGGATGATTGCACCCAATGTTTCACTGTTGTAGTAACTAGTTTTCACTCCAGCATGGTGGGTCCAACTGGGGCTCACATTCTCACACAGCTGTCATGTATAGGTTAGGTTATAGCTGTCACATATAGCTGTCACATATAGGATAGGTTACAAATATCTTAATGTATATGTCATTAGGAGAGGCTAACACAGGATGGTACTGCAAATTATCTGAAATGGGAGCAAGAGCCCCCTCAGGTTCGAGGCCAGATCCTGAGCTATTCTCTCTTTATGAGCAGAGCTAGATAGTTCTTCTACATCCAAACAGCCCGGATGAATAACTGTCTGATTTTGGCAATGCATCATTAACAAAACATAACAGCAACAAAATAATTCTTATTATACTAAGTCTTTAAAACCACACCCAATAGATAACAGATAATAGATGCCATTTCCTGAAAATGAGAAAATATTTCTGAAAAAAAAAAAGAGAAATTCAAAAGCAATAATTTACCCTGAAATATAAGCTATATATTTGTTGCATACAAATATATTGGGTTTGTTGCATACATGAAGCTTTCAGGAAAACTCTGAAATTCATAATCACACTTTCAGATATATCATAAAAATTGGAAACAAATAATTCAAAGATGTGAATAACTGGTAAGTTGTCATAAACATACAATTTTACTTTTCTGTACATTTTTTTCCTGTGGTCTTAATTAATTATTATTATTAATTTTTAAATATAGCTTTTCCAAAACGATAGCAGATTTTGAAGTGGAGGAATACTGCTTAAGTCTAAGCTACTATAATGCGATTTTATTTCAAATGTAAACAAGGCAGCACAGCACAAAACATTACATCATAAAAATAACACTATTTTGGAGCACTACTAATCATAAAAGTGAGACTAAAAGATATACAATTTCAATAGGCTATCTGAAATTAAACTCTGTTAGAACAATTTATTTTATCTATTTATTTATTTTTCAGACAGCAACATTAGATTTGTAGTAATTTGTAATTTTTGTGTGTGGGACTATTTTTTAACTGTTTTTCTGCTGCAGGAATGGTTACTGTAGCTAAACCAGGCAAGTGAGATGAGCCTAGATGTTCATGTATTGGAACCTATGGAAGAATGATTTGATTGTCAGTAAGACTGAAATTGTATCAACCTGCAAGGCATGAAAAGATGTGAGAGTTTTAAAATACATGTGGCAAAATCATATAGAATCATAAGTGAGGAAATACAGAAAACTAAGCTTTGCTTTTTTTTGCTTTGATTTTTTTTTCTAAATATCCAAAAGTAACATATTTATTTTATTTCTACACTATGAAATTTATTAGAATTCATGATGTACTTATTATATGGTATGATAACTTAGTATTATGACATGATAATCTTATTCATCATAAATCATACTATTACATCAGAAAAACATTCTACATTCTGATATTTTGATAATTGGCTGTGATAAGGTAAGGTTTCAAAATACATAGTTTTCCTGAATATATATATATATATATATTATATATATATATATTTTATATATATATATATATATATATATATATATATATATACACACACATATTATATATGTATATATATAATATATAATATATAATATAATGGAAAACATTAAGAAATGTTCACTCCTTTGGGTAATATCACTCCTCTTGTCCAGTCCAGAGACAATTTTTTTCTAAACAGTGCTTATTTTATATTACAAAGTAATTTGTTTCAAGATAATAAATAGCGTATTTTATAAGAATTTCATACAGTATTTCAGTAGTTCATGTGACCTATTAGTACATATTTAATAGATATTTTATTATCTTAGGTTAATTATCATGCTCCATTCCAGACAGAAATAAGTTGATTTAGACTTCGTACTTAGTTGTCTTTCTTACAGTGCAATAAAACACCACTGCCTTTCTCTTTCCATTGACTACCGAGGGAGCATTTTAAGCCAGATCTTTCAGGTGCCTAAATTAATAAATCATACCCTTAGAAAACATGGGAGCCTCAGGCCTTGTACATGTATTGTTAAAAATAAAAACACTATCTGTGCCTTAAACAATAATTATTCACAGGCATATAAATAAAATAAGTAAATACTTAGGTTATTAAATAGCCTGTAATGTCCATGTCCACAATAAACACTGTCATCTTTCATCTTCTAGTAACAATTTTTCAATAAAAATGGGCTTTATTCCATATTATGGTTTGTTCTTTTGGTAATAGCGTTAATTTTTCCACCTTATTTAGCAGTCGTATTTAGTAAGCACTGATTTTAAGAGCAGAATTAGTTCACACAAATATTATTAATGAAAACAATGTCATGCAGTAGTAAAACATTTACAAGCTAAAAAAATATAAAAGTAAAATGAAACATTTTGGACATCATAGCTTTGGTCAGGGCTCTGATATGCTTTGCCAAAGTGACAGCAGATACCTGTGGGGAAGCACTGGATGTTTTTTACTCAGCAGAAACTGTGAATAAGTTTGATTTAACTGAGGCAGAGAGGCTGCAAATTGATTTCTTGATTCATTTAGGACACAGTCAGAGGTAGCATATAGAAAACCCTAGAGAGAAGAGGACAGCATTATTGTTTCCTTCCTTAATAGGTGTAAAAGGTTGGAACACTGTCAAGTGCTGGCAAGTTCATCTCTATAAAAGACAATGTAAGGTATTTGCCTGTCAGACACATTGATTTCTTGATGCAAGGGAGAACCACTGGTGACAACCTCAACAGCTTCTGATGGCTTGTTGCCTCCTGCAGCTGGACAAAGAAGGTAAGTGGGGGATGCTGAGCCAACCCAGCCCTGCTGCCATTCACACCACCAAGCTCAGGCATGCAGGCTGCTGCTACATTGATAGCAAATTGCAGCACGTTTATTCATCACAGTCTGCTCTGTCTTCCCTTGTATTGCTTCGTTAAGTTAACAGTTAAATATTGATTAAAAATTAGTTCATAATTACTTAAAAAACAATTAAAAAATAAAATGTAAAGTTGTATGTCCTCCCATTAAAGAAAACAAATAAGCTTCTTCAAGTTTTGAAAAACTAAGAAACTACACTATTTAGTTCTACATGCAGAAAATTCCCAACATTTTTATTTTCAAATTAATTATTAAAAACAATAATTATCAAAACAATGATATAATAAAATTAATAACATAATAATTATTATTAATGAAATACTGCAATAATATATAATAATGATAAAATGTAATAATATAATAAAATAATAATTATTAAAAAAACACAAGTCAGTAAAGGATTCAGCACTGAAGTCATGATGTCTTAAAGACCTTTTGAGAGCATACCGTAACAGTAGCTGCTTTGGATTTTCAGGACTTTACTATTAGGCAGCTAGCTATTTATATATATCTGTATATATCTGTATATATCTTTAGCGAGGTGGGGATTGGTCTATTCTCCCACGTGCCTGGTGATAGGATGAGGAGGAATGGGCTAAAGTTGTGCCAAGTGAGATTTAGGTTGGATATTAGGAAAAACTTCTTTACCAAAAGGTTTGTTAGGCATTGGAATGGGCTGCCCAGAGAAGTGGTTGAGTCTCCATCCCCGGAGGTCTTTAAAAGACATTCAGATGTGATATGGTTTAGTGGCGGACTTGTTAATGTTAGGTGAGAGGTTGGATCTTGGAGGTCTCTTCCAACCTAGATGATTCTGTGATTCTGTATTTTTTTTCATAAAGATATGTATAAATAGTATATACTGCTATTTTATTTAAAGACTATATTTTGTATAAAGGTTACATAATTTGAGGCCATTGTTCATTAACACCACATGTAAACTCCTGAATTTGAAAACATAACTTGGGGTGGTTTTTATCAGAAGGCATTATCTTGAAATACATTTTTTTCTTCTGTTCTTTTCCTTCCCCAGCTGTATAGTCAGAAACCAAACCTTGTTCCATTGGCTATTCTCTGAGTGATCTAAAGAAGGATGAACATTTGGGTTTAGGTGTAGTGAGGTTAGAAGTAGTTCATAAGAACTACTTATATTGCATTAAGATGCTCAATAAACTGAACACTATACATGAAAAAGTCCTGTGACCTGAAAAGATTTGAGTTTAGCCTTGAAAAGAAACAATAACATCTTTACTAAAGAGATAAAGCTATAAACATGTTGAAAGCATCCCAGTCACTCTCCAATCAGGCAGTTCCTCCCTTCAGACTTTCTCCTGTATTGTATTGGCACAAGTACTAAATAATCTGGGAATTTAATAGTATTATTATTATTGTTATTATTGTTATTTAAGTTTGTTTAATTTATAGCATATAAATTCTTAGTTCATAGGTACAAACAAAATGAGGGGTAACCAGTTAAAAGTGGCAGATAATACAAGAGAAGGAAAAAGCAGCTTAAAGTTGTGGTACTATTTAAAAAACATGCTAAATTAGTTTTAGAAGAATTGCAAAAGAACAAGGTGGGTGTAAAAGGAGACTGCTTAGAATTTATTTACCATTTAGTACAAAAAAAGATTTATTTTTTTTTTTAATCTAAAACAATATTAGAGTAATAGCTGGTGGAGAAAGTGATCTTCAATGTGAAGTACTTTAATTGCAGATGAATTATGTGGCCTGTATACTGATTTGGTTGTTGTTCCCAGAGAGATGACATTGTAAATCCAAATAGATTGAATTGCGAAAATCCTAATAATAGGTCATATTTTGTTTTAAGATTGCCTTTGCACAGAGTCTGCTTGGACTCTATTTGGTTCTTGCTGCATATAGTTCAGCATCCAGTTTGATATTGATATTTGGGGAAAAAAAAAATAGTGGTATGATGTGTAGTTTAATATCCCCTATTCTGTTGATATAAACTAATATGAACTAACTGTTTTTCTTTTTTTTTTTTTTTTTCTATATTTTTCTATATTTTTTTCTATTTCTATTTTATTTTTCTTTTTTTTTTTTTTTTTTTTTTTTTTTTTCAACAGAAAAAGATATCCCTTTGTGGCATTTCAGATAATTCAATCAGTTTGGAATAACTTAACTTTGAAACAGTTCAGAGTTCTTCAACCATTTTCTCAAGGTAAAATATTTTTCCCAAGCTAATTACAATTTTAAGTAACAGTACTATTCTATTTGTTTTAAATATTCTGTGTGTATTTTGGAAAACTTGGTTGATATCATGTACAGAAAATGGCAAATATCTTGAAAGGCAAGTTTAGAAGATATAAAATCTTTCATTTGTTCTCTCAAAGAGGCATGTTACCTCTTTGGAGAGTATCATTTCCTTTGGAGAATGTGGGTGAATGTTTTACTGTTGTTTTATCTGTCTTGGTATTGTTTTTTTTTTTTTTTTTTTTTTCTTAATCAATGAGTAAAGTTAACGCATTAGATATATTAGTATCTCTACAAACACTAAGAAATCTTAAAACTTTTATTTACCTCTTAGGAAAATTATACATTCTATCTCCTTCTCCTTCTCCTTCTCCTTCTCCTTCTCCTTCTCCTTCTCCTTCTCCTTCTCCTTCTCCTTCTCCTTCTCCTTCTCCTTCTCCTTCTCCTTCTCCTTCTCCTTCTCCTTCTCTTCTCCTTCTCCTTCTCCTTCTCCTTCTTCTATTGCTATAGTAGCGCTCTTTCATGGAGAACAGCTCTGGCCCCCTCCGAGAGAGCAGAATTTTTTTGACATGCTAACGATTTCATAACACTGCGCTAATATGTTGCCCTTATTTTTACTCCTTAGTTACCACACAGCTAGCAGGATGAAATAGTACAAAAATATAATCTGCATTAGCACCAAGGTTTTGGTCATATTTCAGTTAAGAGTGAGAAGGCCATGAAAGTAAATTTAAGCAAAATGAGAAAAAAAATGCACAGAATTTACCTTTCTGGCTGAGAGTTGTTGGTAATAACAAGAAAAAAACAAGAAAAAAAAAAATGTTCCTGGGATTTGGGCATTGATTTTCAGAGTCATCTTTTAAATGTAAGCCTCCAGATGCTAGACACTTTTATTAAAATCAGCTCTTACTGTTGAAAGCTTAATAGGCTTAATACAAAGTTCATATGCACTTTAACAACCTTTGAGAAAAACAAAACAAAACATATAAACTAGGTTTATATCAGAAGTCCTCAATTACAGGACATCATCTAATAAAAGCACTTTCCAGATGAGATATCTAAGGAGTCAAAATGTGCTGTACAATAGAGTAGGATGGAGAAGGGACATGAGAAGGAATATGTTATTAAGTCAGTAGCCTATGCAGCTTACAGCTCCTGAGAACTTCATGGAAAAATTAAAAATTGTCCCCCAAAAAAGCACTCTCATACAAAAAGCGCTCACACACACACAAACAAACAAACAAACAAAAACCAAACCAAACCAAACTAAAACAAAAAAAGAACAATATAAAACAAATGAAGTCTAATAGGGTGATAAGCAGTAGAATTCCATTGAGGGAGAAATATAGGTGACAGTCTGCTCTTTGAATTAAATGCACAGAAAAAACTTTCAGGTTCAACATCCTGCTGAAAGCTGTCACTAGAATTAAAGTGTAAGAAAAGAATGAAATAAAGCAACATAAAGTAAAATAAGGCTGTAGTGGCAATTCCCACCTGGGTTGTACTTTTCACAGTTACAGGATTAAAATGAATAACTAATATCCCCAGGAATCTTATGAAAAATAGCTACAGAATTCAGAGACAATAAAATAACCCTGCAATTGCTCTCAGAGTTGGTGTGTGATTTCAGTTTAGTTCAAAGTAACAGTTTTTCATTCTTGAAATCCATCTTGATACCACCAAGTACCACTGGTGACCATGTTACCTTCTTGTTTTTAATACAAGAGAACACAGTGCACCTAAATAAACCACATTGCCCATGACATAATTATGTGATTCAGAAAACATTTTTCAAGAGAAATTTCAAGAGAAATTTCAGTCTTGCTCTTTCACTTTTGTTACCTGAGCAGTGTCCCTGAATCTGTGGATTAGGAACAATGAAAATTGACTCCAGGTAAGTCATTCTCATCCGGCTGCAAAATTCAAAATGAACTGTTACTGTAAATCTACACTGTTTTACAGCTCCGTTTTGGAGACTTCTTCAAAATAAACAGTTAATAAATTAATAATAATATAATTAATAGCCTCTCTTAACATAGAAAGCACTACTGTTATCATATCCCAGTTTCTTGTTCTTTTTCATTCCCCTTGACTTTTTGATTGACTAACTATCTAGCATAAAACTATTTTTGAGAGAGCATTGGGCAGTCAAAGCCCATTTTTCACTATTAAGGAACTGACACCTATTTATTAAATATATATATAATCCATTAACATTGGGCTTTATAGACATACATAATTTATAACCATTACTGTCTGCAGGATATGAGTTCTGGCTTATATAAACTAATGAATTAAGTCTTTGTCCACTCAGTTACTATGGCAATGTTATGGACTTTCCAGCTTCAGCTGGCTTGTAATGAATTAAACAGTTAGCAACTCTGACAGAATCCTGAAATACAGGAAATTATGTGGATGAAACCAGATTTAAAGGAGGCCGGTATCCATACAAACATATTTTAGTGAGAACTTAATTTGGGGAAATTTTAAATAATCTGATATAGTGAATTATGGCATCTTTCAGGGCTCATGCATATGCATGTGTTTATATGCATTGAAGTTATTTACTCATCTACATAGGAGTAAGAGAATGCTCTCAAGCCTGAGAAAAGCTACATGAGGACAGGAAATATCTAGAAAGAACGCATGCTAGTCTCCAGGTCTAAGGCTAAGAGATGTCTTGAAAAATATTTTTTCAGTTCAATGGACTTGAAGTGCTTCTTTGCTACCAACTGGTAGCAAATTGCTTCCCCCCCCACCACCACAAGGGGATGAACCTTGAAAGAAGTCTTATGCATGATTTTCACAAAACAAACAAACAATACAAAAAAAAAAAAAAAAAAAAAAAAAAAAAAGACTATCTCCATGAAGCAGAAATCATGGATATTTAACTGCTTCTTACAACTTGGCCTCAGCATGTTAACCTCATGGGCATCACAGAAAGTTCACACAGATCATTATGTGCTAAATAGAAATGCACAGAAAGTTATGTAATCAAAAGCAAACAACAGACAGAACCTTACAAATTTAAAGTAGCATTAAGATGTTTCAGAGAATTTTTAACTTGGTTTTAAATATTTTTAAAATATTTTCAGTCAATTAATTTGTGTAACTGCCACATTTGAAAATTTCATTTTACCCCACATGAAAGTTTTTGCCTGTCTCCAAAAAAAAAAAAGATATTTGATTCGTAATGTTAATAATGTTACTCATATTTATTCTCCCATCCTGAGATTTTCTTAAAATATTACTTCTAAGAAAACACACCCATTTTTCTCACAAACATACTAATTAAGAGATGGGAAATAGGATCCATGTTTATTTTTCCTGATTTTTTCCACGAGTTGCTAGCTGAAGTTGCCATGAAATATAAAAGTTACCAATATAAATAGTCATAAAACTGACAGAAATTCTTATGACAGAAATAGTCCTGATCATATTTTGCCTGCTGAACACTAGAAGTTTCTAATTTTGACAGGCATATCTCCCATGTCAAACAGTGATTATTACATAGTTGATTCTATTTTAGAAAAAATATACATATCAGAAAGAAAAAAGTTACAGAAGAAATTAAAAATCTGTTATAAAATGTCAGCCTTAGCCATAATATATTTTCACTTTTTATTTAATTATTTACTTATTTTAGCTTTACCTTGTTACTTTTATTGTTTAATCAGAAAATTTACTCATGAAAGTAATATTTCACCTTTACACATTCTTTGGAATTATTTAAAAGAAACATAGCTGTTATCGGGAGCTGTTATCTGTAACATCTGTGGATAAAACGGTTATTTGCAAAGGCCTCATGTTTCTACCTTAGACTAACACCTAGCCTTTTGTCTCCTGTTTTTCCACAATGTTTTTTATGGTTCTTTGAAAATTTCTCAGAATTCTTCTTCCTTCCCTAAACTCTATTTCTTTCTTGACATCAAAACTTACTTTGCTTTTATGTGCTGTGCCACTTCATCAGCAAAGTCTGATCATAGTAACTTCTAAGTGAATTTTCTTAATTCATTTTCTTTTTACCTCCTTTGGTCTGGAGAAACTATTTTGACTGCAATGAACAGCATTCCTGTCACAGCACCAACACTGGCCTTCAGTGGTTATAATATTATTTTGAAAGAACTAGGAAAGCATTTATTATTATTATTATTATTATTATTATTATTATTATTTTTATTATTATTTTTATTTATTTATTTTTTTTCTAGACATGAAGCTTTTGCATTGTATTTCTGCAGTTCCTCCAGTCTGCAGCTAAAAGGATACAAAAACATTTCAGAAGTACTATCTTGGAATAATATCTGTTGAGATAAACTGGATATACCTTTAGATTTTAGTTAATTCTGGCTCTTGAAGCTGAAGAGAGAATAAAAAAATGGAACAGAACAGCTTGCTGGTTTCCACAGCCCTGATCTGTGGCAGTGTGCACAGACTGGGTGGAAATTCATGCACTCTGTGAATGTCTCCCATGAAATAAATGGCCCATGACATACCGTACTGAGTGTTTCCTTCCAGTCTAGGCCTGACTCCATATCCAGCTTCTTACTGTCCTGTAAGGACATTTCACTATGTGAAAACGAAGTCATACTATTACCTCAATCTGGAATTTTAAGAGCACCAGATTCTCCTAGTCCCTCACTTCTCCATGTTGATTCCTACCCTATTTATCTCAGGCTAGCCAGGATTTACTTCCAGTGTGAATGCCTCCTGTTTCTATTTTCATGCTTTACTTCTTGGCTTAAGAAGCCTTTCTGAGTGAAAGAAAAAGTAGGTGATGGAGTTTAAAAATGTTGAGTTTCTGTATTTTAACATTCTTGCAATATATCATGTACTAAGGACACCTGCTTAGTTTGTGTAATAAATGGCTCAGTCTTCAAAATAGGACTATAATCAAAGTTTACAATTTATTAAAGGAATAAGCAAACAACGCTGTAAGCAAACAGCGCTGGGTGTGCCGGGAGTCTCTGTTCCACCAAGACGCACACCAGTTACGTCAAGCAGCTGATTTTTGTGCTCCTAGGCTGATACATATTCATTACTACTTCTAAAAAAAACAGGGTTATTATAATTAGTTTCCAGAATCCAAACCCTCCTACTGGTGGTCCCTCTGGGGGTCTCTGGGGGTCTCTTGTGCTGAAGGCTCATAGTCTTCCTCCCTCTTGTCCTTCTCCTTTGTCCAACTTGGCTGTATGTCAGAGACTTGTGCAACATCCCCTGCAAGCTTTGTCTTTTAGTTGTTCTTCAGTTCTCCCCATCTCCTTAATCTCCTGACCAGATATCAGAGACTTGCATAGTGTCCCATACAATAGTCATAATAGTTAGCAGTTATTCTGAAACCCCCCAGATATCAGAGAGTTCAAGGAAAAACATACAAATACATTTCCCTTCAAGCTCTCTATTGATACGAATTGCTAAAATATTCCTTTGCAAGATACAAGAATTATATACGTTAACCACTCTGTTTTTCTTAGACTTGTGGTTATACAAGGGTATGTAAGACAGAAGGTCACATTCATCATACCATGCGGCCCTAGCACTGTTCCATACTGACACAAATCAGATGAACATATCTCACAGTTTACAGTACAAAAACTAAGGCATAAATGGGTATTCTTGAAATAAAATTACTTTGTGAATGACCCATAGGGACTCTGGCTAAACAAAATATGGTGTATTTTAATTTTTGTACTAGATTTTACTATGAAGTAAATTCATAAAGTATATGAAGTAAAATATATTTAAAGAAAAATAAAGATGTATGATTGAGAGAGGACATTGAACAGAGAAGCAACAGGGCCTCACACAGTAATGAGAGGATAAAGATACATAAAGATACATACATAAATACATAAAGATTCAAGAGAGGTTAAAAAACAAACAAACAAACAAAAAACTTTCATAAAGATGCAAGAAACTTATTGTAGATGCGTCACAGTGGTGGGTACAGCAGTGATGGGTGAGCAAGTAGTTCATCAATCCAAGATCCAAACAGTAGAACAGGTTTTAAGTGAAGAATGAGAAAACAGTGGAGGGGGAGCCTCAATTGCATTCTAATTGAGAAAGGATAATTCAACATAGGATGAGAAGAGGAAGGATCATGTTGTGATAAGGTGAATACTGGTTGGAAAAGGGGAAAAAAAAAAGGAATGAAGAGTTAAAGATGCCGAACAGAAAACAAGGTGAAACAACACGACAAAATATTTTACTATCCTCATCTGTGTGTCCTGAACTTTTTTTTTTTTTTTAACTAAGAGTATTAGTCCAGAAGATAAATAATCTTATGAACTAATAACAATTAGCCATTCTCCATTGCTCTTACTGTTTAGGTGGTGGTGGTGGTTTGTCTTTTTTTTTTTTTTCTTCTTCTAAGTTCATGTAATATACTTGAAGAAAGACCAAAATTTAAGGGCATCAAATAAAACATTGTTAAAAAAGCATCATTTTACCTGAAGTAAGTATGGGTTTTCAAGGCAAATAATTGCTAAGAACTCTTCAAAGTCTACTTCCTACAATTTAAAAAATATATATCAACACAATACAATCAGAACAATGACTTTTAGAATAGTAAGTTTCAACATCAACAACAAAAAAGCTGTGTTCCTGACATTCTAATTAATGGCTTTTTAGGTAAAAATGAATTTGTAATTAATAAGAAAGACTCAAGGTATTTTAGTTTGATTCCAAGTAAGGACTGAACTGTGTTGAATCATCATAGAAGTATAAATGGTAATTTTCCCCCTCGTTTGACAGGAAATTTTATATTACGCGTACTAAGTAGCTAGCAAGAGGATTGGACAGACTGGGGCTTTATTTTCTGGAAAAGCAAGCACTCCTTTCACAAAAGTAATCAACAAAATTAAATCTTTGAGATATCACATGAAGAAGAGACATCTTGGCTATTAAGAATATCAAGGACTAGGTTGAGAATACTATGCAACTGAAAAGACAGGAACTAAAATATTTCATTTATTTATTTATTTATTTTAGACTTAGCCTGGATGATTATCCTCTGATGTTCTGTTAGGATACTGGAATATCATAGGAGTTTAAATTAACTCATATCATTTAAAGACTTTTTAGAGTGTGAAATATCAATAGTTAGAAAAAGCATTGTATTATTAGGAATTGTGCATGTGTGCTTTTGAATTTCATAAAATGTGATTCCATTAAAAACTGCTTAAACTCTGCACAATTTGCAAATCTGATGGGGTATATTGTGTTATACCTGGAATATCTTATTCCAAAACTTGAAACAGAACAGCAAAGAAAAGAAAAACTGTTTGAAGATCTTTAACATGAAATGTATCGTGCAACAGCATTTTTCTGGCCTAATGATGACCTAATGCTTGGTTCCTGTCCCCCTCTAAATATCTCATTGCCTAAAAAGTGCTTACAAAGTTGAATGAAATCAAATAAGAACCACATTGAACTAATATAACTATGGCATAAGAAACACATAAGAAAAGGATACTAGCATTTAACAAAATTGATAGTATGTATGAAGAAAGAGTATGAAATGTATTCCTGGTTGATGAGCAGAACAGTGAATATGTATGTTTAAAGAAAAAAAAAAATAAAACAAATAAAGCATGGAGACCTAAATAACAGACAAGCCTTTGCTCACTAGGAGCTAAATAGAACTGAAATTGTCATTACTACTGTCATTGCAGGAGATAATGGAAGATTTATCAACTGAAATATAGCCTAAGAGAATAAAATCTAAAAAACAATATTATCCTTTTATAAGTTTGTCAATTAAGTCTTTTCCATCTCAATTTATCATGATTGTGAAAATTATACATATTCTTCAGTTTGTTTTCTCTATCTCAAAGGAGGTAAATTCTATTTTTCTTGTCTCATACTACTGCAAGTTTTCTGAGGGATGGTGCAATCTTTCAGCATTCTTTCACCATTTTTCCAAATGACATCCATTGTGGTGGTACATAGGGTGGGATCACTGTGTGCTGACCAGGGTTTTTTGTTCTGTTTTGTTTGTTTTGTTTAGTTCTATTTTTATGTTAAGCATTAGAGGAAATATTCTAGCTTATAATGGAAAGTCTTGTTAAAAGACTTCATTGATTTATTTACTTCATTGTCAAAGTCAGATATTGAAAATAAAATATTTTATTTTTTTCTTTCCTTAATTTTTATGTGAAGGCACGTGTTATTTAACTCTTTGTAGTTAAATAACACATGTTATATAATAACTACATAACATAGTTATTATATAACATAACATGTTATATAACAACATAACATATAACATAATATATATATAATATATTATGTTATAATATTATATAACATAACATGTTATATAATAACTACAAGTTATATAAATAACTACATTTAACATGTAGTTAAATTTCGTTTTTTTTTTTTGTTGTTGTTTGTTTGTTTGTTTGTTTGTTTTAGGATTATTTATTTCATTTAAAATGTATCCAGGAATGACTCCTTAAATATAAAAGTTTAAATATGATTTAATTCCAGTTTCCCATTGGCATAGCCTGAATGATTTCATTTAAGGGTTCTTCTGATTTAGCTCATTTTACATGTAGAATTGTCTCAGAAGCCAAAACCACAAGCTTAGCAATACACCAGAATACGTCTAAAAGCATCAGCTTAAGTGAAATGTTTAAAATTCTTTTTATCCTTGGGTGTTTCATGTTTGGGGGAGTTAAATCTCCTCAGAAACCATGGGGAAGGTGAATGAATTTTGTTATTAATGTCTGCACGAATTATGAATGAAAGAAAAAAGGAACATGAATCCTGAAAAGAGTTTTGGAGCATTTCATGAAGTGTTTTCCTGAAAATCATCTGGCAAACAGATTCAAGTGTGAATCACAGAATGTAGTCTTTTACATCGTTATGCTGACAAGTGGTTCTTCAGTACTGAGTGGTATCCTGTGGAGCTGAAAATGTTCCAGTAGGATTTGCCCAGTGAATCAAACATGTTGTAATTCGATTTGCAAATTCTTGCAAATCTTTACAATAAAAAGCAAATGCCAGAAGGCAAGTGTTTTTGTTTTTACTGTGTATGTTGGTCTTTTTAATTAGCAAAATATTTACAAAAAAATACATGGTTTTAGTCATAATTTTCAATATTTCAAATTGTCTTAAAAATAAATAATTGTCGTAGTTAAAGAAAGCTAAAATTAAAAATAAATATTTATTTATTTCAATGTGTATAGCGCAGTATACCACCACAGATCTAACAATCTCTTAGCATCTCAGCATCTGTTTACTAAATTGAATTTATTTATTTATTTATTTATTTATTTATTTTGGTCTAAATATAATTGCTGAAGCAGTTGAAGGACTGCAGAAAATGAACATATTTTCTTCTAATGTCAAGTTCTCAGACAGAATATTTCAACTTTTCTTTAGCTCAGAAATATCTGGACATTTCAACATCTACATTACAACATGTAGATGTATGGCAGAATAGTTTGTGAGAAAGAACATAATATAATCCTTAATTTACCAGTATTTAGATAAAACCATGTAGATATGCTTATTTCATTTTCTCATGGAGAAGAAAAGAAAAATAAAGTAGGAGTATCTGTCTATGAAACTGTACACCAACTTTTATTCTTCAGTTAATAACATGTGGAGAAGCTACACTTCCACTAGAAGAGGAGATGCCACACTGACTTGGGAAAATTTTTTAAGGATAAATCACTTTTGGAGATTCTGCTGGAGCTCCTGTGTGTGTGTGTGTGTCAGTGGAATATTGAGTAGATTCCAAAAGTCTTCTTTAAGTTTTGTTTATTTCTTTTTGATGTCCTTGATTTAATTTTAATATTCTCCTGGTTCCAAATGAAATCCAGTAACAAAAGAACTTATATGGGCTGCACCCATATCTTAACCAGCACTTCCAAAAGTCACTGCCACAGAATGAAAGCAATCTGTCCAAGTCCTGTCCAACTCCAAAAAGAAGTCTACCCATCCCCACAGAGCTATGCTCTGTTGATAGAAATGGTGTAGGTGATGCTTTCTTTGCCCCAGAGACTTTTTGGATGGGATGTGTTGCCTTCTGCAGGCTGTTTCTAAAGGGGCTCCAAGGAATTGCAATTGGAAGACAGGTTTCCTTCTCCCATGGGCATGACTGAAGTGTCTGAAGCTTGACTTTCGACTCTGCATCATGTGATAGACAGAAGAGTGAAATAATGATTTAATGTTTTTCAAATCATGAGAATCTTTGTCCACAGCAGAGGTAGCAGTCACCTAAGGGAAGACAAATATAGACCCAGAAATAATGAGCTGGTTTCAGCTGCCTGTATGTCTGGGAAACTGCAGATCAATAACCAATTGCTCAGTTCTAAAAATACTGGTGGATCAGGCCTGAAAAGGGCAATAGACTGGCTATCTCCTCTTGTATACTCACAGTCAAATAAGTATTTTGCAGCTAGGTATATAAGACAAAATTCAGAAAGGGTATAAACACCAATAGTCACTGGCTTTAATTCTGGCTCCCTGTTGGTCTACTCATAATCATCTTTTGGTGATTAAAATAGTTCCACCAAAGGAATGAGAACAAACAAGACATACTGTGGTTTAAGGTTGTAAAGCAGGGAATATGTCTGTCTGTACTGTCTATATTATCTGTCTGAACAGGGAATGAATCTCTTTTCTTCAGCCACAGTAGGAAATCTCATCATTCAGCTTTGACCTTTCCCCTCATTTAAAACAAATGTCCTACCTTTCCTTAAATTCCTACATACTTTGATACTAGAGATAGGATTTGAGAAATAAATATCACAATTTGATATTTTAAAAGATGTTTCATTTCTCTAGTAAGTACTGCCAACTGCTTGTTGGGCATTGAAAGCTCAGTTTTTTGTCATCTGAAATGTCAATTGGGCTTTTTCTGTATTTCTACAGATATTCTAGTAAAATGCTGGGGTGTTAATATACTGCCTAAAAAGATAATCAGCACACCATTATAAAGCGATAGGAATGACTGTGTTTCTAGTCAGTCAGCTCTACATTGATTAAAATTCACAGATTTAAAGGCACTAATAAACTGACAAATTAATTTCTCTAATGCTATTTTGTTCATGTATAACTGACAGATAATTACTCTGGCAATTCTATATAATAGTTTGAAGTCCTTCCCTAACGGTATCATTTCACATTTACAAAATGAAAAAAATAATGTCCCAATTAGAATAAAATGAAATTTATGTCATATTCATAACATATAAGTAATTGCTCTCCAAGTAAGTGAAGTGCTGGGTGAGTAGTGAAGACATGTAGTTGTTAATGTGTTAATATGCAATACCAGTCAATATGGTTTGGTCAAATGTTACATCAAGACGTGTGTTAAAGGAGACACTTCTCAAGGTTAAGTAATAGCTTTTAAAATAACTAGTCATGCACAGATTAGCAAGGCTGTTGTTGATATAGCTCTAATTAATTGACTGAAGATATTACATTTTAGATGTTAGCTCTTCTAGGCAGAGTATAATTAAATTTGGCATACTTGTTAGATGTAGTAGTCCAAATTATCAAAAACACAATGTGTGAAAGACATAAAGTCAAAAAAGACTCAATTAAAATATTTAGATTCAGTACAAATAAAGCTAAAACAATACTAAATGCTAAACTAATTAAAAAAAAAAAATCGGGCAAACAAAAAAGAAAAAACAAACAAAACATAAGCTCAGAGGTATTATTGAAAAGGTGACCTGAGCAGGACAGGTATCAACTCACATAAATAAATAAAAAATGCAAGGTGGCATATGAAAACAGTGATATTCAGCAAAATAAAAAGTTTAAATAACACCTTTTTTTTAATTATTTTTTTTTATTTTTTAGTTTTCGCTAATGTTTTTCACCAATTCAGCTAATTGTTACTGTTATAGAAGTGACTTACCCTGTGCTAACCTGCAATCAAGAATCCTACATAGTTGCAGCTAAATATACCGTATTTATTCTTAAAACTTTAACATGTCTTTTTCTGGTGTCACCACAGAAAATTCTTAAAACATGTGAAGAATGGAAAACTTACAAAAAAAACCAACAACTTGGCACTGACTAGAAATAATTAAATCACGGATAAAAAACTATGAAAATGGTAAAGAGTTTCTAACATAACAAATCTGTGTAAAATATTGTTTTCTATGTGAAATTCATGAAGTGCAAGAAGCAGCAAGTATAAGATTAAGTCCAGCATTTTGCACAAAATGAAAGATTGTATCAATCTTTCTATTATCTAAATTATCTAAATTATCTATTTATAATACAAAAATAAACAAACAAACAAATAAATAAATAATAATATTTCAGTTTCAAAACAAAACGATTGCTACGTATAAGTATCAAGACAAAAAAAAAAGAAAAGAAAACATATACATTAAATAATGCAGTGTATATATGTGTGTGTGTTGAGGGAGGTCTGCTAATTGCCTGAGGGTTATATGAGTATTATAGCTTAAGTGTCTGCTACATTGGGTGGAGCCTAAAGTGTCCAATGAATATGAGTTGCTATCATAACAACACTGATGCACAAAAGAAAACACATGATGTGAGGTCTCTGCTTGAGACAAGAATCACATTTCAGAAGCTGAATAATAATTAATTTGATTCTCTCATGTGAATTGTTCTATTTTTCTGTTCTTGTTGTTTATTTGATATAAAAACAAGCAAAGACAACACTAAATTTCAGAAAAGGAAATACCTTTGAAATGACCATCCATTTTCAAGATTTTATTTTTTTTTCATTCTTTCATTTTTGGTTCTACACAATACTTTTAAGGACAGAAAGAACTGTTTTCCTCAGGAGTCACTGTTTCAAAAGCCCACAGTTAAACAGGATAATAGATGATTTCTAATAATATCTAGTCAACATCTACCTTGTTACTATGTTTTGGTATGTTTTCACTCCCTAATTGTAAGACTTTTCTTATATAAAGTTGTTGTTGTTATTATTATTGATAATGATTTATTGATATTGATTTATTTATTTATATTGATTATATTTATAATGATTTAACTTTAAAAGTTAAGCTGCTTTGTCCCTATTCTTCAGCTAACAGTAATTATCCTCATTATCTCTCATTCTATATATATTAATACTTTGGAAGGCTGTTAGTTCACTCTTATTTTTTTCCATCAGCACACAAATTACTTCACGATATCCCAGAGGTTGGATATTTAGAACCTTTTCCTCTTCCTACTATTATTCTTGAAATGTTAGGCAGTAAAAGGTATTATTTTGTAATAACAAAACCAAGTCAGAATACTAGAACACCTAAAGCTAATATCCAGTTTCAAATGGTGTTAGGATTTCATCTGGGGACAATACTAGAACAAACCAAAGTACTCCCCCACTTTGTACCAAGAGGTAAATCTGTCCCTAGTCTACAGGAAAATCATGGGTTTCACGACATATAAAAGGAAAATACTACTTTAAAAGCTGTAGCCTACTTATTACAACCACAATTGATATTGTCATCACTCTGTTCTCAATATCAGTCTTTATTAAACCAGTGTAATCCAACACAAGTAAGAGAGATGTATTACTTACTGAAGAATAGGACATGGTCCCAATTTCTCTTATTCCCTTGAGAAATTATTAGCGAGAGCTCATTTTTTTCATCTATGAAAATACATTTGTCTTCTTCTTAATGAGGGATTATTTTATTAAGATTTTTTTTTTTTTTTTTTTTGTATTATTATATTATCTAAAAGCTCTGTACTTTTACTAATCCTCCGTTCTGCTACATATTATAGCTATAACATGGACTACAAGGTCATTTCACTTACAATAACCTTACAATTAGGGCAATAAAAAAAACAACTGTCAGGGGAAGATAGACAACACTGTGATAGGCAGCAGACTCAGCACAGAACTGCCTTAAAACTGTGAACTCTTTTTTCCTTTAAGTAGGTAATACTGTGTGTTGTTGTTATTGCTGTTGTTTTAAAGAAAGATGAGAAATAAGACATTAGTTCCTGGTTATTTTGTAAGAGTTACTTTGGAGAGTGAGTTGAAGTTTGGAGAACAGAAAGAAGGCAATTGTTTGCAGCTATTTGTTTTTTATTGTTCATTTGGTATTTATGGTTTATAAATAATGGCAACTTATGCTGGCCGACAGCTGGAGGCCTTTGCCAGATGAGAAGGAAGATGCTGGAAATAAATGTGCTCTGAAATGTCTTGAAAGTAATGGCAAATTGAATATGTTTGATGTAGCAGAGAAGGGAAAAACAGAGACATACAACTCTGAATTTCCTTACATAGCTTTATGTTTTGTTTTGTTTTTGTTTTTTTTTTTTGGTTGTTTTGTTTTTTGTTTTTTGTTTTTTTTTTACAATTTGTTCAGCACCTGTATTTTCAATTAAAAGTCACATTATACACATAACAAATAGTGTGCAACATTTCAAGATTTGAAAATATTTTTTTTTTTCCACAATATGTCAGAGATACTGAGTAGAGGAGAAAGATTGCCTCTCTTGACCTGCTGAGATACTTTGCCTGATGTAGCCAAGAACATCATTAGCCTTCTTAGCGGCCAGGGCACATTGATGACTCGTTTTCAACTTGGTGTCCACCAGGACCTCTGGGTTCATTTGTGCAAAGCTGCTTTCCAGATGGGTGGCCCCCAGCTTTTTCTTATATCGGGGTTTGTTCCTCCCCAGGTGCAGGAATGTACTGAAATGAAATGACCGTTTTCAAGATTTTATACTGAGCAAATTAGTTCTTAGCACTAAATGCACCCGTTGTAAAAAGACACTCAAGGCATAACACTTGCTCAAGCTTTATTTGAGAAACAAGCTGAGCTTTTGTTGACATCGTCTTCCATGTGGCAAACACTATTCTTACAGACTTAGGATAATTAGTAATTTTCCATAGTAAACTGAAACGAGAGTACACAAGTCACATCCTTTTCATTCAAATCTCATCTTGCACTGTTATAGTTTTTGAATTTGAAAAACAAAATGTATGCAGAACTGGAACCAACATTCTAACTTCTACAATTATATGTCTTTCTGTTAAAACTCCTTTATCTTTTTCTCAGTAAACATATAGACACAGATTACATTTTAACAGAATCTAGTTTAACATCATATCAAATCTGGAAGGAAATGAATAAATGTCTACATGATATCTCTGTTATTTTAAGCAATTACAATATTTTCCTTTGCAAAAGTCAGGTGTTGATAGCTCTATTATTAAACCGTGGCTTTAAAAGACATATACATTTGTATTTCATCCTGAATAGATAAATGGTTTATGGATTTTTCAGGCCTAAATTAAAAGCAGCCATATATATATACATATATATATTTATGTATATTTCCAAGTGTGTTGTACAAACTGACCACCATGAGATAAATTCATAAACCACACTTTGTTCTTGCATAGAAAATGCTATTCTTCCTGGCTAAAGACTTGAAGAAAATTTCTAGATCCATTGCCAAATAAGGTTTTAAGAAATGAACATGGGGCAAAGGTTTTCAGAATTCTCCTCTTTGCCTCTTAGAAGACAGTGATTATCAACTGAGAATTGCACTTTATTTAAAATTCAGTTTTATTTATTGTGCCAAAAATCACAGGAAAGAACATAATACCATATAGCTTGTGCAAAGACATGCTTTTCTACATGGTACCCTTGTTCCTTTGGCTTTTTTGTTGGTGTTTTGCTGACTTGGGAAAGAGGGAAAGAAGAGGTTAAAAACAAACAAACAAACAAACAAAAACCTGCACCGCTCTGTTTCAGTTATCAGTCATCATGGCCACTGAGGGTAGTCATGCACCCTTCAGGCAGTTCTGTAACTGCTGCTCAAAATGAGTCCTCTCTAAGTAGAAACATACAATTATCCCAATCAAATTATTCCTAGGTTACACAACACAATTACCCAGCTTAATTTGAAGATGAATTAATTGGAGGATGATTTTCCTTTTTTTGCATAAAAAGTCCCTGTGTAGGATATTCATAAAGGAAAGTTAAACACTTGACTTTCATGCCAGAGTCTCTAAAAGTATCTCAATTTTAATCAGAAACAGACTTTGTTCCAACTCTTTCCTTTTAGGAAGAGGAAGAGGTTTTAATATTGCAAATCAGCTCCTACATTAGCACAGAATATATAAGTAAAAGTAAGAAGACAAGACAAAAGTGATGCCTTTGTGAAACTTTGTCTAAGGTCTACTTTTTTTTTTTTTCTCCTTCTCGTCTTCAACAGATGAAAATTGATTGAAGAGAGGCTTCAGCATGAATTGTTCCACTTTGCTATGTCTTATGCTGACAGTGGTTCAGCTTTGGCTTTGCTCTCCAACCACACAGAAATACAGTGCCCAAAACACAGATCAGTCTTTCACAACAGTTCGAAGAGTAAAGCGTGGCTGGATATGGGAGCCGCTTTTTGTAACTGAGGAACAGACCTCAAGGATGCCTGTGTATGTTGGACAGGTATGGTAAGTCATGATGTAAGGATAGTGCAAGGTTAGATTTAATGTGCTTGTTATCATCGTACTGCCTTGACTTGGAAGATCAACCATCCTCATTGACTTGGAAATATCAAGAAAGATACAAAAAGGGCTGAGGTAGCTGTAATCAGGCAGCACAACATCTCAACTTTACTGCAACCTGATTTAGGGTCAGAGAACTCCCTGGGCTAAAGGTCATGGCTCTGCAGTCAAGGAAACACCACTCACATCCTGTTACTAAAACTAAATCTGTGCAGAGTAGCTGACGGTACCAAGCTGAAATTTTCCTGTCTTCTGAATGAAAGTTAAGGACTCATTTATTAACATTTGGCAACTTGCATGTGCTATTTTTGGCTCTTCATCAAAGAAGCCATAGTGAGTGCAGTTTACAAACAGTATTTAGCATGATTTTCTATTACACTAAGTAGCAGCTGATTTACCCCTCATTAATTTTTAATGAAGCAGATTAATACTAAATCCTTTTACCACTGAGAAACTACAGGAATCTGCATGGTTCATTAGATTAACGTAGCTTTAGCACAACGAGCAATTATTTTTCACCCTCCTTTAAAAATGTGCTTTAAGATAATTGTCTTAATGAGACTTTATCTATTCCTTATTTTCCCTTTCTACTTACAATTATTATTATTTATTATTATTATTATTATTATTTATTTTTGTAAGCTAGAAGTAATTGTAGTCTTGAGATCTAGTTTTCTTTTCTTTAAGGCACTTTCTAGGTGAATGAACCAAAATAAGTTTAACTGCTAATTAACTAGCACTAAAATTTAATTGGGCCCAAAGGGTGAGGTGCTCAAAATTCATTAATTACTTTTTTTCAACCCCTTCAAATTAACTACTATGGAAGTGTGATGTCTTACTTCTAAAAGAACAAGTATAGACATAGTCATTAAAAAAAAAAAAATCATTATTACTTTTCCCATATCTGGAAAGCATTGTTTCCCATAAAAGAAATGTCATAAATGCCAAACATTTTCATGCTGCTGTAGATAATTTTCAAAATTTTGTGTTTCTATTTCTCACAGGTAAACTATAGATAATTTTAATTTAAGATTATTGTTCATTTAGTGCAGTCTAACCATTGTCTAAATCAGACACATTTACTTGTGGCTTTCTGTGAAGTACAGTATGCTCTGTTTTCAACAAGTAAATTGGCATTCTATGATCAACTTTATAGTAAATAAGGCCCAGGAGGAAACTCAATCGACAATGACAAAGGTAGACAGTCTCTGTTAGCCTTATCACAACTTCTTTCTGCAGTTAGATTCAGAGCTTAATCTTCAAGTTTCATCTAACATAGAATTATCTTCCATTACCATGTTTGAGAAAAAGTGTTCATCAGTACTGCAGTGTAAGATAGATAATGACAACACATAACTTCTTGTCCCAGATCTCATTTACAATGAAAAGACCACTTAGTATATTATCTATTATAAAACAAACAAACAAACAAAATACATAAATAGCATAGGTTATGTCTAAACACCCAGTCCTAGTCAGGCTTCCAGGCTTCCAGTCTCTAAGGGTTTGATACACTCTGTGATCATATCTCAACCATATCTTAAGGTAAAGATCTAGATGTTCATTATCTTTCCCATGTCCTGGTGTTCGTGACAAGGAAACTATGATTTATGGTTTCTAGAAAAGAATCTGTGGTGCCCCTTAGCCAGCTGTCGTTCTTGGATGGTGTTTAAATGAATGGGACCAAACCAATCATAAAGGAGTCCTGCCCTTAGGTTCACCCTATAAAGGTGAACTTGCCCCATGTTTCAAACAAAAGTACATATGTTGAAAGCTTTTGGCTTTAAATTGTTTAAATTTTAGAGACTTTAACCACTGTAACACTGAAAATTATTTATCTTGTGTTTGAAAGGGAAATTAACTCTGCATAATTTGAATACTTTGTTAGGATTCAGTGCAAGAACTCAAAACTGTGTTCCTCATATCTCTGAGCAGTGTCCCAACCTCATTTTTAATAAACTATCCAGTTGATGCATACAAAAAAAATAAACAATTCAAAATAACCAGTCATTGTTCCAAGGAAAAGCTAAAATGATTTGTTTTTCAACTTCAGCATCTGTCACAAAATATTTTGAGTGAATATAATAGAGAAATGTGCCATAGTTAATTCTTTCTCAGTATGTGACCTCATATTCTACACTGATCTGTAAGGTCAATAAGAATGAAACAAAACAGGAAAGTTATTGAAATAATCACATAGACATATCTCTTACGTTTAAAGCATTCCACTTAGTAGAATAAGCAAGTTGGATACATATTTATGTATTTTTTAAATTGGGTTTTTAATTTTTTATCCAGGCCCTTAAATATTTTGTCTAAGCATGAAATAAATAAATGTCAGAGAAATAATATGATGGAAGTTGATGTTCACAAACAAACTCAACTGTAGATGACTGGCACATTAAAAGGTTCAGTTACTGCTATCGCAAAAGTGGTGTTGCATATCATTAGCATTAACAGAACAATTATGTTGACATGAACAAATGCAGCTGAACCACAGTGGTCTCCAGGGCTCAGCTTCATCAGAGGAATCATCATCATAAAGCTGATCTTAGCAAAATAACAGAGGATGAAGTTCTTCCAGGAAGGAATTACAAAATATGTCAATTTATTTCAGAATAAATAATACAGATTTATACCATATCTCTTTAATATTTCATGTCTTTAATATTTCAACAGAGTTGGAACACCACTCTCATATTCACACCTAGTATTGCTGAGTATAAAAACAATATATGTATATATAAAACTTTTAAAGTACACTTATAATTTATAATAATAAAAATTTAGATAATGTCTTAAGGTCCTTTGCCTTGTTTTCAGCAGAAGTTTGTGGGAGCTGATAAACCAATGATCTAAATTATGTATTTAACATTAATTCCTTTCACTTCTGTGGTTTTTTTTTTTTTTTTTTTTTTTTTTTTTTTTTTTTTTCACTTACAGCTGAAATCAGATTTAGACAAACAGGATGGCAACTTACAATACATTTTGACTGGGGAAGGAGCTGGAAGTATATTTATCATTGATGAATATAATGGCAAAATTTATGTGATACAAAAGGTGGATCGAGAAGAGAAACCCTTCTATATTCTAAGAGCCCAGGCACTTAACAGGAACACTCATCTTCCCGTTGAACCTGAATCAGAATTTATTATCAAGGTTCGAGATATCAATGATCACGAACCACAGTTCTTGGATGGACCTTATGTGGCTACTGTTCCAGAGATGTCACCTGAAGGTATGACATGCCATAAACCAAAGTCTTACATGTATCAGAGTCCTTTTACAGATTCTGGATTCATGCTTGTATTGAATATAGAAACCTGTCTTTTCCGTCATTGGCATAGCTATGAAATAGGTACTTGTTTAAAAACACAGCATCACACTTCAGAATAGATAGACTACTGTAACCAGTTGGTACTGCAAAGGAGATTTTAGGCAGACAGAATTCACTGCTTTTTCAATCAGTATAGCACCCTAGTCTCTAGAAAATTGTTCAATGTATTATTATTATTATTATTATAACCTGTCAGCTCTTCAGACTATTGTGAAACAAAAGTAGCATTCACTTAAATTTTAAAGGCCTCTAACCTAAGTTGACTCTTTAAGCACACAAATAAGCTTGGCTGAACAGCACTCAATAGCCTCCTTCAGTCTCCTCTGATTCTGCTTAATAATTAAACAATAGGCTTTTATTATGCCCTATCTAGTATAAATCATACTGTAGTGTAACTGGAGAAGAGTCAAAATCACATGACAAGCACTCATGATTTACCCACAAATACAGGGATATTTTCCTTTCTGTAAGTAATGGGTTCAGAACAGGAATGAAGTGGGCTGATATGATGACCATCCTCATATCTTGTATGATGCCTACCTATTTACACAGACAAGCCTCTTTCCACATTGGAAAGCTTCCCTTTGTTTGGATTAGATGGTGGGCAATAAAGCAGTCTTTCAATTTCATAAGCACAAAAATTGCACAAGGATTTTCCTATCAAAAGTGATGACTTAACCTCTGCACCACTTCTTCCACATATCTATACATAAAAAGAAGATCCGGACCATGTACCTGGAAACTTAGTACAACAAATATGAAGCAAATTTTGCTTTGTGACTACAATAATATAGACATAATAATATAGTATAAGATAAGATAAGATAAGTTAGATTTATAGAATATTATTTTATTATATATATGTATATATACATAATATAACATAGATATAATAATACAATAAGTGACCACAATAATATAGAACAGTTTATTGTTTAGAATTATCTGGATATTTTTATCTTGGATTACACAGACCTGGGTCTTTGATACAGATTTTTTTTTTTTTTTCCATGTGATTCACTATTATTGATAAGACACTAGATCTCTTATAAAAAAATCAATTTTAAATAGCTGATAATATAATATGGCTCAATATACACTCACCCAAACCTATAACCTTTCATAGCACTATATCAAGAATTCAATTCTGAAACCCTTCTATTCTATCGTCCTGTCTTTATGACAAGTTCCTGTCTTACTGATGAAAGGATGATTAAGAAAAAAAAAAAAAAAAAGGAAAAGATAATTAAAAAGAAGTCAGTTAGGGTAGTACTTATGGATCAAAGCAACAGTAGCATTCTCTTTCCATTTACCTGTTTCTCACCTCAGTTCATCAATAAGCAGTTGACAGATGAGAAGCTTCAATCTGTGTTCACTTGAGTTGCCTATAACTGACAATCTAAAAATAGAAGGTGCAGCAGTCTTTATCAAATCTGTCATCTACGGTATCTTTAAATTCCTAAAGTACTACATCACTTCAACATAAGATTAATTAATTAATTAATTAATTCATTATTTTTTTTTTAAATAAAATATCCCACTAAAATATGAAAAATAAATCAGAAGTAACACCATTTTCTCAATTTGTCAGAATGTGTAAAAAATAAAACAACATATCTGTATGCCTCCCCTCTTAGACACAGACTTCTTGAGATAGTGAACTCATAGACTTGCAATTAACCATTATATAACATGAATTTAGGATGGTCCTATTGATCTTCAAATATTTTCTACACTCCTATGTTTGGCCTTTCTAGCACTAATGCTATTGTTATTTTAGAGATTACTTTTCATCTGCTTCTTCTGTGTAGATACTAGTACACAACAGGCTACATTGGGTTTATGAGGCAAGGTTTTAGTAGCATGGAGGCTACAGAAGTGGCCTCTGTGGGAAGGTTCCAGAAACTGCCCTGGGTTAAATAAGAACCAGCTACATCCAGCTCCAAGAGAGACCTGTTGCTGGCAAAGCTGAGCCAGTAAGCAATTCTAGTTGCGCCTCTGTGAGATCAGATTTAAGAAAGGAAAAATCTGCTGTGCAACTGCATATGGGAGAGAGTGAAAAAATGTAGAGGAACAACCCTACAGACCAAAAGGTCAGTGCAGGAGGTGCTCCAGGCCCCAGAGCTGAAGTTCCGCTGTGGCCTGTGGAGAGGCCCCTGGTGGAACAGGCTGTTTCCCTTCAGCCCAGGGAGCAGATCTCCACGCTGCAGCCTGTAGAGGAGCACTCAGTGGAGCAGGTGGATATGGTGTGGAGGAGCCTGTGGCCCATGGAGCGCCCCCACTGAGGGCAGAGCAGGCGAAAGGACTGAATCCTGTGGGACAGATCCCACACTGGAGCAGAGGAAGCGAGTGAAGAAGCAGAGAAAAGGCATCATGGACTGACCACAACCCCCATTCCCCATTCCCCTGTGCATTTTGGAGAGAGGACATAGAAGAGAGTGGATATCATGGAAGGTGTTTTTAGTTTGCTTTTAGTTCTCACTGCTTTAGACTGCTATATGTGCTCTGTATTTAGGTAATAAATTTCATTAATTTCCCTTATGCCAAGTTTGTTTTGTCTGGGTGGTAGGTCAGTGATCTCCCTGTCCTTATTATCAGCCTTTTCTTTCATCACATTTTCTCCCCCTGTTCTATTGGGGATGGGGCATAAGAGAGCATCTGTATGGTGCTCAGCTACCTACCCACATTAAACTAAGATACTGGCATACTAAAGTGTATTTCAGACATACAGAGTATAAATGGAATGGTATATACTGGTATACACCCTAATAGCTCCAATACATGAAACAGCTGAGCCACGCCATGCAGTCCTCTCTGGGCTCACTTACCTTGCCTCTCCAAGTATTGCACTTCTGAGGTGAAAGCTCATTTGATGTATATCTTAAAGCATTAATCCTTAGAAGGGAATTTCTAACTTCCCAAATGGACAGAAACAGTAACCAATCAAAATCACAGTGCTTTTCTCCTAGTAAAACAGAATCTCCTTCTGCATAGTAAGAACATAGACTGGAATTACTTTAAATGGCACAGTGCAATAGAGAGTCTTGGTCTTTGCTCCATTTCAGAGCTCTCTAATGGCGTTTCAACTCAATTATATTGGACCTGAGATCTTTTTATGAAAAAACTTGCTTAGGAAGCATGGTCCATACTCAGAAAAGTAGTTCACAATTGCTGAGCTTTTTGTCTGGAAATAAGAAAGCAAAGAGAATAATTCACAGCTGGTCATGTATTACTTGCTTCAGAAAACCACAGAAAAACAGAAAACAGACATAGATAATTTGTACCTAAAGTTAGGTACAAATATCTTAATGTATACTAATGTGACAACAAATTAGAATATATTTTACTTCTTTCTTAGCTCTCTTTTATCTTCAGTACTAAATTTTATTAGGATTTTAAATGCAAGTGTCACAGTGAATGAAAAGTGTGTCAGCAAATGAACTCTTCTAAGAGTACAGGACTGCAGTTTTCCCTTGGGCATTCCGTGCAGTTTTAAGTTAAGTGCCTCCCATATAGCTGTTAAAAGTGTACAAATGCGGTATATGTGATGGAATGGTTAGGTCAGATGCAATAATATGTCAGTAATTACTGTTTTAGTAGATTTCAAGCTCTAGTTAGAAAAATGAGTAACTATTTTTTATACAAGGGCCTTCTAGTTTACCTAACGGGTTGCAATATATAAGTGGCACAATAAATATTTTGTCCAAAAAAAGTAAAACCAACGGCAAAGGAATATAAAGTAAATCTTCTATAACAATCAGAAAAAAAAAAAAAAAAAAAAAAGTGATTTGCTTTAAATAGAACCTAATGAAAAGCACAGAATGTGTAAACATGTTTACTATGCCGCTTAAGACATTTATGTAGACACAACACATATTTGGAGCTAAACTTTATATCGATGTCACACAGACTCACATATTCAGAAAATGCATGTTCAAAAGCTCACAGATAGATTTGGTTGATTTGTCTCTGGCATTATAGCAGTTTTCACATAAATTATGTTTAACTATATTGGAGTTTTATTATATCAATTATATAATTGCTGTCATTATATAATGGCTGGAATGTCAAGAGGTGGTCTTGTTTGTTTGTTCAGAAAAATAAATAAATAAATGAATAAATAAATTTTATCTGGTCAATTTTTCTCTTCCAACCATGGAATTAAAAAAATGGCTGAACTTTCTTTTCAAAATTTATTGGGAACATTAATATTACTGCTCTAATTTCTATCATTCAAACACAAATGTCTAGGTAAAAGCATAGTTCCATTTGGCAAATGGTTTGCTTTTTTTGATATGGGTTAAATGTACAAAGAAATAGAGGTTTCATAGCAGTGAAAGACTAAAAAATTAAAAAAAAAAAAGTTTTCCAAATCTGGGCAACATTTTTCTTCTGCTCTCTTCATAGTCCATATTTAATTTAGAAGCTCATGTACTGATCATGAAATATTTGTCCCTTGCCTGCTTCATGTTTCCATTATGCTGCTTCTCCCTGAGCCCACCTGGGCAAATTCCATCCTTCTCCCTTCTGTGATACTATGGAAGAGTTAACAAGCAAGCAAAAAAAAAAAAATAAATAAAGTATTCTGGGGCTTAGAGAAGCAGCAAATGCTATTTTAGTTTCAACATTTCTTTCTAATGGACAGAAACTGTAGAAAATGAATCTGTCTTTAAATGTTTGAGATTCAAGGAGCTGTAACAATAACCTTGCAGACCTTCATTCTGTTGTTGTTCTATCTTGTTAAATATGGTGCTGCAAACAAGTCCATTTCTGAATATGGTTATTGGTACCTTGCTTGGGTTTCTTTAGTAGAAAATTGAATTTATAACAGGCTTGATATTGTATTATCCACAGTGATCAGTTCCTTTTTAGCATTCACTCAATTTAGTTTTAAACAAGTGCATTATAGTCATTCTAAAATTCCTTAAAGGTTAAATTTTCAGTATTAGTTAATACAGAACAGTTTTCCATAGATTGCAGCTGATGTGAACTTAGCTGCAGTGTAGCCAGATGTTTTCATTTAGTTTATCTTTTAGCCTTGATAAAGAATATTGTTATTTCTGAAGCACATATATGCCTCAACAAATAATGTATTTGTTTTTCTGGTAATAATTATTGACTTGTAGTTTGACCATAAAAAGATTCAGATCTAATTCCTTGAGCTTCATCATTACTTTTCACTTCCAGTATAACTATACATAGATTTTTAATATATGTAATATATATTAGTATATGTTACAGCTCTAAATAGGTGCAAACATGAACATACACCAGATTTAAAAAAAAAAAAAAAAAGTATTTCCTGCTTTTTCTCACAAGAAGTGATATTTATGTTGTGCAGAACCTAGGTAAGGAAAAAAACAAAACAAAACAAACAAAACAAACAAAAAAAGGAGACAAAAATAAAGTTTACCTTATGAAATTATGCTACAGTGAATAATACATTTCAAAGAATAATCATCATTAATGGCACCCTGAATTTTCTGCCAATCTTGTTTATAGGATATAGCCAGCTTTCAGTTAGAGATGAAATCAAGCTCTGCAGATTGATTCTGTTGTGCATTCTGCCATGGAAAAGGCTCATTAAAGACTCAAAAATATGAAATGTTATCAGAACCTTGTCATACTTCTTGGCTGCTTTCCTTGCTAACAAGTAATTTCTTTCAGTCAGGTAGTGGGCCTACTAGTGACAAAGTCACTTTTT